>NC_136270.1:109293905-109486405 GCF_964187855.1 Myxine glutinosa
TTTGAGGGTAAAATGTGATGTGCCAATCGCCACTGCAAGTCCCCGGAGCGTTTGGCAATGGGTACCTTGTACATAACAAGCCAGTTTATCGAAGTAGAATGAGTAGTCTGGAGCATTCTCCTCCAGTGCGCTTGTGGTTCTGCAGGTCTATCAGAAACAAGGGTTTTGACACACATGCCATAAACAGAGGATTTTTCCATCAACTTAAAGGAGGTGAAACCTTGAAAAAGAAGCAAAAGCTCTGGAAAGGGGTGTTGGGATGAGAGAGGGCCAGCTTCCACCTGTGGAGCCCATTTTAGCTTGGTTTGCTTGAAAAAGCGCAGAATCACAGAGAATATCCTCCCAATGACCCGAATGGACCTAACTCCAGTGGCAACAGCGACGTCAGCAGCTGGTTTCCACTTGTAAGGAGGAGGGGTTCTAAAATCTTTAACCTTGGTGCATCCAGCATCAATAAACTTTTGCATAAAAGTACGATCACTGCAGACCCCTTCAAAAATGGGGTTTAAAAAAATTGGCTCGTTTAAGAACATTTCAAGGGAATAATTACTGTTATCACGGCGAACGGTAACCGCCTGCCATGCCTCCAGCACACTCCTGTAGAACAGGGGGACTGATGCCATATCGACTTTCTTGCTGCCAATAAGGAACAGCTCCTGATCGTAGCCGAGTCTCCCTGCCTGCCGAAGCAGGCAGTGAGCCAATGCCTTCCACGGGACGTCTGTGTACAGCAGTCGACGAAGCGACAGGAGGCGAAAAGCCATAACTTTACTGGTAATGGCAATCAGACCCTGTCCTCCTTCAGCAACGGGTAGGTTTAACACACCAGGTTTGAGCCAGTGCTTCCCCCCCCAAAAGAAGTCAATAAAAATAGATTGCAGTTTTTTAAGAATAAAATCCGGGGGCTGCAGTGCCATAAAAACGTGCCAAAGCATCGATGCTGCAAGGTTATTTATAATGAGGGTTCGGCCCCGATAGGAGAGTTGGCAGAGTAAGCCCTTCCATTTTAGCAGCCGCCTCTCAGTTTTAATTATGAGAGATTCCCAGTTTCTCAAAATGAAGTTTTCGGTACCAAGAAAGACACCAAGGTAAAGAACGCCATCCCATGCCCATTCGAGTTGCTCCGGCAGAGTCGGAGGAGTGGCGCCATTTTGCGGACCAAGGTAGAGAGCTCTGCTCTTTTTCCAATTCACTTTTGCCGAACTTGCCAAACTGAATTCATGGACGCATTGGACCAAGGCCAAGACGTCCTCATCCGAGTGAACGATTGCACAAAGATCGTCTGCATAAGCAATCACCTTGAACGGGTTCGCAGTTGGTTGAGGAACGAAACCAGGAAGACGTGCGCGCAAACGAACGAGCAAAGGCTCAATCGCGAGGGAGTACAGGAGGCCGGAAAGAGGGCAACCTTGACGAATGCCTCTACTAGCCGGGAAAGGCTGACATAAAATGTTGTTAACTTTTGCTAAACTAAAAATGTTATTATACAGTAGCTGTACGTGAGAGATAAAAAATTCACCAAAACCAAACCCCCGTAAAACAGAGAAAAGATAAAAGTGATCGATGGCATCGAAGGCCTTTTCTTGATCGAGGAACACCAGACCAACATTTCTTTGTTCGAGAGAGCAGATATCAATCATGTCACGTACAATAAAGATACTGTCGTGAATTGACCTTTTAGGGACACAGTAAGATTGATCTGGGTGTATGATCTCCCCAATCACGACTCTGAGCCGGTTGGTGAGAGCCTTGGAAAAGATTTTATAATCCACGCATAGCAAGGATATCGGACGCCAATTTTCCACCCGATGCAGATCTCCCTTCTTGGGTATTAGGGCAAGCACCGCTCTACGGCAGCTGAGTGGCAGTTGGTTGAGTCGTAAACTGTCAGAAAATATTTCCAACAGTTCCGTCCCAAAGAGATCCCAGAAAGCTTTGTAGAACTCTACGGGGAGTCCATCCAAGCCAGAGGCTTTTCCATTCGGCAAGGCTTGTAGTGCAACAAACAGTTCCTCCATAGTTATCTTTCTGTCCAGCTCTTGACGTGCAGTAGCTGACAAGGTGGGCAAGGACGCGGTTAAAGAATGCACCATTTCGTCATCAATGTCTTTCCTACAATACAGATCAGAGAAGTAATCTTTAACCAGGGTTCTAATGCCCTTGTGATCCTTTATCATATTGCCCTGCACAGTCCGTAACAAGGTGAGCTGCTCGCTACCCTTTGAAGTGTGTTCAAGTCGAAAGAAGAAACTAGAAGGCACGTCCAGATGACGCAAATTCTCCACACGGAGACGAACCATGGCACCTCTAGCTTGTTTTACACATAGCCTGTTGAGAATAGCTTTCTTTTTGGCCAATGAAAGATTCGTTTCCATTGTGTTGGAAGGTGACAGATGGCTTTGCAAAGCTAAAATTTCTTTTTCAATAACACTTTTAAAGAGAGACTCATCTTTTGAACAAAAGAATCTATACTGCTGACAAAAGGTTTTAATTTGCACCTTGGCATTATCCCACCATTGATTGAGGGAAGAAAAAGAAGGTTTCCGCAAAAGCAGTGTACCCCAGAAAACCCGGAAGGCTTTAAGGAAGGCTTGATCCTCTAAAAGGTCCACATTAAAAATCCAATGTGCAGCTCCATAGTTCCGTATCGGAGAGAGAAGAGAAAAGGTGACCATGTGATGATCGGAGAAACCGATTGGTAAAATTTGCACATTGCCCATCATGTTAAGAAAGTTACTATTTATGTAAACACGATCTAGCCGAGCGAAGGAAAGCCGACCGTCAAGACAGCGACACCATGTATACTGGCGTATGAGGGGGTTGTGAAGTCTCCACGCATCAACGAAAGAGAATTTAGATAAAACCCTTGCCAGTGGGATGGTACTAGCTAGATGAGGTTCTTTACCGTTCCGGTCCATGGCAGAGTCTAGAGTACAATTAAAATCCCCACTCAAGCAAACAAGATTATTAAAATCTGCATGAGTGAGTGATGTTTCTAACTGTGTGAAGAAGGTGACCCTGTCAGTGCTGTCACTGGGTGAGTAGACATTAAAAAGTGTGTGCCTGTAACCATTGAAGGTGAAAGACACAGAAATTAGATACCCCTTAATTATGTCTTCAAAAACAATGTCAGTTTGGAGGAAAAAAGAAGATGAGAAGAATATAGCTACCCCGGCTCTAGGGCAAGCCAAGCTACTGAAAAACCATTGGCCGTTCATCAACCTTCGCCATTGGCTTTCGCACGAAGGACTGCATCTCGTCTCCTGTAAAAGCATGACATCAATATGCTTTTCCTCAGTGAGTAATTTCACCTGGGTCTTGCGCAATGGGGACCGCCCCCCATTGATATTCAAGGTAGCTACAGAAAAGGTCATGTGAAGAAGAAGGGGAAGGGGTTATATAGCGGAAGGTTGGTCTACTTGTAGCTCTTCCTTCGCTTTGACGATGTACTTCTTGAGGAGGAATACTTCTCGTTCCCCAACTCCGAACTGGCTGGACTTCAGGACGAGATATTTCGCGGATGTTATGAAGATTTTTAGGTCTGGAAAGAAATCTTTCACCTTTACTCGCCTCTTCCGAAAAGTGTCTTTCAGGAATTTTAGAATTTCTGCAGGTGTGATGCCCGGGTCACCCTCCGGCCCATGAGACAACAACACTTCGTTCCAAGCCTCGATGCTGATGCCAGACGTGAGGGATGAGGCTCCATCGGAGTCATAGTCCAATTGATCAGCGTGAGTCTCACCCTCTAACGATAAAGCAGGTGCCGGTGCAGCAGATGCTGTGTGTGCCATCCCCTGAATGTCTGCAGGTTTTGGACACGTCTGCAAATCAGACAATGATGCAACAGGTGTTGCGAGATTCACCTCTTCATGACCCGCTATGGTCATGCCACGCTCCGGAATTATATGAGGCGTTTCAACGACAGAACTTGTATATGTCTTGAGGGCACAGCCTGGGACATCCTGAGGCACAACCTCCTCAGGTGCGTCATGCCCAGCTGATACAGAAACTGCGCATTCCATGTCTGCGCAGCCCGGGACATTCTGAGGCACGACCTCCTCAGGTGCCTCACGCCCCGCACGGACAGAAACTGTACATTCCGCACAGCCCTGGACATTCTGAGGCACGACCTCCTCAGGTGCCTCACGCCCCGCACAGGCAGAGACTGTACATTCTATGTCAGCACAGCCCGGGGCATTCTGAGGCACGACCTCTTCAGGTGCCTCATGCCCCGCACAGACAGAAACTGTGCATTCCATGTCCGCACAGCCCAGGCCATTCTGAGGCACGACCTCCTCAGGTTCCTCACGCCCCGCAGAGGCGGAGGCTAAAATGGGCTCTGTAGGTCCATTATTGTCATCACAAGCAGCTCTTTCACTCTGATTCATTAATTCTTTATCATCATCAGGAGTTAGAGATGCAAATCTATTGTGTAAGGCTATGCCGGTAACACAAGGAGCCACCCCAGTGAGGGGTCCATTGTCGCTTCCAGTCAACACAATCTTTTTTGAATCCCTCGTTGCTGCTTCGTCATTATTGTTCGGCCGTTTGTGCTTCTTCCGAGCAGTAACAACAGTGAAACCTTCATCATTCACGGAGGAATCCCTCACTGCTGCTGTCGATGTCGACGGCTGATTGTCCACAGCATTACCAGGTTCTGCCTGTTTAGGCGTGCCCACGGGGACAGTTACCTTCGTACAGGTATCTCTCGCTGCTGCTGTCGATGTCGACGGCTGATTGTCCACAGCATTACCAGGTGCCGCCTGTTTAGGCGTGCCCACGGGGACAGTTACCTTCGTGCAGGCACCTTTAACATGTCCGTGTTGCCCGCAAATGAAACAGGTCGTCGTTTCGGTCGACACATATATTTGATAGTTATGACCATTGAGCGACAGCGTCATGGTCGCATTAAGCGTCTGAGCGTTGTCTTTGAGGATAATATAACAATGACGCCGGAAGGTCATGACATGTCGGAGCGAGGCGTCTGCTCGAAGTCGCAGGGGGATCATCGATATCCGGGACACGACGGTGCCGAAACGATTAAGCGAAGAGACAATGTGCTCGCTCTTTATAAACGGCGGTAAGTTCGACAAAATGATTCGGACCGCCGGTGTGTCCATCGGACTAACACTTAAATAAATGCCCTGGGATAAGGACAAACCGTGTTCCACCACCTCATTAACGAGGTGTTCCTTTGATACAAAAACCACGATTCTGTGGTTCATCCTGGAGGCAGCGAGGACATTATCCAGGCCGACAATGTTACCAATACTGGTTACCACGTCCTCGACGCTCACTCCGTCAGGCGGGCAAGCAATAAGCCCGTGTTTGCGAGTCAATGACTCATACCTGCTATTGTGCAAACGAACGTTCGCCATAGCTAAAAAATAAATGAAACGAAAGAAACGGTTTCAAAATCAAACAAAAGAGAACCTGTCGCGAGCAAAACCTGCAGGCGAAGGTAAAATGAAAAGAAATAGAATAAGGGAGCCGATAAACGACGATGATGAAGAACACGGCAAGCAGAGCACAGGCCCGAAGAACACAAGGTCCTTTAGGACTCGCACCAAACTCACCGTGCGCGCTCTCTTTCTCTCTCTTGTCTCAACAAAGAAGGAAAACACGGGGAAAACTTCACAAGCACGTACAAGTACACAGAGGGAGTGAAATGGGGGATGGGAAAGGCAAACAACACAACACAGTACTCACAGCTCCTCACACACAGCAGCCATGATTGTCACACCCACGCACGACTCACCAACGACCAGCAGGGGGCGCGAGAGAGAGAGAGAGAGACAGAGACAGAGACAGAGACAGAGAGAGAGAGAGAGAGAGAGAGAGAGAGAGAGAGAGAGACCCCAAAAAAACCCATCAACAGCAGAGTTGAAAGCCAAGATAGAGGGAGACTTCGACAAATAATGAATGGGAGGCAGGAGAGAATGCATGGGATGAACAAGGTGGATACAGAATGAAACGCTCAGGATGGAAAACTGGAAATTTGGAAGGAGGAGGGATTTGGTGGGTGTTAACGAGGATAGAAAATATAATGGTTTTGAATTGGGGATGATCTGAGATGGTGGCGGACAGCTGTCTTGAAGACCTGGAGATAAGAATGAGATTGAAGAATATGTGGAAGTTGATTCCACAAGTGGGGGGGGGGGGGGGGGAAAGAAGAACAAATGAGTAGTGGTGAGCAGTGATCCTGAATTTAGGTCGTTTCACCATGAGGCTGTTGCTGGTGGACCACGTGAGCCCTGCAGAAACCTGGGGCGCATGTAACACTAGGAAGGCAATGACAAACCACCCGGTATTACCCTTGCCCAGAAACTGATTCAGCAGCAGAAATGTTCTGTAAAGAGTGTGGTACATCAAAAAATACAAAGAATCCATTTAAACATTTTCGTATTAGTTATATAAACTTGTAATTGTATTGATATTTCATGAGCATGAGGGACAAGTCATTTGTAGCCCCATTGCTGTACTCTCCTGACCCTAATGTTCACTGGAATCCGATTCTGTGCTATCTCAAAATCCTCCCAGAAATGCATTTTTAGGATGAAAATAATGGCACAGGAATATGACAGGAGCATAAACATTTCATTTTTATTGTTTTGCGATTCTGGCAAGTGCAACCACCCTGGCTATTCTGGCAAATGTCAAAAAGGGGGAAAAACTTGTGAAAATGTCCAGGATCTCTGAGAAATATGTAAGTTGTCCCAACTAGGAAACTTCTACAATGGGGAGAATTTATTTGAATTCTTGCTTTTTCTTTATTTATCTCTTTCTTTATCTATCTCTCTAAGGAGAAGTGGATTCTTGCAGAATTCTTTCTGTAAGGTTCACTTGGATGCGCCTGGAAGGTTTGAGGGTAGAGGAGGAGTAGCTGAAACCCGAATCCTATCCAGGTTCTTTCTGATGATTCCATCTTTGCTCTCGAATTCTTCTAGTTCCTCCTGATGACTCCATCTTTCCTCTTTACTACCTCTGGTTCCTCCTGATGACTCCATGTTTAGAATCCTATGCAGGCACGGGCAAACTGCTGGTACTGTGTATGTGTATATAATATGTATAAAACTATATCAAAATTTAAGGGGAAGCACTGAGAAAAATAAAACTTTAGTGGAGGAAGTATCTTTTGAAAGAACGAACAGATTATTTATCAGACCGAGGGGGCAATGGTTAGGCTACGGATGAATCGTATTTATAAAATGGATGCTCCAAAGAAATACATACACTACCGGTCAAAAGTTTTAGAACACCTCAATTTTTCCAGTTTTTATTGAAATTTACGCAGTTTAATGTCTCAATGTACTCTGAAATTAAGCATAGAACAAATAAACAATTGGAGATAAAAATAAATCATAGAATCATTTTGTTTAACAAAATTTAATTTAAATTTTTGACTCAGCAAAGTAGCCACCTTTTGCAGATATAACCGCCGAACACACTCGTGGCATTGTTTCTACAATGAAAATCAAACATTGTTTGGGAAGTTCTTCCCAACACTGTTGCAGAAGTTCCCACAAATGTGTTGCACTTGTAGGTTGCTTTACTTTCACCCTTCTGTCCAGTTCATTCCAAAACCAGCTCGATGGGGTTTAAGTCTGGAGACTGTGCTGGCCATTCCATAATTTGAAACCTACCGTCTTGTTCTTTTCCTCGAAGGTAGTTTTGACATAGCCTGGAGGTGTGTTTAGGGTCATTATCTTGCTGTATGATGAACCCTTGACCAACTAGGCGTATACCAGAGGGTATTGCATGGCACTGCAAAATGTTGTGGTAGCCCTTTTGGTTCAGGGTGCCAGTCACTCTGTGCAAGTCGCCGACTCTGGATCCAGCAAAAGAGCCCCAGACCATCACGCTTCCTCCTCCATGTTTGACAGTTGGTGTCACACACTGAGGAACCATCCTTTCGCCTACTCGACGGCGTACAAAAACCCTGCGTGATGAGCCAAAGATTTCAAATTTTGATTCATCGGTCCATAAGACCTTCTTCCAGTCTTCAGTCGTCCACTGGCAGTGCTTCATGACCCAGGCAAGCCTCTTTTTCTTATTTTGCCATATTGGCAATGGCTTTCTTACTGCCACTCGACCTATCAAACCTGCAGCTCGAAGTCTTTTCTTCACAGTTGAAACTGAGACTTGCTTACTTCGACCAGTGTTAAGCTGTGCTTGAAGCTGTTGTCCTGTGAGCTGCCTATCACGCAAGCTGTTGACTCTCAGAAACTTGTCTTCTCATTCTGTTGTGGCTTTGGGTCTGCCAGACCTCTTCCTGGCAGAGTTTCCTCCAGTTTCCAATATACTACTTCCTGCAGTGCAATATTGTTCAAATAATGCTTCAGAGGGTGTAATAACAGTCTGTTCCAACACTGCTTTTACACAGACAGGGGGTTTGTAATCAAGTAATCAGCAGAGGTTGGAACACCTGTCGGAATTGTTTGCATCAACTTTCAAGGCTTAATTTACTTACATTGCTGCAGAACAGCTGTAAGTTGTTAACCCATTACTTGTTCCCTGAAGAAGGCCTTTTTTTTTTTTTTACAATATAACTGTGCAATTTACATTATTTTCCCATTTTTGCTAACCTAAGCTTTTTTTTTAAACCTCGAGCAGTTTACTGCTTACCTTTGTACCATTTCAGGTTATTTACTGGACATTAACCTGCGTAAATTTCAATAAAAACTGGAAAAACTGAGGTGTTCTAAAACTTTTGACCGGTAATGAATGTGGATACCAAATTTTTTATTTATTTCAACAACTCCAACTAAATATATATTTAACTTTAAAAATCCCATGCAATCTCAAAATCAGATTGTGTGACTGAGACTCTCTGTCTGGGCATCTGTGTAGGCAAGAAGGTTGAGCACTGTTGAATACTATTCGAGTTTATTTTCCTGCGAGAATGTACAGGATGATGCAATAGATGTGTTCAGTGTTCATGGAAGGCTTGCCTTACCTGAAGGTGCAAGCAAAGAGAGGAAGTGACAGTTCCTTTGTTCATGGAATAAATGGACAATCACTTGCAACATTGGCTTCAGGCCAAACCCCCTGGAGCTTTCACTGCACTCTGGCCGTGCAGGGGTGAATAACATCACCAAATAATGCTGACAAATGGGACACCCAATTTAACCAACATCCATTTGAGCCACATATTTATTTTGATGTCAAGGAAATAGAGGAAATTTGATTGGATGCTGCTATATTTTTTGCAGGATATATGGCTCCTAGTTGAGCTGCCACAAACACACACAAACACGCACATCGACATACAGAAAACATGCAACACAACACAAGACTGTTGGACGATAAAAACACAGCCACTGAACTTGGAGGAAGTTCTGTCACTTCCCGGGGCACTCTGGCTACTAGCGACGATGTCACAACAATGGCACCGCTATTCTCACCGCACTCAGCAGTGGATTTCCTCAGGAGGAATTTCCTCCTCACCATGGATGCCAGCCTACTTTCTATTTTCATATAATAGTCCACCGAGAAGGCGGGTGAAGTACCAACCGAGAATGAAGGTGTGGAGGTTGAAAGAGGTGACAGTTAGGGAGGCATTAAAAGAGAGGCTGAGTGGGGTAGGGGATGATGTGGTTGAGCTTGAACGTGGTTGGATGTCAATGAAAGATAGTCTGTTGGGAGCCGTTGGTGAGGTATGTGGATGGACAAAAGGACCACCGAGGCACTCGGAAACATGGTGGTGGGATGAGGAAGTTGGAAAGAGGATTGACGAGAAGAGGAAGAAGTTCAAGGAGTGGCAGAAGGCGAAGGGTACGGGAGCAGAAAAAGCAGAGCATGAAAGTTATAAGGCAGCCAAGAAGGCTGCAAAGAAAGAGGTGGCAAAGGCGCAGGAGGCATGTAGGAAAATGTTCGGAGAACGCTTGCATTCAGAAGAGAGTCAGAGAGTGGAACTCAGGATTGCAAAGCAGATAGCGAAAGAGAGGTGTGATGTGATGGGGGTGAGTTGCTTGAAGGATGAAGTGGGACAAATGGTTGTGGACCCAGATGGAATTAAAGGAAGATGGAAAAGATATATGGAAATGCTGTTGAATACAGAGAATGAATGGGATGGCAACAAAGAGAGTAACCCAGTTTTAGGACCGGCAGAGAAGATAACTGAGAAGGAAGTTGAGGAAGCGATAAAAGCAATGAAGAGTAGAAAAGCGGGAGGGCCGACGGGAGTTGTGGGAGATATGTTGAAGGCAGCAGGAAGTTGGGGTGTGAAGAGAATGACAGAGATCTGTAATCTGGTGGTGAAAGAAGGCCGCATTCCAGTGGATTGGGAACTGAGTACCCTCGTCCCTCTATACAAGGGGAAAGGTGACCCTCTGGAGTGTGGCTAGTACCGAGCGATAAAGGTATTGGAGCATGGAATGAAGGTATTGGAAAGGGTGTTGGAGAGGAGGATAAGGAAGAATGTGAAGATCGACGAAATGCAGTTTGGATTTATGCCAGGAAGAGGAATGACAGACGCACTTTTCATTGTGAGGCAGTTGCAGGAGAAGTACATGGAGAAGAGGAAGAAGTTGTTTTTTGGGTTTGTTGATCTGGAGAAAGCCTTCGATAGGGTTTCACGTGAAGTATTGACATGGGCTTTGAGGAAGTTAGGAGTGGAGGAATGGTTGATCAGAGTAGTGATGGCAATGTACAAAAGAGCGCGCACAGCTGTAAGGACGAAGGACGGGAACAGTGGTGAGTTTGAGGTGAAGGTGGGAGTGTATCAGGGGTCGGTACTAAGTCAACTACTATTTGTAGCTGTGATGGAGGTGCTGGCTCAGAACGTAAAGGAGGGTTTACCGTGGGAGTTGTTGTATGCAGATGATCTGGTGGTGATGCGGAAAGTATGGATGGTCTGAAGGAAAAGATGAACAAGTGGAAGGAATGTATGGAGACAAAAGGTCTGAAGGTGAATATAGGAAAGACGAAGGTGATGGCAAGTGGTAAAGCATGTGGTGAGGTAGAAAGAACTGGGAAGTGGCCATGTGCTGTGTGCAGGAAGGGTGTCAGAGTGAACTCCATTCAATGTAAAATGTGCGCTGCGTGGGTTCATCAAAAATGTAGTGGTCTGAGAGGGTCATTAACCAGTGTGGCAGCTACATTCAAATGTAAGGTGTGCACAGAGGGAGCTGCAGATGGAGGAAATGTTGAGTTGGATCTTGAAGACGGCGTGAAGCTGGAAGGTGTGAAAACATTTTGCTACCTCGGAGACATGCTGTATGGAGAAGGTGTATCAGACTCGGCAATGGTTGCTCGAGTGAGATGTGCATGGAAGAAGTTTCGGGAACTGAGTGGCATGCTGACGAGGAGGGGAGTGTCGTTGAAGATGAAGGGAAAGGTGTATGCTGTATGTGTGAGAAGTGTTATGATTTATGGGAGCGAGACATGCGTAATGAACGTAGAGCAGCAACGAAAGCTGGAAAGGGTGGAAATGCGAATAGTTCGGTGGATGTGTGGAGTATCGTTCAGAGAGAGGAAGACAAATGATGAATTGCGAAAGATGATGGGAATAGAGCCTGTGATTGATGCTGTGAAGAGGAACAGGTTGAGATGGTTTGGTCATGTGTTGAGGAAGGATGAAAGTGACTGGTTGAGAAGAGTGATGGAAATGAATGTAGAAGGAAGTAGAGGACGGGGAAGACCGAGAAAGGCTTGGCTAAAGATGGTGGAAGAAGAAATGCAGGCAAGGGGGTTAACAAAGAGAGATGCAGAAAATAGGGCAAAATGGAGAAGATTGTCATGGGGACCGCAAGGCTAACCCCCGCTCTAGCAGGGAAAATGGCCTTAAAATACATGTTGTTGTGTGTTGTTGTAGTACACCCACTATGTGTGGGAGCAGCAGGAAGGATCATGTTATTATCCTCTCTTGGGTAAATAAATTCCAGTAGATATAGGCTTGGACCTCAAGAACGTCTGGGATGTGTTCCGTTAGCAAGTTTCTTGTAGAGTGCTCACCACGTGGCTGAAGCATTCGAGCAAGCATTTCATTCAAAACTATTGATGAGGAACGGCTGGCTTGGCAAGCGCTAGATAACTGATTGGTAACTGAACACACACTGAGTTTCTTATCTTTATGTTAAGTGTTAAACAGCAGTAGCATCTGTTTCAAAAGGTAATCATACGTGTTTGTGGTTGATAATATTTTTGGGGTGTTTCATGAAACTCCACGATAAGCAAGTTATACATGTTAACAGACATTTGTTGAAGGAGGAAAACCCCCCTTAGGTAGCGTTGATATTATTATTATTATTGAGTTTGTTTTGTAATAACTGATATATTATGCTACTAGCGGAGCTTACCGGTCGCTTCACTGATGGACCTATTAGTCATCCTGTTTGCCAAAATAAGCCCAGTGTTAAGAGTTTTTAACTCTCTGGGCTCAAGGTCAAGCTCACGGTCACCCAAAACGTGAAAATCGTGGAAACTGTTATTGGTTACTAGGCAACGGATGCTCACGCGGTTACACATTGCAGTTACACATCGCCGTCACTGCGATGCGAAGTGAAACAGGCCTCAGAGCTGTCACATTTACAATCGCTATGTCGTGTGTACTCCCGATATGTGTTTCCTTCATTGTAAAACCTACCAAGTCAACAGTTAAAAGGATTTTGAGCCGATAGGTGTTACGGCCTTGGCAAGATCGATGGAGACAACGATCTGTTAGCTTATACACCACCCAAATAGCTATGCTAGCTATGCTGCTAGTTATACACCACCGGCAAGAGTATACATGTATAGATTTCAAGAGTATACATGTATAGATATGGATTTCCCGCCATTTTGATCCAAAATGGCCAATAAAAAAGTACATTCCGGCAAGTCCTCGGTCTCTGACCGATTTCTAGTCTGTCTGTTTGTCTGTTTGTGCGCAGTACTATGTCTACATCATTGCACATAGCATGGCCATACTTTACACACACATTTGCTTTGCCCTGGAATAGACTGTGCCCAATTTTTTAACTCTCCAGGCCCAAGGTGAAGCTCAAGGTCACCCAAAACGTGAAAATCGTGACCGCAGCATAAAGCTGGGGCGAGGCGGAGTGATACAGCGGAAGGATTCGACGGTTTAAATTAAGCCACGATGAGGCGGATTTTCATTGGGACCTTCATCCTGATTTCGGTACTTCCGCCACCAAAGGTGGATGGAGGTAATGGTTTCTCCCCTGTCTGTTTGTCTGTTTGTTACTTGCCGGGATAGATTCCGGCAAGTATGTTGGTTGGTTGGTTACTTGCCGGAATAGATTCCGGCATGTATGTTGGTTGGTTGGTTTGTTACTTGCCAGAATAGATTCGCCGGAATCGATTCGCCGGAATCGATTTTGGGTGGTGAGGGGGCTTTGAAGCCAGATTTTAATCTTACAGCTGCCATGTTGGTGCTCGCCGTCACTGCGATGTGAAGCGAAAGACGCCTCAGAGCTGTCACATTCACAATTGCTATGTCATATGTACTCCCGATACGTGTTTCCTTCATTGTAAAAACTACCAAGTCAACAGTTAAAAGGATTTTGAGCCGATAGGTGTTACGGCCTTGGCAGGATCGATGGAGACAGCGATCTGTTAGCTTATACACCACCCAAATAGCTATGTGGAATTCTCTCATGTAAAGATTAAACCCACGTCGTTTGAACTTTGGCCGAGGTCATTATTTACTTTTAATGATGTTTATATACGAATCAAAAGGAAGATAATTGGTTTTGGGTTGTCCTTTCCGCATATCTCATGGGATTGTGAGTTGGAGAGGCGACTGTGATGGCGGGGAGTGGGTCGGCATTCTCTCAAGCAGGGATTCAACCCATGTCCTTATGTATTATTATTTTGATCCAAAATGGCCAATAAAAAAGTACATTCCGGCAAGTCCTCAGTCTCTGACCGATTTTTAATCTGTTTGTCTGTTTGTTTGTTTGTTTGTCCGCACAGAATAAATATGATTTTCTCTGCAAACATTGGTCCGATTGACAGGAAATTTTCACCATAGGTGCAACTCCACCTGTATAATTTTTTAATGATAATTATGACGTCATAGGTCACGTGGTTCGGCCGCCATCTTGGAAAATTCAAAAAACTTTGCACCTCTATATCTCGGAAAGCGCTGAACAGAAAAAATTGAGACATGGCTCATTGTAAAGAACTCTCCATGGGGAATAAAATATGTTAATGATGATGTCAAAGGTATCTCCATTAAGACGTCATAATTCGACAAGTACAAAACTTGATCCTATCAAGATTAAATTTCTTGAGTGCCATGTCGGCATAAACTGGTGGAGAAAAAAATAATGATGACGTCATCGGTCACGTGGTTCGGCCGCCATCTTGGAAAAACCGAAAAAATTGCACCTCTTTATCTCTGAAAGTGCTGAATAGAAAAAATTGAAACATGGCTCATTGTAAAGAACTCTCCATGGGGAATAAAATATGTTAATGATGATCTCATAGGTGCCTCCATTATGACGTCATAATTCGACAAATACAAAAGTTCATCCGAACAAGATGAAATTTCTTGAGCATAATGTAGGATTAAATTAGTTTATAAAAAAAATAATGATGACGTCATCAGTCACGTCGTCGGCCGCCATATTTGTTTTAACACAAAAGCCTTTAAAAACACTGAAAATACATCCTGGCGAGGGTTTGGAATCTCTGATTGCTCTTTTTCTTGTTGTTTTTGTTATTAGAAGCGACCTTGGAAAAATGCCGCAATTAGAAATCGTAACACGGATTTAGCCCAAGGCGGAATAGGTGCAACTTGGGGAGGGGCGCAAATGAAGTCGATAAAACCTCCATTGTGTGACTCTTCGTCCTCCTGTCAAGTTTGGTTGAAGTTGGATAAGTAACGACCAAATGCATCGTGGTCAGACAGACAGTCAGGCACCAAATTGCATATTTTAATATGATGATGATGTTTTGCTGGGCCAAATCGTTTTTACTTCATTTTTGATTGGATGCCTGTTTAACAGCTGTACTGTCCCAAATTTGGGAATAATGGGGGAACCTCTCAGACCGGATTTGATGCTTTCAGCAACAGCTGATGTGTCATTTTCTTCCAGAAACTTGGTGAGATGGTTCTTATAGCAAAGACGATGTTGTTCGTGCAAAACAGGGATTGGGGAACAAGGGAAGGGAGGTTTCTTAATGTGGATGGGATGTTGAAAATGTTCCTTGCATGGGAAGGATTGCTAATTGAGAGGAATTAGTGTGGGTGTGATATTTGATTAAACTCGAAACTGGAAGGCAACAGCAGATGTTAGTTGGTGACGAATGTTTTTTGAGGAAATGTGTGTTACAGCTGAAGCCAGGTGTTTCATTCTGTTGTCATATATAAGGCAGGTGGTTTTGAGTGAGCTCATGGAACAATGGGAGAAAACATGGAAATAGGCCAGAAAAACGCTAGTGGCAGAGTGCAAAGAGAAAGACGTAGAAATGTGTACTTGGATGCTTTTAAATTGGCAGCAGTAGATATGTATGATGAGGTATGTTACACATTCTGAGTGACATAGCAGAGATTTTGTAAAATATGGAATTGGTAAGCTTGCCATGAGGGAGTGAGAATGAGTTGGTCTCTGCCCCCACACTCCACCCTCCAAGTCTTGGGAAGCTGGGTTGTGCAGTGAGCACCTAGTTAGCGGACAACTGTCCACACAGTATGGGAGTACTAGTTGGGTCACCCGTGGGAATCCAACGGGCATGGACGTGTGTGACGTTTGGACATATATTCAGTTAGATGCTGCACCTGCACATTCAGTTTCACAAAATGGTTACTGCCAATTTATCAGATGCACAGATGATGTAATCTACACAATGTATTTACTTCTGATAACATGTGAATGCATGTGCGTGCACATGGGAAATACAGTTTGAAATGTGTTATTACATCTCATGTAAAATGTGACTTTAAGAGCTCAAATCCTCTCCCTCCCACATCACGCACACAGGGGAGTGGGTCACACACACACACACATACACACATGTACACACACATGCACACCGACACACATGCACACACATACACATACACACATATACACATACACACACACACACACACACACACACACACACACACACACACACACACAGTGCATTTAAAAAGTATTCAGACCCCTTCACTTTTTCACATTTTGTTACGTTGCAGCCTTATGCTGAAATCGTTTAAATTCATTTTTCCCTCATCAATCTACACTCAATACCCCATAATGACAAAGAGAAAACAGGATTTTAGAAAGTTTTGCAAATTTATTAAAAAGAAAAAAACTGAAATATCACATTGACATAAGTATTCAGACCCTTTGCTATGACACTTGAAATTTAGCTCAGATGCCTCCCATTTCTCTTGATCATCTTTGAGATGTTTCTACACCTTGATTGGAGTCCACCTGTGGTAAATTCAATTGATTGGACATGATTTGGAAAGGCACACACCTGTCTACACAGGATACGTGGCTGGGCCGAGGCAGCCAGGACGCCATCTGAAACAGGCCTGAATTCCCCTCCCCTCCTCCCCTCCTACCCTCCTGTCCTCCCAGTTGTATTTTACCTTTTATTTCCTTTATATCCTGGCGAATATTTCTTTATTTTGCTACTCTCTCCCTCCCCACTGGGATTAGCTAGGGATACCGGTTGGGTAGTTTAATTGTCTTGTCTGTTTTCTCTTGGTGCCTGTCTGTCCTTCAATTACTTGATCTTTGCCGCTGCATATCACCGGGATTTCATTTCCTTATGATTTATATTTTCCTTGGTGTTGTACCTTGTGTTTTTTTTTCTTGATTCTCAGTAAGGGATTTGCATTTATTCCCCTGTTTTGAATTTGTATCGCATATCTCGATTGGCACACTGTGTGTTGAATTTTTTTGGGGGGAGGGGGGTGGGGATGGTAACTTTCATTCATAACAGTCAGCATTTGGATGGTAACTTCGCTCGGTCACTTCTGACTGCTCATACGGCGTGACCCGCCCATGGGGAACGTATTGGTCTCCCAAGCACATCGATTAGGATCTCCGGAGCAATAGGCAGTACCCCGAGCCCTTCACGCAGGGGACAGGTCGTAACAACCGACACACACACACACACACACACACACACACACACACACATACACACACACACACACACACACACACACACACACACACACACACACACACACACATGTACACCCACATACATCCCACATGTATATATCCCACATCCCACATGTATATACTGTACATGCTTAAAGTGTACGTGCACATAACTAATAAAATAAAAACGAAGAAATATCTCTCGGTAATTTCCTGAAACTCGGTGAAATTCGATGACATTCACTCGATTTCTCGGTGAAATTTTTCGTTGGGGCGGTGTATGATCGCTCCGAACGAAATATCTCTCAGCAATTTCCAGTCTATTAATTAATTTATTTTACATATGTGAATTGCACGTCCATGCACACGTGAAATGGAGTTTGTGTTTGCACACGTGAAATTAACACGTTGTGGCGGACACAAAAGCCCACTGGCATGGTGACATCATTCCACGCACCAAGTGGGCGGTGGCCACGCCCGAGGGGTAGGCGTGGCCTCATGATATACACCGGGCGACCAGCCCGGAGCATTTCAGTGTTACAGTGTAGTCTTACAATAAAGACGTTTATATGTTACCGCTTGTCCGCTTCCTCCTTGCTCACAAGCAGCGCGCGTAACGCCGCGCTTTACTGGTGACCCTCGACGTTGGATCTGCCGTAGCGATCCTTCCGAACACGACGCCATTGCAATGGCCAACGACAAGGCAATGGCGATTAAACTTCCCGAATTTTGGGAGGCCCAGGCCGAAGTCTGGTTCGTTCAAGCCGAAGCCCAATTTCAGCTTCGGCGCCTCACCAACGACGACCTGCGCTACTGCCATGTCGTCGCCTCCCTCGGGCCCGGCACGGCCGCTCGAGTTGTGTCCGTCCCTCGCCACCCACCGGACGGCCACAAGTACGAGGCACTCAAGCGGCTACTCCTAGCCACGTTCGGCCTCACGGACGACGCACAGGCCGATCGCCTCCTGGATCTCCCCGAGCTCGGTGAGACGCGCCCGTCGGTCCGAATGGACCATATGCTGTCACTGTTGGGCGACGAAGCCCCCGGTTCGCTATTCCGGGCGCTTTTCCGGCGCCAACTTCCAGCGCAGGTTCGCCTCGCGTTGGCCGGGACCGAGCTAACGGAACCCCGAGCATTGGCCGCCAAGGCGGACAGGTACTTCGCCGCTTCGGACACGCGGGCGAGCGTCGGCGTGGCCGTCACGGCCCTCGACGCTGATGTTCAGCAGCATGTTCCACAGCATCAGCTTCTACAGCGCGCTGATGTTCAGCAGCGCGCTGATGTTCAGCAGCATGCTGATACGCACCTCGTGAACGCCGCCACGCCCCGCCCACCGCCGCGGCGAAAACCGCCACCGTGGGGAAACCCGCCAACTCCACCGGCCGGGCGGAGCCAGCCGCGCTCCTCCAGCTCCACCACCTGGTGCTAGTTCCACGCCAAGTTCGGCCACGAAGCTCGGCGGTGTCATCCGCCGTGCTCCTTCAACGGGTCGGGAAACGCCCGGGCCGGCGCTCAATAGTGGCGATGAGCGCCGGCCGTTCGAGCAGCCTGCTGTTCATAACGGACACCTTCTCCGTGCGCCGTTACCTGTGCGACACGGGAGCGCAGGTGAGTGTCATTCCCGCCGGCACGTCAGACAAGCACGCCGCGGGTGGGGGCCCCGCGCTGCTTGCCGCGAACGGGACGCCCATCCGTACGTACGGAAAACGCTGCCTCTCTCTGCGGTTTGGAGGGCAGGTTTTCCGATGGACGTTCGTCACCGCCGACGTGCCCATGGCACTGCTTGGCGCGGACTTCCTGTGCGCTAATGGGCTCCTGGTCGACGTCAAGCGCAGACGGCTGGTCCAGGCCGAGACGTTCAGCTCGCTCGCTTGTGCGTTGCCCAGCTCAACGAGCGGCTTGCCGAACGATTCGGTTCCGGCCACGTTGGTCTGTACACTTCCGGCAGCGGACGCATTCACCCGCCTCCTCGCCGGCTTCCCGGCCCTCACGCGGCCCACCTTCTCGGCGGGGGCCGTCAAGCACGGGGTGGCCCATCACATCCCCACCGTCGGGCCAGCGGTCTACGCCCGGGCACGCCGCCTCGAGCCGACGAAGCTGGCGGTGGCAAAAGCGGGGTTCGCTACCCTGGAGCGACTCGGCATCGTTCGGCGCTCAGAGAGCGCTTGGGCGTCGCCGCTGCACATCGTGCCGAAGCCCGGCGGGGGATGGCGACCGTGCGGGGACTATCGCCGTCTCAATGACGCCACGACTCCCGACCGCTACCCCGTCCCCCACATTCAGGACTTTTCCGCCCGTTTGGCGGGCAGGTCCTTCTTCTCGAAGGTGGACCTCATACGCGGCTACCATCAGGTCCCCGTCAGGCCGGAGGACGTCCCAAAGACGGCGGTCATCACGCCATTCGGACTCTTCGAGTTCCTGCGCATGCCCTTCGGTCTGAAGAATGCGGCTCAGGCGTTCCAGCGACTGATGGACAGCGTCCTGCGCGACTTGGATTTTGTCTACGTCTACCTGGACGACATCCTCGTCGCCAGCGCGTCCCACGAAGAGCACCTACGCCACCTCCGCACGCTCTTCGAACGCCTGGGCCAGCATGGCCTGATTGTGAACCCCGCAAAGTGCCGGTTCGGCGCCACCACAATCGATTTTCTGGGGCACCGTGTCACCAGGCACGGAGCCGTCCCCCTGCCGGCCAAGGTGGAGGCGGTGAAGGGGTTTCCGCGCCCCCGCACGATCAGAGGGCTGCAGGAGTTCCTGGGCATGGTGAACTTTTACCATCGGTTCCTGCCCCGTATCGCCCAGCTCCTGCGCCCCCTGCACGAAGCTCTCCGAGGTAAGCCGGGCAAAGGCGACGTTACCTGGACCGAGCAGATGGACACGGCGTTCACGGGCGCGAAGCTCGCCTTGGCTAACACCACCATGCTCGCGCACCCGGCGCCCGATGCACCGATCGCCCTCACCACCGATGCCTCGGACTACGCGGTGGGCGCGGTGCACGAGCAATGGGTGCGTGGAGCTTGGCAACCGCTGGCGTTCTTTAGCCGGCAGCTTCGCCCGCCCGAACGCCGTTACAGTACCTTCGACCGCGAGTTGCTCGGACTTCACTTGGCGGTCAGGCACTTCCGCCATCTGCTCGAGGGCCGGGCGTTCACTGCCTTCGTCGACCACAAGCCGCTGATCTTCGCGATGGGCAAGGTCACCGAGCCGTGGTCGGCCCGGCAGCAGCGTCACCTCTCGGCCGTGTCCGAGTACATGACGGACATCCAGCACGTCGCGGGGAAGGACAACCCGGTGGCGGATTGCCTTTCCCGGGCCGTCGCCCACGCAGTCCACCTCGGCATCGACTATGCCCGGATGGCAGCAGACCAGGCCGCTGACCCCGACGTCCAGGCCTTGCGGACCGCCGTCACGGGCCTCCGCGTCACCAAGGTGCCGTTCGACGGCGCGGGCGTGGCCCTCTTGTGCGACGTCTCCCTCGGGCGTCCTCGCTCCATCGTGCCCGCGGGCTGGCAGCGCCAGGTGTTTGACGCCATCCACGGCCTGTCCCACCCGGGCGCGAGGGCCTCCCAAAGGCTGATCGCCGACAATTTCGTCTGGCATGGCCTCCGGAAGGCCGTCCGCGGCTGGGCCAGGACGTGCCTCGCGTGCCAGCGCGCCAAGGTGCACCGGCACACCCAGGCCCCGTTGGCCCCGTTCACGGTGCCGGAACGCCGGTTTGACCACGTCCACGTGGACGTGGTGGGACCTCTGCCCCCCTCGCAGGGTTTCACCTACGTCCTCACCATGGTGGACCGCACCACCCGGTGGCCGGAGGCCGTGCCCTTGGCGTCGACAACGGCGGCCGATGTCGCGCAGGCTTTCATCGCCACCTGGGTCGCCCGGTTCGGCGCCCCCTCAGACATCTCATCCGACCGCGGCCCCCAGTTCACCTCGGAACTCTGGGGGGCGGTTGCGCAGGGGCTCGGGGTCCGGATGCACCGAACCACGGCCTACCACCCCCAGGCTAACGGCCTGTGTGAGCGATTTCACTGCTCATTGAAGGCCGCGCTCCGGGCCACCCTCCGCGACGGCGGCTGGGTCGACAGGCTCCCCTGGGTCCTGCTGGGCCTCCGGACGGCGCCCAAGGAGGACCTGCGCGCATCCGCGGCGGAGTTGGTCTTCGGGCAACCGCTGCGGGTGCCGGGCGAGTTCCTCCCCGACTCCACAGCACCATTGTCCGCGGCACAGCAGCGCTCCGCTCTGCAAGAGACCGCCCAGAGGTTCGCCCCGGTGCCAACGGCATGCCACGGGCACCCACCGACGCACGTCGCCCCGGAGCTTCGTACGGCGGAGTACGTCTTCGTCCGCCACGATGCCCATCGGACACCACTGCGGCCCCCGTACGACGGGCCTTTCCGCGTGCTGGAGACCGGGGCGAAGCACTTCACCCTGGACATCGGCGGTACTCCTGACCGTGTTTCGGTAGACCGCCTCAAGCCGGCCCACCTCGATGTGGACCATCCACCGCCAGTGGCCCGACCCCCACGTCGGGGCCGCCCTCCTGCGGGCGGACCCCCGGCACCGCCCAGCCCCGCCGCCACGCCGCCCCCCGATCCTGCACCCATCCCAGGGGCAGCCAGGGGCATCCCACCTGGCATCCCTGCACCCCGGACGCCGCCGATCGCCAGGGGGCGCTTCGGCCGGGTCATTCGTCTGCCCCGCAAACTGGCCCTCCAGGTGCGCGGGAATTCTGGGGGGGTGCGTGTGGCGGACACAAAAGCCCACTGGCGTGGTGACATCATTCCACGCACCAAGTGGGCGGTGGCCACGCCCGAGGGGTAGGCGTGGCCTCATGATATACACCGGGCGACCAGCCCGGAGCATTTCAGTGTTACAGTGTAGTCTTACAATAAAGACGTTTATATGTTACCGCTTGTCCGCTTCCTCCTTGCTCACAAGCAGCGCGCGTAACGCCGCGCTTTAACGTGAACCTTTACTTCTGGATAATAATGTTGAATGAAATAAGAACGAAGAAATATATGTCGGCATCATTGTTGACGTTTTTGTGACGACTGTCATCAAACGGAAAAGTAATATATCTTAACGGAAAAGAAAAAGCGAATTTTTTATATATGTCGACATGTTGCCGCCTGTGTCATGTTGGGCGGTGTATGATACATCGTCCCGCGATTATTATTTTTAAAGTTTTTATATATATCTCTGCATTTTCCCATGTGTGCATGAATTTTCTCAATTATTTCTGACACCGAGTCTAAAACCATCGATAAAAATTAAATCAGATGGTGAATTCGAGATAAAATCGTGAGGGTGACTCAATGAATGGGCTTTATTTTACAGGCCGTTGAGAATTCATTTCGTTCTATAAACGGAAACTTTCATGGGATTCTCCTCCCGTTTTTTTTCCACCGAGTCTAAAACTATGTTAGCGACTGTGAAAAATGGGATGATAAAACGAATTATAGTTGAAATACAACTGTGAGAGAGAGCAAGACACCACGGGCCTAAAGAAACAGGCCTCAAAGCTATGCGAGGAAAGAAAATGGTGGATATTTGTTTTTTAAGCCTCTCCCAGAATGGGTGGAGATACTTTCTAAATGGAGTAAGCCACACCTCCGGACAGACAGACAGACAGACAGAATCACCTACGGCTCATATAATATAGAAAAGTGGAGTCACCTGTGGGAATCCCACGGGCAGGGACTTGTGTGACATTTGGACATCTTAATTTAGTTGCTGCACATTCAGTTTTACAAAATGGTTTCTGGCAATTTATCAGATGCACAAATGATGTAATCTACACAATGTATTTACTTCTGATAACATGTGAATGCATGTGCGTGCACATGGGAAATACAGTTTGAAATGTGTCATTACACCTCATGTAAAATGTGACTTCAAGAGCTCAAATCCTCTCCCTCCCCGCCCCCATCTCATTCACACACACACACACACACACACACACACACACACACACACACACACACACACACCTCGTTTTTTTCATTTCTGTTCCTCATAATGCTGTCTCTCTTATTCACAGACATACACACACACACACACACACACACACACACACTTCGTTTTTTCATTTCTGTTCCTCAGAATGCTGTCTCTCTCTTATTCACAGACACACACACACACACACACACCTCGTTTTTTCATTTCTGTTCCTCACAATTCTGTCTCTCTTATTCACACACACACACACACACACACACACACACACACACACACACACACACACACACACACACACACACATATATATATATATATATATATATATAATATATATATATATATATATATTGTTACGGGACCGCGGCGAGGATGTTGTTTGCCGAGCGGATGGCCGCCGCGCCCGAACAGTTACCCCGACTAACCCGATTCCTGAACGTTGGCCAAAATCGCGCCACAGATATTCAATAGGGAAAAGACAAAGGCGACACAGATGTGAAGAAGAAGAAGAAGGAGACAAAAAGGTTTGAAATGCTACTAAATTTATTCCTACTATTTACACAATCAAAGAAACCAAGGAGAAGGAAGGATAATAAAATAAAGCAGAAAGAGGGACGGACCAGAAAGACACAGTGAAAATACTAGCTTATCTAAACAGGCTTAACTTAACCCAGGACAGAACAAACAAAGACGGACTCACACGGGGAATTGCAGAGTGGATTGGCTGGAAGGAGGTGGGTGGCTGGAGGGGGAGGAAGGCACGGAGCTGGCTGGAGCTTGATCCCGCACGGGACGTCGGGCTGGACCTCAACGGCCGCCGATGCCACAGATCCTGTCGTGTGCGTGGGGTAACGGGTCGGAGCTGCTTGGTGGAGCCAACGCTGCTGGCGGGGGGTCTGGTGTGACGGGTTCTCTCTCCCTCTCTCACAAACTCCAGGACTCTCTTCAGGCTTGTCTGTGTTCTGATCTCCTCCCTCCTCCACTCTCTCTGGGGGCGTCTTCCTCGGGTTATATAAGCCCCACCCTTGACCCTTTTGCGAACCTCCCCCAAATGTTCTTTCTCCGCCCTCCAAAGCCAACCCCTCGTTCTGGGTTGGTCGGCAAGGGCTGGTTCACTCCTCCCTCCATGACGAGGTGGAGACACGCCCTTCTTCCCCGACCTTACCTCGTGGCCAATGGTGGTTTTGTGGCGATTCGAGCTAGCCCCAGCCAAAGGGCAGCAATGGCGAACGAAGAAAACTGCCCAAATGCAGTTGGCAATTGCAGCAAACCTGGCAAACCTGGCACTTTGAAGATGCCATGTCGGAGGGATCTACTTTATTTAATGCAGTGCAATGGAGTATCAATTCATGGAAGACACAGCCTTACACTAATCTATCTATAATTCCAGTAATCTCTGTGTGTGTGTACGTGACCGCTGTTTCTCGACAACCACGGGTCCGATATACTTGAAACTTGCCAGGTATATTGCTGGGGACCCGAGGATGTGCCTTTTCAAGGTTTCATATTAATCGGACAAGTAGTTACCGAGCTATGGCGATTTCTTTACCAAACTCCGCAAGCCGTTCGCTTTGGACCAAACCATTTCATGTAAATAGAGGGGGGGGGGGGGGGGGATTGTCACCGTACTCGCAAGCCGTTCGCTTTGGACCAAACCATTTCATGTAAATAGAGGGGGGGGGGATTGTCACCGTACTCGCAAGCCGTTCGCTTTGGCTTTGCGAATGGACCAAACCATTTCATGTAAATAGAGGGGGGGGATATAATTTTAGATATATATATAGTACGGGCATGCCCTAGTACACATAATAAGGATATAACTACTGAACAGGGATATATGGTGTCCTTCGTGTATGTTTTATGGAATTAACTACGGGAACGCCCTTTGATCTTTATACACAGACTGGAGGCAGGAGAGTCCAGAATAAAGCAATAATAAAAAAACACAATAAAAAAACACAATCCTCATATCCACAACAATATATATATATATATATATATATATATATATATATATATATATATATATATACACACACACACACACACACCTCGTTTTTTCATTTCTGTTCCTCACAATTCTGGCTCTCTCTTATTCACACACACACACACACACACACACACACACACACACACACACACACACACACACACACACACACACACACACACACACATATATATATATATATATATATATATATATATACAGTGGTACCTCGGCTTACGAGTTTAATCCGTTCCGTGACGGAGCTCGTAAGCCAAATCGCTCGTAAGTCAAAGCAAATTTTCCCATTCAAATGCATTGAAATGCTATTAATCCGTTCCAGCCTCAAAAAAAAAACACCAATTTTTTTTGTTAGGTGCTTTTAAATAACAAAAATGTACTTTATAAATAACAAATAATGTATAAACAAGCACGACCTCGTATATACTGTACATAATACAAGAGAATGTAAAGAAATAAACTGGACCTCTATCCATGAAGATATGGAGAAGTTGTTGTTTGTGTGGTTGAAGGAGAAGCAGCTCGCAGGAGATACCGTGACCGAGAGCATCATGTGTTTGAAAAGATTGAAACTCGGATATCGAGCACAGACCACGAGGTGTTTTTTCTTTTTTCTTAATCTCGGTTTCAGTGAACTTTTGCTCTGTGCTCACGTGTACTGTACCTGTACCTGTAATGGTACGTCAGAGGATGGCACCTGTTGTCATCATATTAAGTGCAAGATGTTCTGCATCGTAAGTTGGTACACCGTGGTCTTTCGGCGGTGTTTAAGCCGGCCGTCTTGGCTTCTGTCACCATTGGCATTGAGTCTTTCGATGTAGGTAGGTCGTTGTGTGCCGGTGCCTTGGCCGAATTCCTTCATTGCTGCATTGTTAGCTCACCTGGTTTTTTATACCACATCTTTGGTTATCGGACCAGCGAATGACGTCATCTCCAAAGTATGGCTTATTCTCACTTGTCTTGGACGATCTTCTACTTCTAGCCTTCCACCGTGCATTTGGTGTCCACTGTACTTACTGTACAGTGCCTGGTAAAATTGATGTAATGGGTTTTTGACCATGAACCGTCATGAACCGTCAACGCCATGAACCGCTAACACTCAAAAGCCCATTTATCGCGCCTTATAAAGCAAAACGCAAACCGAAAGCCATGCCTCTCAAGCGAGGCGTGCTTCCGTGGTCACGTGATCCACAGGTGTAGCTCATTATACCCGCACGCGCGACACGCTTTGGCGGTCACGTGACCAGCCACTCTGGAGGCGGGGATCCCCGCCGATGACGTCACCGGCTGGAGCAAGGAGATTCCTCGCTAATGTATTTCGACGATTGCGTGTTTTATATCCAAGCAGAGATGCTTTCACGGCAAGATAACCACGTGACCGGACCGGAACCGACCGTGACCGGAACTAAGGTGACGACCGGAAAATTCAAAAAAATAAATTTTTTGAGCTCGTACATCGGATCTCGGCTCGTATCCCAAAGCAACAAACCGCCCGAGCGACGGCTCGTATCCCGAAAAACTCGTACGTTGGGGCACTCGTAAGCCGAGGTACCACTGTATATATATATATATATATATATATATATCAGTCACTATGCGACCTTCATATCATCAGTGGAGAACCGCCAGCAAGGTGTCCCATACAGCTGCTGCTGCACCTTGCTGGGAGCGATACGCACCGCCTGCCACGCGGTGACGTTATCTCTGGTATCCACTCATCATATGGAGTCGACCTGGTTGCGGTTGGGAGTTACTAATAATGGTATCTGTAATCTGGTTCTCCAACCTAATGAGCGGACAACATGACGTCATCGCCATGCACGTCCGCCTTGCCTGCAAAGTTCCAGAGGAACCATCTAGCAGTGCGTCATTACGGATTATAAATACAGATACTGTCACAAGTGCATGCAAAACTCACAGTTACCGACCTGGTTTCTTATTTGGGCGGTGTATAATCGCTCCGACCGAAACAGACATTGCCTGGTGAGTGGGTTGTTGTAATCAAAATGTTGCAATTGTTGTAATTAATATATCTCGGCAATTATGTACGTGAATTTTCTCAATTATTGCTGAAACCGAGACTAAAACCATCCATAAAAATGAAATCAGATCGTGAATTACAGTCGAAATAAAGGCTCATGTTATCGGCCATTTGAAAATGCATTTTGTTCTATAAACGGAAACTTTCATCGGATTTTATTCCCGTTTTTTTTTCAACCGAGCCGAAAACCATGTTAGCGACTGTGAAAAATGAAATGATATATCGAATTAGAGTTGAAATAAAACTGAGATAGAGAGCAAGACACCACGGGCCTAACTAAACAGGCCTCAAAGCTATGCGAGTTAATATAATGGTGGATATTTGTTTTTGAAGCCTCTCCCAGAATGGGTGGAGCTACTTTTTCAACGGAGTAAGCCACACCCCTGGACAGACAGACAGACAGAATCACCGATGCTCTACGGCTAATATAATATAGATGGGGATTTCTTCCAGTAGAACTTCGAAGAGCGATTGAAATATGTATAAAAACTGACGCAAGGAGATTTGGGGCATGTCCGGTTATTGTTGTATCGACAACAAGTTGAATTTAACGAGAAAGCATCAGAAAATGCAAAGCCCATCCACGTCCATTTGTACAAAAAATACAAAATGAAATTGATGATTTTATGTAGCCTTGACCTTTTGATATATATAAAAAACAATCGACTCTTACCTTTTGATTAGTGAACCAATTCGGTGACACAATATGCAAATTATTTAAATTTCAGGTCAATTGGGTGAAAATTGGCGATTTTATACAAGCTTAGCCTTTGATCTTTTGATCTAAAAACAACAATCAGCTTCTAGTTATTGATTGGTGAACCAATTCAGTGACCCAATATGCAAATTATTAAAATTTTAAGTGAATTGGATGAAAATTGATGATTTTATATGATGCTGACCTTTGACCTTTTGACAAAATTATTAATTTGCCTTCTCCATATTATCATAATAAATCTTTGTTGAAAATTTGATGACAATAGCTCAAATGGTTTAAAAAAAAGTCATGGCTCGGACACACACACACACACACACAGAAGTTATCGCAATGCCCTGTCTGCTGTGCAGGGGTGTCAGGGCCACGACAGAGTTAGAGACAGAGAGACAGAGAGAGAGAGAGAGAGAGAGAGAGAGAGAGAGAGAGAGAGAGAGAGAGAGAGAGACAGAGAGAGAGAGAGACAGAGAGAGAGACAGAGACAGAGAGAGAGAGAGAGAGAGAGAGAGATCATTTTGAATTTGCACACCGTTTATTTCCATAAATACACAAGCAGGCCAATCCATACAGCAGACGGAAAAGCAGAAGTATTTACAAGCAGGGGGAAGAGAGAAAAAAACTAGGTACAACAAAAACAAAGCATCACACTTGATGCAATTGTAAAAACATTACGACGAGTTTCGAGTTCTGAGCCACACACAAGGCCTCGTTAATGCACCATTCCCATTCAAAAAGTTCAACATTCTCGTAACTCAAATGGGAATCAAATTCCAGCCTTATTCTTGCTGACACCAGCCCTTTAAACATGGGAAAGACGTCATGACCATAATATTTATCAATCTTAATTTTCCTAAACTTATAAATTGCATATTTTGCAATGGCAATCAAGAAATTCAACAAGGCACCAGCATTTTTACAAGAAGAGGTAAAGGATACACCAAAAATAAACGTATGCAAGGTAAAAACTAGAACGCCACTCAGTAGAGCGCATACTCCCGCCGTGGGTCAAGTTGGAATAGTACAATTTCACAAAAGTTTGAGGAAGTAGTTCAGTGACAACACAAGACAAGACAACACAAGACAGACACTACATATATATATATATATATATATATATATATATATATATATATATATATATATAATCTATATAAAACACAAACACCAGTGTTACGGATCGCGGATTTGATGTTATTTACCGAGCGGTGGTATTGCCGCGACCTAACAATTCCCCCGATTCTTCCCCAACTCACCCGATTCCACCCGACGTTGACCTGGTCGCGCTATGCTAAATCAATGATGGAAAATACACAACGACTGGGATAAATGAAACGACACAAGGGGTACAGTTCTCAAGACCTCCGGAGGAGGATATAATTGGTGGTGGAGAAAAGGGGTAGATTACAAGGTATGAGGGAAAGCACAGAAAAGATGGGCACTTAGTTACAGTCTTATCTTATCCCCGACAGACCACAGACAAACGGAACAAGACTGACTTACACAGGGATTGATGGCAGGGAAGGACAGGTCGGTTGATAGCACAAGGTGCACCTTGGCTCAGGGACAGGATACAGCTCAGTCTTTGGGAGGTCTCTCGGCGCTCGGAGGTGCGTCCTTTCTCCTTCAGCTCTCCGCGCATCTCACGTCACCTCCCTCTTCCTGCGCATGCTCAGCGGGGAGTGACACGCCCTCGGCTCGTTGGCTCCGCCCATTAGATGGGATCGGTCCGCCGCTTCTATTGGGTGCAGGGGGTTACCGGGCTCCGCCCTTGACGAGGAGCTGACAGCGAGCCCCTACGTGGTAACCCCGTCGAGCACATGCTCGATGGCGGCTCGTTGGAAAGGCTTGGTGCCCTTTCAACACCCCCTACCAACCAAGCCGGAGTGAGGACGCACACTCCCCGCGCCGTCGCCGCTGTTGTTGTTGTTGTTGTTGTACCATGAGGAAGAGCTGCGGGGAGGTATTGGGAGGTCCTAAACTTCCTAACGGTGCCATACAATCACATTCTGGTGCAACGAAGAGTCAGAATTAATGGAAACGAGTCCTTAACTGACATAGACTAAGAATAACTAGCAAGATGTCCTATAGTTGTCTACGTGAGATGCGGTGGACCTGGATGCGACATTTAATGGGGGAAATAGGGGAAGGTCGGGTCTACAGAGTGTTGTTTACAGAAAATGGGACTAGGGAATGGGGAATTGGGGATAGTTGGGAAGTACTGAGGAAATAGGGGAATATTTACAAGCGGATATGGATGGATGCCAATCCCATATCCGCAACAATATATATATATATATATATATATATATATGTGAAGAATCAGCTCTTCGTTTGCAAAAGAAGTCCACAAATAGCCTGAAAAATGGCGCAGCTTTATTAATAACCAACTTATACGGATCCGGAGGAGACCGACGTCTACAGCAATCTACAGCAAGAACATGCCAAGTCAAGCCTTCCTGAAAACACATTGATTCCCAGTCCATTTATATAGGGACACGTTTTATCAGGAAATCTCCGAGGGAACAAACAACACTGGGAGAGGTTCCTCCCACCGTTATCATTCGGGGGAGTCAGCTTTTCCTTATCATTTGGACCAATTGTTTCTCTGGGCTCCGAGAAAACAGAACTGTAACTCACAAAGAGAAGAGTGTATGCTTAGCCAAACAAACCCATATATTTTATGGGTTTGTGTACATGAGTAATCCAAAGCATGTTTATACAGAGTCATGTGTTGCTGAGATTAAAACAAAATATATATGGTTAACGATCATGTCATTCTACTAGCATTACGCTAAAACAAGCGCATGTGGGCGTGGTTTTACGACCAGCCTCGAAAAAAGCACACGTATACAGTTTGTTCAGCATGACCTCATTTTAAGCCTTTCCTCATCAAAAACTAAAACGAAGCAAAAACCCTTTATTTACTTTATGAAAATAGCATTTCTAGACAACATTTAAATCATAACACATTACGCCTAACGTCTATAACTGAACTTTAGGCAATAACAAATCTACTACTTGACATTCCTTCCTCTTGTCTCGTCGAGACAAAGTATCTTAAGAGACAACGTGCCACATTGGGCTTTATTGAAAAATAATTGTGTAATGCGGGTATTGAAAAAATAATTGTGTAATGCGGGTATCTCCCAAGGGCATATCGTGCGCCCAAAGCGCCTCGCCCGTGCATTTGGCGAACGTGTCGTGTGGTGCGTGCTCGGAGCCTGAGGGCTCAGAACATGAAAGTCCATTAACGTTTCGGATCCACAACGAAGACGTCTGGTCCAGATGAGGTTCTGCTCCGCCAGAGGGTGCATCACTTCCCCTGCGGAACTGGCTCCCCCCACCCTTTGCAGACGCAGTCCTTGCAGATCTTCGAAGTTAATCAACGGTCATGCCCATGAGGTCCCTCACGTGTTGCTGTTCTGGGGAATACAAAAAATGTCGTCAGTATCTTGTGTCTCAATTTCCTGGTCAGGGTACAGAGCGTAAAAATCCGAATCCGAATCACTTGAAGCAAAGAGATCCGCAACATGTGGATCAAAGAGATCCGAAACATTTGGATCAAAGAGATCCGAAACATTTGAAGAAAAGAGAGGGACTTCCTTTATGTCAAAGTCTCCCATGGGCGCCTGGTCGGCTTGCGGGTCTAGGATATCCACGTCGGGTCCCTCGACCGCCAGACCCAGTGTCGCAATCAGATCCATAGTTGGGTCAGAAGGGGGCGTGCAGCTGTCAGCTTGTAATACATAAGCAGCGTTAGCCAGTACACGCAAGGGGTTTATAGCACAAGTATCACAGTCATCACATACACCGTTACAGGCAGCAGCCAGTTCCCACATGGGATCCACACAAGTATCACAGTTGTTACAAAATTCAATGCAATTTTCTGGAGCGCCGGTCGCAACTGCCTTGTTGAAGGACCCGTTCAGGTCGACGGCCTCTGTGGTCAGAGCCATAGTTGTTGTCGGCGGCTTCTTCACTTTCCATCCTGTAAAATACTTTCTCATACAGAGGAGGACTAGAGATTTCATTAGTGCCCCCCAAATTACTACCCCGATTATCACAGCCAGTGCGGCCAATAACCACTTCACTATGGTGCCCGTCCATCCCTGGAACCAGTCAGTGAGCCAGCTAAATGTATAAGAATTTTCGCGCGCGATCCGATTGATCCAATAGTATGTCATGAGCCGTAGCGGTGTCGTTTGCCACCTTTTCTAGGGCCAAAGCCAATTTATCTATCCGGAAACTATCCATGACTGTGCCCGCTCCTGGGAAGAAGAAACCAAACACCTTTTCCCATAGACTCCCGTGTAGTTTAGTGGTTCCATCTTCGTTCATGACTGACCTCTTATAACGCCTGTCCAAGGACTTTGGGTCTAGCTCATCCAGTATCTCAACGTCAGGAAGGACTGAACCCAGATAACATGTGCCCCCCCAATTATTTGGTAAATAGGGGTAAGCCTTGTCGCCGCATATAAACATTGTCCCATGGGGTGGGACCAGGTGGGTGGATAAGCACTGGAGTCCCTTTACCACCCCATTAATCCTACTAACCCCCCTAGAGAATGTTATAGCCGTTATGTTGTGGTTGTGTTTATCTTGCAGTACTATTCGTAATGTAATCCCCGAGCTCCCTTGTCCCAGCTTCCCGGGGAGAGTGTAGGCGCATTCTGATTCTCCCATACGCAAGTGGCCGGAACCCTGGAGGCAGACCCTCCCTTTCTGTGGTTTGACCCAGACGGGGGCAGGCCTCTCGGCCACATGGGCAATCATTGACGGGCGATAATTAAATTGTCGATTGCAACTCTTGCCGTTGTCAACCCCTTCTCTTTCCAGCGTGGTGACTAAACATGGGGAATCGATAGGTTGTGAGCAGAGGTCATTGAGGGACAGAGGTAGCACTATCATGTGTATTCCTGTGGTGCCTGCTTGGGGAAAGCGCATGCACGACCAGCAGTGTGTCCTATTTTGAATTGTTGCCACCTCCCTGGCCACTTTCCGATATGTGTTTTCACCCTTCTTTGGGGCCTTATTCTGGGGTTGTGGCGTGAGTATGTATTCGATGCATGGTATGTAGTTCCTTTCGCCACCGGCCGCGCCAGGGGTCCAGACGCTGCACCGGACCTGCATGGTCATGTCTTTCCCTAGGCGTGTGCGTGTTTGTAGCTTAAAATCAGGGGTTCCCCATTGGTATCCTGGTTGGGCCAAGGTCTTAATGCTAGCTTGCCCGTCTTCCCGGAACTCTCGTTGCTTTTGTAGTATCATGCCAATGCGTCCAGGCCCTGCCGACAGTGCTAGCCAATTTATGTTCACCCAATTTGTGTGCAGGGCTTTCTGTTCGAAACATGGTGGTGATACTCTTTGTCCCCATGTTACGGTGAGGTGTCGGGTTTCGTTTTCGCATCTATTGGAATCGGAATTTCCCCTAGCTGCTGTCGCTATCAATAGTATTGTACCTATGATTAGGCCCATCCTTACTGTGTTCTGGGGGTGTGGTGTCTGGTGCTTGTATGGCCAACTTACAGTGCGTGGCGTGGATCCACGAAGTCTTGCCCTCGCAAAAGACTGCCGTTGGTGTAGTCAGCAACACCTGGACTGGTCCCTTCCACCTTGGTTCCAAGGCGTTCTTGCAGGTGAAGTGCTCCACGAACACCTGGTCTTTTTCCTCTGGTGGAACACCTGGTCCACAAGTCTCCTGGGAGCGCCTGGTCTACAGGTCTCCAATTTCCTAATCCACTTTTTTTCAAGTGGATCCAATTTTATCCAATATTCAATTTTTAAATTCAATCCCATTTAATCCAGTCCAATTCAAATTAAATTCCATCCTTCTCTCAGCATCCCATTACCTGTTTCCAACATCAATAAAAATAAAATTATAAAATTAATAAAAAATCAATCATCTCAACTCTCAAATCGAATCAAAAAATAAAAATAAACGAAAATTACTTCAGCGAGAGTTTCAACTAGAATTACCACAAACCAACCACCTTTAACCTCCATTAACACAAACAAACCACCATTAACCTCCATTAACACAAACAAACCACCATTAACCTCCCCCCTATTATTTATTTATTTTCACGAATAAACAAATAATAGAAATAACCTGGTCTACTTCCAATTTCAATTCTGGTCAGTTCTGGTGTCTGGTCACACACAATGTTTTCCTCACCCACTGTGATTCGCTCACCATAGATTCTCACTGTTATGTCTGAAATTAAGCTACCCTACTGGGTATTCGTGAAGGGGGTCCATCTTTCCCAACCCCTTCCTTCACACCAGCCACTTCACGTTGTCCACCATACTCACTGAATTGTCATCAATTCTGAAATTCGTCTCATGAAAACACATCCCAGAGTCTAGTGTAACAGCCAGACAAACACATAGACACGCTGAAGACCCCAGGGTACCCATCAAACTAGCTTGTCCCCAGATCAACAACACAGCGAAACATGTAATTTTACTAAAATAATCACTTACTCATAACTAGCTGGATAACTAGCATAACTAGCTCAACACCTGGAACTCATAACTAATACTCATACCACTAATTACTCATAATAACTCATAATTACTTCTGTAATTACTCATGCCAATACTTACTCAAAATAATGTAATATCCCAATCTTCGCCCTTTATGCAAATCGAAGCACCCCGGACAACCCACAACCAATATCAACCACTGTAGCCGCCTTCCCCTCCAGGCAGCCACACACAGCCACATACATCTCCATCCACGTCACACAAGACAACAGCCAACGAGTGTGTCCACCACACAGAAACCTTTGGCAATGCAACAACCGAACTCCCAGACAACCAACAACAAAACCCAATCCATCTCCATGGCTCATCAAGCAGTTCCAACTTAATCCAGCTTCACATACCGATTTCCCCAAAAACTCGTGAAACTTCACCCCCATTTTGGAAAAGCCCTGGACTAAACCCTGACACCCTAAATAACTTCAGACCCATCTCCAACCTACCCTTTCTGTCAAAAGTTTTGGAACGTGCTGTGGCCACTCAACTCAAACATCACCACTCTGCCAGTAACCTGTATGAAACATCCCAATCCGGATTCTGCTCCAGCCACAGTACTGAAACTGCTCTCCTCAAAATCACCAGCGACCTTTTCTCTCCTCTGATGCCGGCAACCTCAACATTTTCATCCTCCTCACCTCAACGCCTCCTTTGACATCATCAATCACGCCATCCTCCTCACCCTGTTTAGACCAGCTTGTGCCTATTAAACCCAAATCAGTTCACTCCCAAGCTTCACATGGACCACCTACTACTCTCAAATTATCCACTCTGGCTCCGGAATCCCAAAAGCACTCTTCTCTACAATAAACAAACTAAATAAACAAACTTTACAACGTGAACAAACTCCTCAGCTCCCTGGATACCACCACCTTGCTCCACACACCTGTTGGTGCACACCTGTGCACTCACACCTGGTGCCACCTGCACCCTCCTTCCTTCCTGGACCATTCATCCAAAGCAAAATTGACAGCATCTACAACAGCTTAATCACCACAATTCACTCCCCCTTAAGGTGTCCCCCAAGGTTCAGTTCTTGGCCCCCTCCTCTTCGTCCTGTACCTATCCCCCCTTGGTCACTTAATCCGTCATGCACCATAGCCAATGCACCATGGTCTCCAATTCCACTGCTTCACCGATGACATCCAGCTTTTTCATCTCCACCAAATCGTGCTCCACCACCACCCACTCTATCCTGACAAACTGCCTAACTGAAATAAAATTCTAGCTTCAGATCAGCTTCCTCGAACTTAACTACGCTAAATCTGAATTAATCTTCATTCCCCCCAACATCGATGGTTTCCCAGTATCCACATCCGGAATCTTGGCATCATCATTGACCAAAACCCTCTCCTTTGAAAAATACACTAAACAGATCATAAAGACCTTAAACCTTAATCATAAAAACTGAAAAATGCTTCGCCATGGAATAGTCCACCACTCATGTAAATAATCATAAGAGTTCTGCGAAACATCTCCATCTTTAAAACTTAGCCAACCAAATTTAAACCACATGTTTTCCCCCCAAAAAAAACAAGTCACATTCTTTGTATATTGCCAACATTGTTCATCGTTTAAGTATCATCCAGAACTAAATTTTTATAAACCATCAACTTGTAGATGCATTTATTTATATCCCATTAACCCAAGAACTCTCAATTGCTTGGTTATATTTTAGTAATGTCATATATCCATATTTCTTTTCCAAATTGTTCCTGATATACACATTAATCCCATCTGTCTTCGTTTCCAGATGAACTCAAATCAGGAAATCAACACAAATCCTTATTACCTCCAATCAATTCAAAATTAAATCAAACAATTCAAAACCAGATCGGATCAGCGATCAGAAATCACTTTTCCAATCAACACATTCCAAGCAACAATTCATTCAAAGACCAAGCTTAAAAACACAACTCTCATCTTACTGTGACAAATAAGCAACCAACCTACTTCACACTAAACAAATAACTTTTCATCACCCCTTTCTTCTCCACCGCCTCTTACACTTAATCAGATCATAATTACTCACTCATACACTGTTGCCCATCACCCAGTTGCCCCAGACCCAAACACAGGTTTGAAATCCCAGTAGGTTGTTCTTCAATCCCAACCATCATGTGATCCCAACATCTCTCCATTTATTTCGTTCCTCATGGGGTTGGTGTTTTATGGCCTTTACCTCTTACCCAATCACACTGCACATTATTCCCCGTCCTTGATGGATAATTTTACATCCAGATGGGCACAGCATCCCATTTTTTGGCGACCCAGCCCTAAAACAAGCCCCTGGACTCCTTGCAGGCTGGACCAAAACCCCCGGACGAAGTTGCATCCCCAAACCCGTCCATATAAACTCCGTTGTTGTCCTGTTCATCTCTCTGTGTTACATTTACATTTTGTGACTCACAGCTCCTGCCTCCATGGAACAATGACGCCTGAGCACTCAATTAGCCCTCCCAGTACCAAAGACTTACAATCAGACCGACAGACAGACAAATAACAGAGGCATGTCGCCAGCCCCAGCACAGGACATCCCCTTTCCGGGCAGGTACAATATAATCCACAGCATCGAAATGCCAATTTCTATCCGGGGCCTCGCAAAGCCAAAATCCATGCATGCGTGCTCCATCATGCAACCCGATCTGTACTCGGTGCGCCCGGCGCCCCCTATAATCAGTGAGTTATAATAACCACAATATCTCTGGCACCCAGCTCGTGATACCACAATTTAATCCACGTTACTTGCATCTCTTCATCCTCACAAATGTCCTCCTCTTGACATGACTTAAATTAAATTCCAGCGTACTGTACCTGACGCGTCCAGTCGGCACCGGAAGTCTGTTTATTTCTTGAGACCCCTGAATCGGGACATCAACGACAATTACAACGACAAACAGGACTCGATATTCTCTGTTCATTAATTATGTACATGATTTTGGTTTTACCCACAATATAATGTCCCGATATTCTCCAGATTTAAGTCCTATATATCCTGTCGTTAAAGCAACACCCTGTAGACTGACTCCGCCTGTCGTTCTTCCAAGGTTAGTGAATTACCTCTGACCTTTCCCTTGCATATCTCGAACAAAGGTCAACTAAACTTTAAAAGGTCAAACTTCGAATTGGGGTAACCAGCGCTTTATTATCCCACAAGTAATGCAAGTCCGGCGACAATGGACAAATGACCATTAATGTGGCTCTACATAGCATAATGCTAACTTCTACGAATCCAACAACCGTCACACTTCGTCCAAGGACCTTCCGTACGAGGCGTGCTTCACAATGCCCATCGCACATCCTTCCTCGTTCGCACAACGCTTCATCAACGCACCTCCTCGCGTCCACACCTTGGCACAAGCCACACCACATACCGACAGTTGAAACCTCGACCGTCCTCCTTCCTCGGATCAGCGTTCTGTTGAAAACGTGACATTTCTGCTCAAATTATTGAATTTCCAAATACTCTCCCTGCAGCGCCCGTGAGGCAGCTTGTCCCACATTATCTGCCCCCAGACCCATATGCGTTTTAATAACTTAACCTTATCAGCATCGTTCGCCAGCATACCCTTTGTCCGGCGCATCGATCATCCCAAATGCTTCGATGCATCTTCCAGCCGCCACTCCGCACTGTACCTTACTGTATGAACAAGACTTTTTGGCTCCGGAAATTAATTACTCTGTCTAGAAATCGTTTAATTTAACCATCCTAAATAAATCCATCCATCTATCCATCTTATAAATCCATCTTAAATAACGTATTCGTCCTGTGACATTGCCTGGCATATATGTCACAGCCGGCCACTATTCCGACATGGCTCATGACTCATGTCTAATTCTGACAAGAAGATGAAGGATGAAGGACATGATATGAAGAAGAAGATTCTGACAAGATACTGACATGTGAACGTCCGACATCCAGCAAAGTCGAAATGACCCACAATGCATTTGGGCACACACTTCCTCTGAGAGTGGGCGAGTTATCGCCGGCACTCTGAGCAGATAATTAAACGAACATTGCCAGGATTCTCGGATAGACGTTTAATTTCACAACACACATGACAAAAATCCGATTTAAATTCAGAGATCGCCGATCGATCTGGCACAACCATCTCAACGCGACGACGCCACGCCGCCCCCCGTCTTGGCGCGCACCCTCGTGCCTCCGCACGAATCCCAACACTCCCTGCACGTCCTCTATTCGCGTTCGCGGCGGGGTTTACCTCGCGTTGGGACATGCAGTCGGCTGTCATAACAAAGTGCTGTCATAACAAATCTACGACCCGACATGTCGTGAGCTGTCAGAACATTGAGCTGTCAGAACTCATCCCTAGCTCGCAAAAAAACAGGATCTCCGACGCTTGACCTCTCTGATCCAAAATGCACTATATGACACCAATTCCAAAGGTGAGCTGCCTCAGCGATACATCCCACACATACAATACACAATATCTGCCATTGAATGAACTCTTCAATTCAAGTAAAACACACATATTGATTCGAATTCTGCAACCATCTCCAAGAAACCGCTTCATATCAACAGTAAATCGACAAGGGCACTCCGGGTGCTTTCCTGACCCGATTTATATCAATTCGCTTCCCAAACAACTCCCAAACAGATGAAAATCCGGACTCAGTTCAGGACCTCGCCTGTTCTCTCGGATAGACGTTAAAATGGACATTCCCGGCCTGAATTTCCCCCAAGTCGAGCAGATCGCTTACAAAGTTTCACACCGAAACCCTCTGCTTTGCACATGACACACAGACAAACACATTGGCCAGACACACACGTCAATTAACATCCCAATATACATTCATTCCTCATTCATGTTACGTCTCTCATTCAAGGAAAAGGATTTTTTGGGACGGGTTTGGACGGGGGGTGGGTTGAGGTGGAAAGGGGAGGCAGGGCGGGGGGTGTTGGGGTGTTGCCTAGAGCCCCGGGACTGAGCTCAGGTCTTGGGGGGGGTGGGGGTTGTTGCCTAGAGCCCCGGGACTGAGCTCAGGTCTTGGGGGGGGTGGGGGGTCTTGGTCTGGTATCTGGTCCAGCGGCATCACTCGCTGTTTTACTTGTTTAACTACCTCCTTAATTGTTTTGTCCTGAACTTTGCTTCCTGAACTTGCTTCCTTTGGCTCTGAAGCTTCAAATTCCTACAATGCAGCTCCTGCTTCAATTTTCAATATTTCAAAACCTAACCTGTCCTTCTCACCCTGTGGCCATCTGGCCCATTTCCTGTGAGCTTATTTATTTTCTCTTGTCCACCAGATCCTGGCCTGCTTTATCTGGACCTCTTGTCTAGAACTTAGTCTAGAGCTTTCTGGCTTGACCTCGTAGTTGTCACTACCTTCTTGTCAAACCTACCTGGTACCTACGCATTTCACCCTTCCTGGCCATGTCCCTTTGGCCGTCTATGTTCCTATGGCTTTCTATCTAAGTTTAGCCACAGCCCTTCGTTCCCTGGCATGCAATGGCATACCCCATCTTGTCTCTGGGCTGTTCCTTCCTGGAAAAATCTTGGCCACCTGGTTTCAACCTATATGGCTGTCCGACCTCATTTTCCCCTCCTGGTGCTAACTGTAACTTTAAGCTTACTGTTAAGTCCTTACTTGTATCCTTACTATTATTTATTTATCCTGGCTTTAACAAAGCTACGCCATTCTGAGGCCTAAATGAGCCTCTACTTACAATTTCTGTTCGAGTGCAGACAGCGGGGAAGACAAGGAGACTGAACCCGCTCGAAGGAGGAAGGTACGAATTTGGAATAATAGCCCTCTGATATAAAACAACTCCCACCTTTAATCAAATCAACGTGCCGGCGCCGGCCTCAGGTCAGCCTTCCTCCTGTCCCTCGGGCTCCGTTTCCCGTCCTCCGCGTCTGTTGACACCCCACTCCTGGTACCATCTGTGAAGAATCAGCTCTTCGTTTGCAAAAGAAGTCCACAAATAGCCTGAAAAATGGCGCAGCTTTATTAATAACCAACTTATACGGATCCGGAGGAGACCGACGTCTACAGCAATCTACAGCAAGAACATGCCAAGTCAAGCCTTCCTGAAAACACATTGATTCCCAGTCCATTTATATAGGGACACGTTTTATCAGGAAATCTCCGAGGGAACAAACAACACTGGGAGAGGTTCCTCCCACCGTTATCATTCGGGGGAGTCAGCTTTTCCTTATCATTTGGACCAATTGTTTCTCTGGGCTCCGAGAAAACAGAACTGTAACTCACAAAGAGAAGAGTGTATGCTTAGCCAAACAAACCCATATATTTTATGGGTTTGTGTACATGAGTAATCCAAAGCATGTTTATACAGAGTCATGTGTTGCTGAGATTAAAACAAAATATATATGGTTAACGATCATGTCATTCTACTAGCATTACGCTAAAACAAGCGCATGTGGGCGTGGTTTTACGACCAGCCTCGAAAAAAGCACACGTATACAGTTTGTTCAGCATGACCTCATTTTAAGCCTTTCCTCATCAAAAACTAAAACGAAGCAAAAACCCTTTATTTACTTTATGAAAATAGCATTTCTAGACAACATTTAAATCATAACACATTACGCCTAACGTCTATAACTGAACTTTAGGCAATAACAAATCTACTACTTGACATATATATATATATAAAACACAGTTTGTGTGTGTGTGTGTGTGTGTGTGTGTGTGTGTGTGTAATGTTACCGATAGACTCCTAAACGGAGATGCTTACGTGCTTGATATTTGACATCGACATGGCCATTGAGCGTGGGACGAATATGGCCGAACTCAAAATATTTGACGATCCATATTTTTTATTCATATTTACCTCAGCGCATTTCAGCGAAGTACCCGCTAATCTCAGCCGGTTCCAGAGCAGCTCGCTGATTCGCTCAGAGCGAACACGTGATGTTCCATTCCCGCCGCTCAGAGCGATCACGTGATGTTCCATCCCGTCACACGTCGCTTCACCTTTTATGCGATCGTGTTTTGTATCGATTTTGTGCGATATGAATTAAAGACGTCTTTGAAATAGCTGTGAAACGTCTTTCCACAACCCTTCCGAGATCCGCGAAGCGAGTTGGTCGAGTCGTGCTGACCAAGATGGCGACACGGCGGCTTCACTTTTCACGGAGTATGAGCATTCTATATATTTTCAATTCAGTGCGCCCCGTGATTTGTGGCATAGACATGACCATTGGGCCTTCACGGTGTAATTTGTGCAAGGCTTTTGTCCGAGTGAGATTGAGTCGAGAGGGCGAATGTACGGGTTGGGAATGTATGGGTCTCCCTTCCCCCGCCCGGCAACGCCGGTACTGGAGGACGTCACAGGATCGGTGAGTCTCCAAAATCCGCTTCGTGCTGTTGCGAATATGCAGGACTATGTCCGATTGTTGTACTGCTCTCCGACCATGAGAACTGCAACGTCGTTGTTGACTGGCCATCCCCTTCCCTCCCCCTTCCCCCTCCCCCCTCCATCCCCCCTTCCCTTCCCCCTCCACCCTACCCCTCCCCTTCTCCCCTCCCCCTCCCCCCTCCCCTTCTCCCCTCCCCCTCCATTTTCCCCCTCCTCCTCTCTTTTCCCCCTCCCCCCTCCCACCCCCTCCCCCCTCACCCTCCCATGCTTCACCCTCCCCATCCCCTCCCCCCTCCCCCCTCCCCTCCTTCCCCCCTTCCCCCCTTCCCCCCTCCCCTCCCCTTCCCCCCTCCCTCCTCCCCTCCCCCCTCTCCCCCCTCCAAACCCTCCCCCCCTCCCCCCTCCCACCCCCTCCCCACCTCCCACCCCCTCCCCCCTCCCAACCCTCCCCCCTCCCACCCCCTCCCATCCCTCACCCTCCCCATCCCCCCTCTTCTCCCCTCTCCCCCCCTCCCCCTCCCACTCTTCTCCCCTCCCCCCCATTCCCCTCCCCTCCCCTCCCCCCCGTTCCCCTCCCCTCCCCTCCCCTCCCCTCCCCCCCGTTCCCCTCCCCTCCCCTCCCCCCCGTTCCCCTCCCCCCCGTTCCCCTCCCCCTCCTCTCCCCCGTCCGGCAATGCCGGGTACTTCTGCTAGTATATATATATACAGACTTGGCATTTAATATGGAATTTTTTTTTTTCCTTGACTTGGGTTTACTTTCTTAACTCAGTATATCAATCTGGTGAGTTTCTTTTACACTTTGGTGATTTATTTGTTAAAAGAACCATGTCACTGATTGTCTGTCGCAGCAAGAAGTCAACAACAGGATTATATCACAGGTGGCGTGGCAAAATGTACGGACAGGTGCATTTGATGATTGGCTTCACAGTCGGGTATACAAGGGTTGTTGCGTTCTGTATTAGTGGAAAACAACTGCTGCAAGTCTCCAATAGTTATTGCCGCTTCCTCTGGAGATGGTCCGTCAACTCGACAATGCTGTTTGTCATGGAGTGGTGGCTTTACGAAATTACGGCATGAAACAGCGTGCTATTGCTCGGCAGTATGGCATCACTCAAGGTCAGGTGTCAAAGATCCTGAAACGAAATGCTCAGAGGGGTGTCCCTACTCCAATATCGAGGCCAGGACATCCCCACAGAACCACAAGGAGCGCTGATCGCCAGCTGCACCGGTTAGTCCGCAATGGCCGTACCAAGTCAGCTAATCGGCGTAGGGCTGAGTGGCAGCAACTGACAAATGTGCCTGTATCCAGAAGGCTAGTCAACCAACGACTGGTTCAAGCAGGCTATCGTGCCAGGCGTCCCCTGAGAAAGCCACGCCTGACCAGACAACACAGCCAGCGCCGATTGCAGTGGGCCAGAGAGCATCGTCAATGGCAGCCAGGACACTGGAATCACGTAATCTTCAGTGACGAGTCTAGATTTCTGGTCTATCGTCAAGATGGCCGCGTCCGAGTGCGCAGACAAGTGCATGAAGCCTACAACAAAGATTGTATAGTGCCAAGAGTCCAAGCTGGAGGTGGTGGGGTGACCGTTTGGGCTGCTTTTCATGCAAGGGGCAAAACTGACCTGGTTGTTCTGAATGGAAACCTGAACCAGTTCAAGTACAGGGCCATTCTGGAAGAAACATTGCTTCCATTTGCTCGTGCAGCCTTTCGAGGAAACTTTGTCTTCCAAGATGACAATGCACGGCCTCATCGTGCTCGCATGATCCAACACTTTCTTGCTGACCGTGGTGTTGAGCATGTGGAGTGGCCTGCCATGTCCCCGGATATGAATCCGATAGAGAACTTGTGGGCAGAATTAATGCGTCAAATCGACCACTTGGACCAGCAGCCGACCTCTGTGCATGAATTGCAGCAGGCTATTGTCACTGCATGGCAAGCGATTCCTGTCCAAACCTTGGCAAATCTCGTGAACAGCATGCCTCAACGTGTACATGCTCTCCTGAATGCTCGTGGGGGTTACACGAAGTACTGAACTGTAATTTTACTGTCCGTAATCCCAGTCGTAATTTAACTTTTGTTTTTGTTTTAAATTTTTTTGGCTAATGTGCAAAATAAAGAGATACTTCTGGAAAACGTACAGCAGTTTAACACAGTACTGTCCGTGAATTGAGTTCGATATCAGTTTACATCACTTTCAAGGATCAATTTATTTGTTTCGAAATGTCAAATGTGGTTTTTGTTTCTTTTAAAGGTCACATTAACAAAATCTAGAATAATTTCAACATAATTCCAATGAACTTTTGGTTCTAAGACATCTTGAAAAGTAAGTTAATCCCCACAAAAAAATATTCCATATTAAATGCCAAGTCTGTATATATATATTTATATATATAGAATATATAGAAGATTAAAAACACTTCACAGCCACAAAACACGAAATTAAAAACACCTCACAGCCACAAAACACGAAATTAAAAACACCTCGCAGCCACAAAACACGAAATTAAAAACACCTCACAGCCACGAAATTAAAAACACCTCACAGCCACAAAACACGAAATTAAAAACACCTCACAGCCACGAAATTAAAAACACCTCACAGCCACGAAATTAAAAACACCTCACAGCCACGAAATTAAAAACACCTCACAGCCACGAAATTAAAAACACCTCACAGCCACGAAATTAAAAACACCTCACAGCCACAAAACACGAAATTAAAAACACCTCACAGCCACGAAACACGAAATTAAAAACACCTCACAGCCACGAAATTAAAAACACCTCACAGCCACGAAATTAAAAACACCTCACAGCCACGAAACACGAAATTAAAAACACCTCACAGCCACGAAACACGGAATTAAAAACACCTCACAGCCACAAAACACGAAATTAAAAACACCTCACAGCCACGAAACACGAAATTAAAAACACCTCACAGCCACGAAAAACGAAATTAAAAACACCTCACAGCCACAAAACACGAAATTAAAAACACCTCACAGCCACGAAATTAAAAACACCTCACAGCCACGAAATTAAAAACACCTCGCAGCCACGAAATTAAAAACACCTCACAGCCACGAAATTAAAAACACCTCACAGCCACGAAATTAAAAACACCTCACAGCCACAAAACACGAAATTAAAAACACCTCACAGCCACGAAACACGAAATTAAAAACACCTCACAGCCACGAAATTAAAAACACCTCACAGCCACGAAACACGAAATTAAAAACACCTCACAGCCACGAAACACGGAATTAAAAACACCTCACAGCCACGAAACACGAAATTAAAAACACCTCACAGCCACAAAACACGAAATTCAAAACACCTCACAGCCACGAAATTAAAAACACCTCACAGCCACGAAATTAAAAACACCTCACAGCCACGAAATTAAAAACACCTCACAGCCACAAAACACGAAATTAAAAACACCTCACAGCCACGAAACACGAAATTAACAACACCTCACAGCCACGAAAAACGAAATTAAAAACACCTCACAGCCACAAAGCACGAAATTAAAAACACCTCACAGCCACAAAGCACGAAATTAAAAACACCTCACAGCCACGAAATTAAAAACACCTCACAGCCACGAAACACGAAATTAAAAACACCTCACAGCCACAAAGCACGAAATTAAAAACACCTCACAGCCACAAAACACGAAATTAAAAACACCTCACAGCCACAAAACACGAAATTAAAAACACCTCACAGCCACAAAACACGAAATTAAAAACACCTCGCAGCCACAAAACACGAAATTAAAAACACCTCACAGCCACGAAATTAAAAACACCTCACAGCCACGAAACACGAAATTAAAGACACCTCACAGCCACAAAACACGAAATTAAAAACACCTCACAGCCACGAAACACGAAATTAAAGACACCTCACAGCCACAAAACACGAAATTAAAAACACCTCACAGCCACAAAGCACGAAATTAAAAACACCTCACAGCCACGTGATTTAAAAACACCTCACCACCACATAATGCAAAATACCTCACCACCACGTGATTCAAAACCACAACCACGTTATTAAAAACACTTCACAACCACGGAAATAAAAGTTTCAGGGAGTAGTTCATTGACAACAGACACTGCCCAGATATGTAGATATATAGATAAATAAACTTGAAAATCGCAGAACCAGAATTATTTACTTGGGCTGGGAAGCCCATGCGAGGTTTCTTCTTCTTCAGCCTCTCACAACCCTGGGTGAATATGCGATCTTTTTTTAAAAAGTTTGAATTTTGCCAAATCTGTTTTATTCGTTTGTTAATATACCTTAGCCATTGACAAATCTGGAACAAGTCTTTATAAGTTCATCAAATACTGACACCGCGAATGACATTCACTGAGCTAAATGTTGATATCTCTTCTGAGGTAAAAAAAAAAAAAAAAAAAAAAAAAACAGTTTTAAAGCATTATACGTATCAAACGATACATTTTATGAAACGGGGAAACCTAATACACACTTTGGTGGTTTTAAAATGACAGAATATGTCTTTATTAGAAAAAAAATGAACATTGAAGAAGACGCTGCTAAAAAAAATACACCGCTCTAACGCATAACCACGAGTTTAAACTACATTTACAACGAATATGAAAACTATTTTCATATCACAATGTTAAATATAGAATACATAGAAGATAATGTTAAAAAAAAAAGAGCCCTATCTTCCAATGGTAAAAAAAATCCTTCAAAAATTCCTGGATCGGGAATAATATCCTGAGCTTCACCAAAAACTAATCAATTCGTCCTTATCCCAAGGGCAATCATCCCACCAACTTTCATCCAAATCCGTTCAGAACTTTCCAGATATCTTGTTCACAAACACACGAACACACACACACACGGACACGAGTGAATGCATTACTCCCTGGCGGGAGTAATGAAAGATAATTTATAAGAAAGGTGTGCAATCACAGAAAATAGAGGTGCTAACCTCCTACACTGGACATATGCGTGAAAAAGATCCTCCTGCTCGCAGAAGGGACAATTTACAGGCACCGAGGCATTAAGGTGGTGAATAAAAGTGTTTGAGGGGAGAGCCCAATGTGTTAGCCTCCATTGCATATCCGCTAGGAACCCATAAATGGGTGAAACAAACATATTGTTATGTCTGGTGGGTCGTGATATGTAGAGCAGATAGAGCTGAGTAGGTAACATGCTTCAAGGTGTGGCGGTAAGGAAAACTACCTGTAATAAGTTAATGTGTAGGCGTTTGTCGGGTTAAGATGGATACTTGTGAATCTACCAGGAGGTTCGAGTGATAGGTAGTGTAGGGATTAAGGAGTAGTGCCCCTGTGTGTCCTCACCTGGTTAGCCAAACCATTGTCCCTTTTGGCACTGCAGACCAACATAGACATTCCGACGGATCCTTAGTGCAATACTAAATAACGCCCTCCCCCCTGACATGACTGAGGAAGAAAACCAGGCCAGGACACCGCCACGGGGCCGCCGCTATTTACACCTCCGACAGGCCTATCCACCTCGAATAGCACGCGCTATGACACCAGGAGCAGGGAGCGGGAGTGAGAGTGACGCAGTGGGCGTGCACCTGGACGAGCCGGCGAGTCGGTGGAGGAGACTGATTGGTTGGCAGTACACCAAGGGAAGTCACCGGCCAGCAGAGATTAGTGAGCGCCGAACACCATTGGAGTTCAGTTGAGTAGAGGGCAGTTCGCTTGAGGAGTTGAGTTGCGCAGAGTTGGGTTCACACAGGAGAGAGTTCGTTTTGAGCAGTTGGGTTTGAGATGCGGCAGGACTTTGGTCCGAGTGAGTGAGTTGCAGGCCCTGGCAGTCTCTAGCAGCGCTGGGTTTTCTTTGTCTGCCTATCCCGAGTGGAGTTCGCTGCTTCTGACACGTTCCTTTGTTTCACTTGAACGTCCTTTTGCTTGGCTGGTAGCGTGCAGTTGCACCTGCGTTCTCTCCATTCCTGTCTTTTTGTGCTTCGTGTGGAGATCGACCTCGTGTGGAGCCACTGGCCTAAGTTGGACCCGTGGCACTTGGAGCGAGGCCTTGTGGCACTTGGAGAGAGGGACCTCGTGGTGTGCGATCGGGGCTTGTGGCTTAGAGCGAGGCCTCATGGGTACATCGGGGCCGAACGAAGCCATGTTGGATGGCAGCCAAGAACAGGACGACAAAGATGAGATAAGGCCGCATCCACGATTACATTTTACACAATGAACGTGTTTCTTTTCCTTAGTTCGCAGTCCCTCGTTTGTATCTGAAGTGTGAGTGGGGACGTCCCGATTAGGATATTTGATTACAGGTGCGTGCTTTTTCCTGTCCTTGCCGTTTTACTTGAATAAATCCTTCTATTATTTTCTGTATATACTTGAACGCAGTTTCCGGGTGATTAATTTAATAGATAAGGCTGCAGGGCTCTCGCCGCTTCCCTCCATCCCGCGCGCTTGGTGTAGCCTTTTGGTTCTGGAATCCGCCATTGAGTTTTCGCCTCAGTGGCTATAAGGCCTTCGCGATCGGCATCCGTGACCGCCTGATATTAATTGAAGACGGTCACGCGACAATATTATGACACAGTGGAGTAGAAGGAGACCCCGGCCCTAAACGTTCTGACCACAAGGCCACACACGTCGCTCCAGTCAGGGATGAGACTTCTTTCCCCCTCACGAGTTTAAGGACACCAGCGTTAGTTACTCAGTGAAAGGGAGAGGGAAAACCATCATCATTGGACTGGACAGAGGACAGCACCTTGATTTCAGGGAAAGATAGCTGAAAATCTTCGACAATTCCGGCGCCTTCCCAGCCAATGTTTAGCTGCCTGAATTTTTTTACGACTCCACGTTTGATTTGATGAACAACTTGAACAGACGCTACACAGTACACATACACTTGTCACCACCACCCCAGCAGACATCCACTTGGTTCCAGATGCATCCCTTAGATCGCTCACTTTGCTTACGCCTCCTTAAATGAATTTTTGAATTAAAGCATGGCTACGAGGAATACATGGGAAAAAGCTGTTATAGAAGAGAGGTTCTTGGAGGAAATTACGACAATTATATGCCTCATGACAACGTTTAACCTCAAGGCCTTTCCATGCATCCAGCAAACTCCGATAAAAACCGTGAAGTGGAGCACTACTGACACAATCAAGATCCACTAGGAAAAGGTGCCGATCATAGTTCAGTTTACCAGACTGTTGTAATAGAAAATGTGCAAATGGGCGCCAGGGCAGCTCCTCCGCATACAGTAGTCTCTGCACAGACTGAAGGTGAAAAGCCATAAGCCGACCAGAGACATCAATGACTCCTTGGCCCTCCTCCTTTCGAGGGTGGTACAGTATACTGGGCCGCAGCCAGTGGTAGCCACTCCAAAAAAAGGCTATCAACTTCCTCTGGATTGCAGGGATCAGCTCTTTGGGTGGCTGCCGGGTAATGACTTTATGCCACAATCTCGCTGCAATCAGGTTATTGATAACAAGAGCGCGGCCTCTATATGAAAGAGACCGCAGTAGTCCTTTCCATGATTTTAAATGGTATGCAATTTGTTCCACACCTCCTTCCCAATGCCTCATTTCCATTTCATGGTTTCCAAGATAAACTCCAAGATATTTGACTCCGTCTGTTTTCCATACCAGATTTTGTGGGAGTGATGGTGGCGATGTGAATGAAGGGTTACCTGAACTTCACCACAAGGCTACACTTTTACTCCAGAGAGAGAGAGAGAGAGAGCCGGTCCATGGGGATTGGTTGGCACTCTGACCGTGACCGCACTGCCCTGACGAATCCGGGGAGCAGGAAAGAATGGTGGAAGATTTGGCCCCAGACTTTCATTGTGGGACGACAACCACCACAAGGAGGCATCCTCAATGGTTGCCTAAACATTGTTGTTCAAGTACATAGTGTAGGTGCTTTGTTAATGGAAGGGTGAGGAGGGTCATTGGATGAAAGACTAAGGACAGCGATTTGGAATTTAAAGGGGAGGGTGGAAGGGTTTGGTAGAGTAATACAAACTTGGTTTTGTCCAGAGTTCAATGGAGTACTGCTCTCCCCTGTGGGCTGGCGCCCCCATCATCACATCCATCTCTCCCGGATTCAGTGAAATCTAAAACTCTAAACATTATTGTAATATCCCATGACAAGGCCGAAGCACAAGGTCATTCCTTTTCACATTGCAGGCAGGATGGTGGTCTCTCTGTTTTCTACTTCCTCTTCTAAGATATTGCGCTCTCTCTCTCTCTCTGCTCTGTCAGTCATTTGAAGCTCTGTAGCAACTGCAGGATGCACACGTGCTTCCAGTAACCCCCTCCTGGCTGAACCTCCAAAATCCAGGCTGACTGCACACCTCCACCCTTTTATTCCTATAGCTTCTCCAGTCTATGGAACCATCTTCCAGAGGCAGTTCTTTCTCTTCCCACCAGGGCCTCCACCACATCATGTCATTCCCCATGCTGATCCATGATCTTTATTGCCCCCAATTAATCCTTCCATACCCAACCCTCTTAAATTGCTGATTTCGGTGGTTCCTCCCCATCTCTCTCCCTCATTTTTCTTTCCTGTTTGTATATTCTCTTGCTGGTTGTGCCCAGGGTGTTGCTCAGCTGCCCTACTGCCAATTTAACCTTGCTCTTCCATGAGCCTCGCTCTTATGGGGCAAAAATGTGCTGAAAATGTTTCTTTCTGTCCGCAATTCTATTTACGAGATAAAATTATGAGGTAAGAGTTGAGAAGTTTTTCTTGGGAGAGGGAGTATGTATAGAGTGTTTGGAAAGTGTTGGAGAGTTTGCAAATGTATGTCAGAGTGATTTCAACCCTTTCGCTAAAAACCGCAAGAGTGGGAGGAAAATAAAAAATAAACAGTAATATTTCTGCCTGTTCCTTGTTGGCGAGTTAAACTTCAGATAGGACTGGCAGGATTACTTCGAGGTGTGAGCATTCACCTTTGTTTATCTTGGGTGTTTAGCTTGGGTTGGAATCTCAAACCCGCTATAAAACGTCACCCTTAAGTTTGGCTTGCAGGAGTGTGTATCAGTGTGTGAAGAAGAAGAGGCCAGTTATTTCCGACAACTTGAACAAATTACAAATTCCTGCCCCAATCATCTTCGTTCCAGTAACGTGCATCAGAGTGGCAACCTGCCCAGGACGTGCTCTAGCCTTGAAATGTTTCTAGACAAGTCATGATATGCCCGGGTGCTTTGTACAGAGTATGGACCTCTAATTGATTAATTATTTAATTAATTATTATACTTCAGACAAATCAAACTTCAACTGTTGATCTCTAGTTTCTGACACTTAAAATATAGAAATAAATAAATAATAATAAAAATAATTAATTAATAACACTTTCATTGGTTATGAGTTTTGCTAAACAATTAAATCCCTGCCGACTTTATTATATGTATACTGTGGCACTGCTCATGACACCAATGGGTCTCTTAAAAAGGTCGACTTTGTTTACGTACAAACTCACCCTTTCCGCATGACTGACCTGTAAGAAACTGCTGAACTGGCCCAAAATGAGATAAGAGAGAGAGTAATGACAGAGGAATCAAGTCTGAGGGAGCTAGTGGGCATGCAAAGGCCGAGAGGGATAAGAAAAGAACGAGGAAGGAAAACAAAGGAAACTAGAACGCCACTCAGTAGAGCGCATACTCCCGCCGTGGGTCAAGTTGGAATAGTACGATTTCGCAAAAGTTTGAGGGAGTAGTTCAGTGACAACACAAGACAAGACAGACACTGCACAGATATATATTTAGAATATATAGAAGATAATGTAAAAAACAAAAAAAAACAAGGCAATTTCACTTACATTTTCGGATTCAGTGTTCAATTCTATATAAGTGAGTGTATTTTGAGGCATGTGTGACTTCAAATAAAATTGTAAGTCAGGCAAAACGTTCGTTTCATTCCTTAGGGATACAACATGTAAAACTGGCCCAAACGTGAAAACAAAACTCGCTCATTTTAAGTCGCACAAGCTAATGCGACCACTCATTCTTCTGGGAAGAATCCCGTGCACATGCTCGTCACACTTATAAGTCGCCTAAGTCTTTATAAGTTCATCAAATACTGACACCGCGATTGACATTCGCTGAGGTAAATGTTGTCTCTTCTGAGGTTAAAAAAAACAAAAAAAACAGTTTTAAAGCATTATACGTATCAAACGATACATTTTATGAAACGGGGAAACCTCATACACACATTTGGTGTTTTTAAAATGACAGAATATGTCTTTATTACAAAAAAAAAGAACCTTGAAGACAATGCTGCTAACAAAATACACCGCTCTAACGCATAAGCACGAGTTTAAACTACATTTACAACAAATATGAAAACTATTTTCCTATCACAATGTTAAATATAGAATATATAGAAGATAATGTTAAAAAAAATGAGCCCTATCTTCCAATGGTAAAAAATTCCTGGATCCGTAATAATATCCTGAACTCCACCAAAAACTAATCAATTCTTCCTTATCCCAAGGGCAATCATCCCACCAACTTTCATCCAAATCCGTTCAAAACTTTTCCAGATATCTTGTTCACAAACACACGAAGTCACGAACACACACACACGCGGACACGATCGAATGCATTACTCCCTGGCGGCAGTAATTAAAACTATAAGAGGAAAGAAAATAAAGCAAGGGTGAAAAAAAAACAGAGAACAAGTTTTAGCTTCCTGCTTCTGGCCCTTGGTATGTAAAGAACCAGAGTTTATTAGAAAGACACTTGGTAGAGGGCATCCCTCCGCCAGGATGAACAGTTTACATTTTGTATCCTACTGATCGGCCTGATCTGGATTCAGACCTGAAACAAAATCTTGTCACACAATAAACTCATCCACCAAGTTTCCTCTTTATCAATTTACAACTTTTTGAGATATCGTGCGATATATCGTTTTTGGCCTTATCTCGCAAGATGAAGAATCACTTGAAATATTCTACTATCCGGATTTGGATCTTCACCAAAATTGAATAAGTTTGTCCTTGTCAAACACCCAACCTGTCCACCAAATTTTGTCTGAATCTGTCCACAACTTTTTGACAAACTGCAAGTGAAACCATGACTACCTCCATCCCCCTTCGGTAGGTAATAAAGTAGCTTCGAGTTCTAATTTACTGCATCAGTCACTTCCTCTCCTGAGTGCATTAGACTCATCAAAAAGGTCTTGACTGCAGACAAGATCCTTTATCTTCGTGTACTGCGGTTATCAATTGGGGACATCAATTTTGAACCAATATTCCTCCGAGACTTGTAGGAGTATGATCAGTATTGAAAGAATATGCTGGTAGTTTTTATTTCGAGGGTGAAAATAAAAGGTGGCAGAGTTAAAAATGATAGAAGATGAGAAGCATTTGACATATGGAGTTGTTGGTGGTGAATACGTATTGTAGTTGCATAATTTACTGAGGTGCTGTTGATGTTCTTGAAAAGCCCCGGTGCAGTCGTCAATCCGAGGGCCGATGCTCCAATCACAGGTCATGTCCTCATGTGGTATCACAGGTCATGTCCTCATGTGGTATCACAGGTCATGTCCTCTTGTGGTATCACAGGTCATGTTCATGTGGTATCACAGGTCATGTTCATGTGGTATCACAGGTCATGTCCTCATGTGGTATCACAGGTCATGGTCATGTGGTATCACAGGTCTTGTCCTCATTTGGTATCACAGGTCATGTCCTCTTGTGGTATCACAGGTCATGTTCATGTGGTATCACAGGTCATGTCCTCTTGTGGTATCACAGGTCATGTTCATGTGGTATCACAGGTCATGTTCATGTGGTATCACAGGTCATGTCCTCATGTGGTATCACAGGTCATGTTCATGTGGTATCACAGGTCTTGTCCTCATTTGGTATCACAGGTCATGTCTTCTTGTGGTATCACAGGTCATGTTCATGTGGTATCACAGGTCATGTCCTCTTGTGGTATCACAGGTCATGTTCATGTGGTATCACAGGTCATGTCCTCATGTGGTATCACAGGTCATGTTCATGTGGTATCACAGGTCATGTCCTCATGTGGTATCACAGGTCATGTTCTCATGTGGTATCACAGGTCATGTCCTCTTGTGGTATCACAGGTCATATTCATGTGGTATCACAGGTCATGTTCATGTGGTATCACAGGTCATGTCCTCATGTGGTATCACAGGTCATGTCCTCATGTGGTATCACAGGTCATGTCCTCATGTGGTATCACAGGTCATGTTTATGTGGTATCACAGGTCATGTTCATGTGGTATCACAGGTCATGTTCATGTGGTATCACAGGTCATGTCCTCATGTGGTATCACAGGTCATGTTCATGTGGTATCACAGGTCTTGTCCTCATTTGGTATCACAGGTCATGTCCTCTTGTGGTATCACAGGTCATGTTCATGTGGTATCACAGGTCATGTTCATGTGGTATCACAGGTCATGTCCTCTTGTGGTATCACAGGTCATGTTCATGTGGTATCACAGGTCATGTTCATGTGGTATCACAGGTCATGTCCTCATGTGGTATCACAGGTCATGTTCATGTGGTATCACAGGTCTTGTCCTCATTTGGTATCACAGGTCATGTCTTCTTGTGGTATCACAGGTCATGTTCATGTGGTATCACAGGTCATGTCCTCTTGTGGTATCACAGGTCATGTTCATGTGGTATCACAGGTCATGTCCTCATGTGGTATCACAGGTCATGTTCATGTGGTATCACAGGTCATGTCCTCATGTGGTATCACAGGTCATGTTCATGTGGTATCACAGGTCATGTCCTCATGTAATTGCCGAGTTCATGTTGGAGGTATCTGGAAATTGTGGTGGCCAATTGAGCCATATTTAAAGTCCACGCTGTTTTCAGACAGACCTCTATCTTGCATCCTCGGCCTCAGAAGGATGACAGGCTGAGTCAATCCACCTGGCGCTAATTCAACGGGGGCTCCAACTACTCAGGTCCCTAAGATCTCACGCCAGCCACCTTAACCGTTAATCCAACACCATGCTTTCCCAAAACATCAATATCAAGATGAACGAGCAGCATGAGGGTGCCCGAAAACACAGTCAACCACTTTCCTTCTACACTTCAGAAGTTGCCTACCTTGCAGCGAGAGGTCTAAAACCACACCAGGTGAACATTACCCAGATGATTATTGCACTGAACTCTTGCCAAGGTGCATTCAACCTTGAAAGATCAGATGAACCTTTACATTTGCTGGAAACAGTCTGAAATGGCATTCTTCAGTCTACTACGTGGTATTCCTTACTGGGTCCAGAGGCCTCGTCTCAATGTTCACCGCTGAGCATCTCCTCGATTTCCACAATGGTTGTCCATCTGTCACTTCCCAGATTGCTTTCAAGGCGCTCACAATTTCTGTCATTTGTGCTTCATTTGTAGCTGGTGTACCTTTGAGGTGAATGGATTTCCACTAAAGGTAACATCTTGATGGACACTTCAATCAGCTCACCCCCTTGCTAGATGTGTGGAGCAGCCCTGTTGCTCATATACTGATCATGTTCACTGATCATACAAATGATCTCTCTGCCGCTCCAGGGAGCCCCCATTTTCCACGTTATTCCGTATGGTACCACACTCCACGAGCAGGCCGCAGGCAGGTGTCTCCCTCTCTGTTGACCGGCAGAGGAGCAGCTCCTGCTCAATCAATGCAAGCAAACCTCACATTCTCACACTCTCGCTCTCTCTCTCTCAGGAGGGATTGTCTAACCAACCCATCTATCTTTTAGCATGATCAACCACTGGAAGATGTTGTCTTTTGAACACCTAGGCCTCAAGATGAGTCACAACATCAACTGGGAAGACCACATAACAGAGCTATCTAACTAGGCTGGGCACCACCATGATGCTAAATACTTCCTCGGTAAATCTGAACTTCCTAAACCATGAAAGGCCTCCGTCTCTCATTCCATGGAGTTATCCTGTCCCATAATGGCCACCACCACCTTTTTCTCTTCCAGATGCTGCGGAATCCAAAGCCCTCAACATAATTGGCATCTCCCACAAAGAAACAGAAGCAGATGGCCATCTGCTTGCCGATTGCAGACAGGCCTGCATTCTGGTTTTTATCCTCACATCTTGTTCGCTCTTCTCTTTCATCCTCAATCCCTCCCAAGCCCATCCAGGTCAGAACAATTCTTCCAGTATATTCCTGTTTGTAAAACCCCCCAAATCCAGACTCACTGCCCACATCCACTTATTTGTTCCTCTATTCACCCACTTGTGAAACCTCCTTCCTCAGCTTGTTTGATTCCATTCTAACTTCCAGAGCTTCAAGTTAGAAGTGCACCACCACCTTAGGCCATCATTTACCCCTTATCCTGATCATTTTTTTGCTCATGGGCCAACTTGCTGCCATGTGCTACCCAACCTCCTCAAGGTTGGCATTTTACCATTCCTCTCCTCTCTTCTGCTCATTCGTCCTCTTGTGGCTGTTCCAGTGCCCGACTGTCAATGGACGTAGCAATCGGAAGGAGTATGGAAGTATTCGTCCAGTAAATTTAGCTATTTCAAGGCAGGTAATTGATTTCTCTGTTGTGCCCACTGCAGATGAACCATGCTGTGCTCTCTTGAATCTCTGCAGTTCCGCAGCAGTTCGTTTGTCGTTATATCTCACCTTAATATCATTCTCTTCCCATCGTTTTCTCTCTCCCCCACATTCCCAGTCATTGCGAGCTTGCTGTTGTGCACGGCGGGATTCGGCCGGTTAAGTATCCACTCTAATCCAGATTTTGCTTCCTATCTCTCATTCTGGCATCCTGCCTGGATCACGCACAAAAGGTAACAACGACGACAAACCCACAATAGTCCAAGATACTGTGCGGCAAACCGAGCTATTCCACCACGTACAAAAAGTTTGGCTCTCGTCTCGTAAATATGGGAAAGGATTTGCCTTTGGAGTTCTTTCCTTGCTTTGTCTGCTGCCCCTAAATCGTAATCTGCTTCTTCCGGTACATTCCATGTGCAGAATTTTTCATTTTCATGGGTGATCTCTGTCTTACAGTGCTGTGTTTCTGCAACTTCTCTTCCTTTTCATCTTTTCAACTATACCTCTCCCACCCCTTCCCGTGCCTCCTCCCCCAAGCCCTCTCCCACTCCTCCTTCCCGTGCCTCCTCCCCAAAGTCCTCTCCCACCCCCCTTTCCCGTGCCTCCTCCCCCCAAGCCCTCTCCCTCCCACAGATCTCCCGATGTCCCTGCTCTCAAATGTTGTACTTGTGTGCTTTCCTCTCTCTCTCTCCCCATCTTGTCTCCCGCTCCCTTTATTATATGTTTTATGTGTCAGTTTTTTTTTTGTGATTCATGTTCGTTGTTACATGAGCCTCGATCTTGTATACAAAAAAAGAAAAAAAAGGCAGCAGCAGAGGGTTTAGAGGTACGTACACTTGCCTCAACTGTCTAGCTTGGGTTCGAATCCCGACCCAGATAGAAACTGTCATCCCGGTGTTTCACCAGCAGGATGATTCATAAATGTGAGTGCCATCCCTAAAATGGACGTCAAACTAGATGTCCCATCTGCCAGAATTTATTGGTGGATGTTAATTAAAGATCCCAGAGTGTGTTTCACAAAGAGTAGGCGAGCTATCGCCGGCAATATGGCCAAATTACAAATTCCTGCCCTAACCAATCAGCAGACGGCATTTCCATCAGCGATACAGCCACGCCCTCAGCCAATGATGCCACCCCACAACCGAGTGCTGCATACAATGAAGAAGAAGAAGATTCGGGCAGACATGATAAGCCAGCACCAGTCGTTAGCGGATGTTTAATATCCCACTCAAGGGTGTATTACGTGAAGATCTAGCGGCATCCTGATGAAATTACAACTTCCTGCCATCTTTAGTCGAAGATCAGGCCTGGACAACACAAGGTGGATAAAATTGGGATTGTTAAAAAAGTAGTAGAAGTGGTAAAGGATGAAATGAGCTCATTAATAGTATGGGCCTTAAAATGTGGATGCAGGTAGCGAAACAGGTGACTACTCCATGTAAACATTGTCTTGACTCATTGGATTGGTGAACAACAATTACACGTTTGTCAACAAAGACACCAACATCTGCAACAGCGAAAATGAATGCACGAGGTGAAAATGGAGAGGCAATCTATAAATGGCGGCAAGCATGAGAGTAAGATCCAGGCTGTCATTAGGGCATGGGAGGGCACAAAAATAGAAAAAATCGACATAGACAAACAAGGAAGTCTTCTTATACATTTCCAATAAAAAAATTTGTGTCATAACTTTTGGCATAACATCCATGATCAGATTTCTCCCTACATCAATGATCAGATTTCTCCATACATCCATGATCACATTTCTCCCTACATCAATGATCAGATTTCTCCATACATCCATGATCACATTTCTCCATACATCCATGATCACATTTCTCCATACATCCATGATCACATTTCTCCATAAATCAATGATCACATTTCTCCATACATCCATGATCACATTTCTCCCTACATCCATGATCACATTTCTCCATACATCCATGATCACATTTCTCCATACATCCATGATCACATTTCTCCATACATCCATGATCACATTTCTCCATACATCCATGATCACATTTCTCCATACATCCATGATCACATTTCTCCCTACATCCATGATCACATTTCTCCCTACATCCATGATCACATTTCTCCCTACATCCATGATCACATTTCTCCATACATCCATGATCACATTTCTCCATACATCCATGATCACATTTCTCCATACATCCATGATCACATTTCTCCATACATCCATGATCAGATTTCTCCATACATCCATGATCAGATTTCTCCATACATCCATGATCACATTTCTCCCGACATCCATGATCACATTTCTCCCGACATCCATGATCACATTTCTCCATACATCCATGATCACATTTCTCCATACATCCATGATCACATTTCTCCATACATCCATGATCACATTTCTCCATACATCCATGATCAGATTTCTCCATACATCCATGATCAGATTTCTCCCGACATCCATGATCACATTTCTCCCTACATCCATGATCACATTTCTCCATACATCCATGATCACATTTCTCCCTACATCCATGATCACATTTCTCCATACATCCATGATCACATTTCTCCCTACATCCATGATCACATTTCTCCATACATCCATGATCACATTTCTCCATACATCCATGATCACATTTCTCCATACATCCATGATCACATTTCTCCATACATCCATGATCATATTTCTCCATACATCCATGATCACATTTCTCTCCATACATCCATGATCAGATTTCTCCATACATCCATGATCACATTTCTCCATACATCCATGATCACATTTCTCCCTACATCCATGATCACATTTCTTCCTCCATCCATGATCACATTTCTCCCTACATCCATGATCACATTTCTCCCTACATCCATGATCACATTTCTCCCTACATCCATGATCACATTTCTCCCTACATCCATGATCACATTTCTCCATACATCCATGATCACATTTCTCCATACATCCATGATCACATTTCTCCCTACATCCATGATCACATTTCTCCCTACATCCATGATCACATTTCTCCCTACATCCATGATCACATTTCTCCCTACATCCATGATCACATTTCTCCCTACATCCATGATCACATTTCTCCCTACATCCATGATCACATTTCTCCCTACATCCATGATCACATTTCTCCCTACATCCATGATCACATTTCTCCATACATACATCATCACATTTCTCCCTACATCCATGATCACATTTCTCCCTACATCCATGATCACATTTCTCCCTTCATCCATGATCACATTTCTCCCTACATCCATGATCACATTTCTCCATACATCCATGATCACATTTCTCCCTACATCCATGATCACATTTCTCCCTACATCCATGATCACATTTCTCCCTACATCCATGATCAGATTTCTCCATACATCCATGATTACATTTCTCCCTACATCCATGATCACATTTCTCCCTACATCCATGATCACATTTCTCCATACATCCATGATCACATTTCTCCATACATCCATGATCACATTTCTCCCTACATCCATGATCACATTTCTCCCTACATCCATGATCACATTTCTCCCTACATCCATGATCACATTTCTCCCTACATCCATGATCACATTTCTCCCTACATCCATGATCAAATTTCTCCCTACATCCATGATCACATTTCTCCCTACATCCATGATCACATTTCTCCCTACATCCATGATCACATTTCTCCCTACATCCATGATCACATTTCTCCATACATCCATGATCACATTTCTCCATACATCCATGATCACATTTCTCCCTACATCCATGATCACATTTCTCCCTACATCCATGATCACATTTCTCCATACATCCATGATCACATTTCTCCCTACATCCATGATCACATTTCTCCCTACATCCATGATCACATTTCTCCCTACATCCATGATCACATTTCTCCCTACATCCATGATCACATTTCTCCATACATCCATGATCACATTTCTCCCTACATCCATGATCACATTTCTCCCTACATCCATGATCAGATTTCTCCCTACATCCATGATCAGATTTCTCCATACATCCATGATTACATTTCTCCCTACATCCATGATCACATTTCTCCATACATCCATGATCACATTTCTCCCTACATCCATGATCACATTTCTCCATACATCCATGATCACATTTCTCCCTACATCCATGATCACATTTCTCCATACATCCATGATTACATTTCTCCCTACATCCATGATCACATTTCTCCCTACATCCATGATCACATTTCTCCATACATCCATGATCACATTTCTCCCTACATCCATGATTAGATTTCTCCATACATCCATGATCACATTTCTCCCTACATCCATGATCACATTTCTCCCTACATCCATGATCACATTTCTCCATACATCCATGATCACATTTCTCCCTACATCCATGATCAGATTTCTCCCTACATCCATGATCAGATTTCTCCCTACATCCATGATCATATTTCTCCCTACATCCATGATCCCATTTCTCCCTACATCCATGATCACATTTCTCCCTACATCCATGATCACATTTCTCCCTACATCCATGATCACATTTCTCTCTACATCCATGATCACATTTCTCCCTACATCCATGATCACATTTCTCCCTACATCCATGATCACATTTCTCCCTACATCCATGATCACATTTCTCCCTACATCCATGATCACATTTCTCCCTACATCCATGATCACATTTCTCCCTACATCCATGATCACATTTCTCCCTACATCCATGATCACATTTCTCCCTACATCCATGATCACATTTCTCCCTACATCCATGATTAGATTTCTCCATACATCCATGATCAGATTTCTCCATACATCCATGATCACATTTCTCCCTACATCCATGATCACATTTCTCCATACATCCATGATCACATTTCTCCCTACATCCATGATTAGATTTCTCCATACATCCATGATCACATTTCTCCCTCCATCCATGATCACATTTCTCCCTACATCCATGATCACATTTCTCCCTACATCCATGATCACATTTCTCCCTACATCCATGATTAGATTTCTCCATACATCCATGATCACATTTCTCCCTACATCCATGATCACATTTCTCCATACATCCATGATCACATTTCTCCATACATCCATGATCACATTTCTCCCTACATCCATGATCACATTTCTCCATACATCCATGATCACATTTCTCCCTACATCCATGATCACATTTCTCCCTACATCCATGATCACATTTCTCCCTACATCCATGATCACATTTCTCCCTACATCCATGATCACATTTCTCCATACATCCATGATCACATTTCTCCATACATCCATGATCACATTTCTCCCGACATCCATGATCACATTTCTCCATACATCCATGATCACATTTCTCCATACATCCATGATCAGATTTCTCCATACATCCATGATCAGATTTCTCCCGACATCCATGATCACATTTCTCCCTACATCCATGATCACATTTCTCCATACATCCATGATCACATTTCTCCATACATCCATGATCAGATTTCTCCATACATCCATGATCAGATTTCTCCCGACATCCATGATCACATTTCTCCATACATCCATGATTACATTTCTCCCTACATCCATGATCACATTTCTCCCTACATCCATGATCACATTTCTCCATACATCCATGATCACATTTCTCCCTACATCCATGATCACATTTCTCCATACATCCATGATTACATTTCTCCCTACATCCATGATCACATTTCTCCATACATCCATGATCACATTTCTCCCTACATCCATGATTAGATTTCTCCATACATCCATGATCACATTTCTCCCTACATCCATGATCACATTTCTCCCTACATCCATGATCACATTTCTCCATACATCCATGATCAGATTTCTCCCTACATCCATGATCAGATTTCTCCCTACATCCATGATCACATTTCTCCCTACATCCATGATCACATTTCTCCCTACATCCATGATCACATTTCTCCCTACATCCATGATCACATTTCTCCCTACATCCATGATCACATTTCTCCCTACATCCATGATCACATTTCTCCCTACATCCATGATCACATTTCTCCCTACATCCATGATCACATTTCTCCCTACATCCATGATCACATTTCTCCCTACATCCATGATCACATTTCTCCCTACATCCATGATCACATTTCTCCCGACATCCATGATCACATTTCTCCCTACATCCATGATCACATTTCTCCCTACATCCATGATCACATTTCTCCCTACATCCATGATTAGATTTCTCCATACATCCATGATCAGATTTCTCCATACATCCATGATCACATTTCTCCCTACATCCATGATCACATTTCTCCATACATCCATGATCACATTTCTCCCTACATCCATGATTAGATTTCTCCATACATCCATGATCACATTTCTCCCTACATCCATGATCACATTTCTCCCTACATCCATGATCACATTTCTCCCTACATCCATGATTAGATTTCTCCCTACATCCATGATCACATTTCTCCCTACATCCATGATTAGATTTCTCCATACATCCATGATCACATTTCTCCCTACATCCATGATCACATTTCTCCATACATCCATGATCACATTTCTCCCTACATCCATGATCACATTTCTCCCTACATCCATGATCACATTTGTCCCTACATCCATGATCACATTTCTCCATACATCCATGATCAGATTTCTCCATACATCCATGATCACATTTCTCCCTACATCCATGATCACATTTCTCCATACATCCATGATCAGATTTCTCCATACATCCATGATCACATTTCTCCCTACATCCATGATCACATTTCTCCCTACATCCATGATCACATTTCTCCATACATCCATGATCACATTTCTCCATACATCCATGATCACATTTCTCCCCTACATCCATGATCACATTTCTCCATACATCCATGATTCAGCTGTTTCCCGAAGCTCTTTGAAATTGCTCTTGCAGAGACAACTTGGTTGCAACCTTTACCCACCAAAATCCAGCACATACAAGATCTGCCTCTTCTTCTGCTTCTCTCAACCACACCCAGGTTGACCTCTCCAGACTTTCATTTTCTGTATGATGATGTGGTGTCCAAAGTATGGCAGTTTCTGTTTTAGCATCAGCACTTGTAATGTACATGGTGGTAAAATTTATTTAAGTGCAGATTTGTTTCTTCTTCTTTCAGTCAGTGGTCAGTCAACATTTAAAACGTATTCCACCTGTCGCACCTTTTGGATGCAATGGAGTCCCACCCAGGGCTCACCGTCGGGCAGTGTTGGAAGGATTTCAACATTGCCCACTGCATCGGTGCCATCAAGGAGTCGCTGGATGAGGTGAGAGCCTCCACCATCAACGCGTGCTGGCACAACCTGTGGCCACAGGCAGTCAGAAACTTTACTGGCTTTCTCAATAACACTGAGGTGATTGTCGGGTTGGCACGGCAGTTGGGAGGGGAAGGATTTGATGACATGCAGCCTGAGGAGTTGGAGGATCTCATTGCCTCACATGGCGACAACTTCACAAAGGAGGAGTTGCAGGCCATTATAATGGTTTCCAAGGAGGAGGAGGCAGGCAGTGATGAGGAAGAGGTGCCGAGGTCTAACCTCACAGTCCAGTTCCTGAGTGAGTTGCTGCATGGAATGCGGGTGCTTGTCGACAAGTTGGAAGATGCTGACCCAATCATGAAGAGGTACCTCAAGTTCAAGAGGGGCTTGGATGATTTGCTTCTCCCCGACAAAGAGCTGCATCGAAACATGTGGCAATCTGCCAGGCAGCTCTCCATTACCCATTTCTTTCACCCTGCTCCCTCCACCTCAACACCACCAGCATCCTCCTCTCCTGCCACCCTCTCAGTGTCCTCACCAGCACCCTCAACTGCTGCCTCTCCCTCAGTGCACGACGTTTCAGGACTATCATTTGGGCCATTTTCAGAGTTCGAGGAATTCACGGGATTTATTCATCATCATCATCATTTGAAAGTTGCATGTGTTTGAAAAATAAAATATTTAAACTGTACATGATGGTGTTGTGTTTTCTTTACTTCACGGTAAGGTATGGTTAAGCACTTTTAATAAACTGTAAGTGCATTCCTTCAATACATTGGAAATGGTTCCTGGTGTTGTCCTTTTTCAAAATATTTAGCATTTTTGTGAAACTAATCATGTGCATTTGCGGTCGAAAACATTTTAAACTTAAAAAAATTTCCTCCATGAATCAGGACCCGCCAGGAACCTATAACGTACCCCGCGTTTCCCCATTGAAACAATGCTGCGGTAAACATTCATGGGATTTTCATCAACCTTCACAGGTTTTCGTCGACATTCGCGGGTTTTGTCTCGCCATTTCCGGGACTTTCATCGACCGTCACATATTATCGTCGACATTCTCTGGATTTGCATCACCATTCGCGGATTTTTCCTCGCCGTTCGCGGTTTGGTCCTCTCTATTCACGGATTTTCGCGACTCGGGAACCTATCCCCCCTTTTCTATTGAAACAATGCCCTGATATTCGCATGCTTTCGCTATTCGTGGATTTTCCAGGATTGTATCCGCTGCGAATACTATAAATATATATATATATATATATATATATATATATATATATATATATATATATACATACATACATACATATATATATATATATATATATATATATATATATATATATATATATATATATATATACACATATATATATATATATATATATATATATATATATATATATATATATATATATATATACATATATATATATATATATATATATATATATATATATATCTATATATATATATATATATATATATATATATCTATATATATCTATCTATATATATATATATATATATATATATATATATATATATATATATATATATATATATATATATATATATATATATATATATATACATACTTGTAACAAACTTTTATAAACAACACATTATAGGAACAAAAAAATCCTAAGTATTCTAATATGATGTATGTAAGTTTATTTTACTTTATATCTAATGTAAGTTGAGGCCAACACATTCGTGTTTCATATGACATGTTCGTGCACAAATTAGCCGATGAAGCTAAATTTGGCACTAATGGAAGGATCGCTGATGATTTTTGCTGATGACTCTACTCTCTGCCGCTCCATATCTCAACCCTCAGATCGGGAGGCAGCAGCCTCCTCACTCTCTGCAGACCTGGACAATATCACAGACTGGTCAAACAAGTGGAACATGTCTTTCAATCCTGACAAATCTCACACTCTCACTTTGTCTCTCCGAAACGACCGTCTGGGCAACCCTCCCATCTACTTTCTGAACAATCCTCTTGAAGAAGTTCTGTCACTCAAGCTTTTGGATCTCACTATCTGCCATGACCTTTCCTGGGAAAACCACATTTCCAAGCTGGCCTCCAAAGCCAGTCGCCGACTGGGCATCCTCCATCATGCAAAGTCCTTTCTGGGAATTTCTGAGCTCCTCACCACATACAAAGCTTTCATCCGCAGCTCAATGGAATACTGCTCTCCCCTCTGGGCTGGTGCTCCTGCCTCACACCTAGCTCGGCTTCACGCGGTTGAAACCAAAGCATTCAGAACCATTGGTATCTCCTGCGATGAAGCTCATTCTGAGGGCCTTTCTCTCTCTCACCATAGGCAGGTTGGTGGTCTTTCTGTCTTCTACAGACTCCTCTCTGGCCCCTGCTCTGTCCCCCAAATATTCCTGCAGGACGCACAAGATCTAACAGCAACCCTGTTCTGGTGAAACTGCCAAAATCAAGACTATCTGCTCACCTTCACTCTTTCATTCCTCTTTTCTCCCACCTCTGGAAAAAAACTCCCTCACTCTCTTCAATCCCTCTCCTCCCTCCAGGTCTTTAAAACAGGTGTTCACCATCCTCTTATCTTCCCCGATCCAAAACCTTGATCTTTTCCACCCCTGTTAAAACATCCCAAATCCGCCTCTTCCAATCCCCAACTTCTTTCCTAAAATTCCGAGAAGTGTTAATTTGCTTTCTACCATGTACCTCTCTCTCCTCCCCCAGCCCTCTCCCTTCCATAGATCTACCGACGTCCCTGTTCTCTGCTGTTGTTGTGCTTATGTGCTTCCCTCTCCCTCCCCTTCTTGTCTCCCGCTCCCTTCATTGTATGTTTTATGTGTCTGTGCATGTTTTCGTGTTCCATGTGTTAGCTCTTGCACGAGCTTTTATTCTGTATCCCAAAAAAAAAAAAAAAAAAAAAATCGCTTATACTTTTCCTTTGTGGACGTTCGAGGTCTCTCTTAGCCCACCTAAAGGTGCAGCGTCAACTTCTCAGCTGGGGTGGCAAAATCAAAAGCCATCCCATCCCCAAAGATTCACTTGCAAGGGGTGTGTTTTGTGGTCATGAATGCAAAAAATCGCAGAAACATCGTTGTCTTGCTTTCAACCGCCTATTGATGAAACAACGCTAAAAAATAACACCATCTCCTGTTGTTCGCCATTTTCAGCTAATAACATTTGACACATCATAGAAAATACTTCATCTTCAACTGCTCAAAATGTGATAGATATGATCAGGATCTCAAGATTACAGCGACAGTTAATAGAAAAAGAAAAGCGAGTGATTTACGTGTAATGTTATTCCGAGGCACAAACTCATCTGGATGCTAAATGTCCAGGATGGACTTGATGGTTATTGTGAGGCCAAAAGTCAACAACATAAATGATGACAGGAAATTGATTTTAAATCAGTGATTACAAGCTCTGTGCTCAGATGGGGACACCAAGCAGGTTTCTCAAAGAAAGTTGATGATCATTAGCAACACTTTAATCAACACGCCTTTTCCACTCAGACTCAGGGACTTTGGTGCTCTTTTAATAATATAATATGGTCTTAAAAAAGGAAAATATAGATGGAATAAAAATTATAGAGAGTGATTCAGGATAATTCTTATGCTGAATACTTTTTGTACAGGTTGTAAGTGGCATCAACATCATGTTGTTGGCACAGGAAATTGAAGGTTGTTTGTACACCGGTGCAACGTTTGATAATTTACAGGGGTCACATGGAATGCAGGAGTGCCTTTTGTACACAGCTGGAATAAAACCACGAACTCGGTGCATTTACCGTCACTTCAAACCAAATCCTTACACAAAATAAGAGGAAATAGCCATAGGTACCCTAATCACAAAAAGATAACTCCAAACAGTTCAATTGGTGCCAGGCGCTGCATCTTGTCGGACGTCGGCAGAGAGCGCGCGGGCTTGGAAGAGCGAGTCAAGAAAACACGGTTTCATGAACATCAAGTCAGTAAGTTACCACTGTGTGGTTTTTCCGATGAGACGCAGCATAACAGGTGGCTCACTATTTTCGAAGTGGGTCCACGCGATGTCAAATCTAATTTTCTGGACTTCAAATACAATGATGGCTATTGCAGGCTGAGACCAAAGTAGTTTCAATATCTCTCTTTCTTTGTACAGAAGTTAGGGGAGAGAGGAAAGGAAAAAGAGGCAAGTGGGGATGTTGAGGAGGGGCAATGTTGGCATTTTGAGGAAGCCTTTAAATACAGGTATGATTGTCTTTCTTGACGTTGGTCAACATGGTATATTAAATGATTTCGTGTTATCACATATAGTCAAATTTTTTTTAACTTCCAATGTCCATCTGCGATCCAGAACTCGAAATGCCAAAGCTCGGTGCAATTTACCAAATCTCTTATCATAATTTTTTTCACCAACCCAGATAACTTGCATCCTTTGGAGTAAACGTGAAAGTCTGACCCCAAAAACAAAAATGATTAAAAAGAAAGTTTGGTAAAAATTCATCTGCATATCTGAAAACGTTTCTTCTTTTCTCTGGATTTTTTTCTCATACTCAGAGTTCAGTTCATTAAACTTTATTTTACACAAAGGAAGAAAAGCCGGCCAATCCCGGCCCAAAGCTGGCGGCCATTCGTATATCACCATCGGATGAAGCGTAAGGAGACTTGACGACGTGGTTGGCTCCCTCGGCCTCGCCCCTCTCTCCCTCGAGCGAGCACTGAACTTTGGGCCTCAACAGGTCCCTTTGCTGTCGTCGCCAAGAGTTGTAGTATGTGGGGTCACTGATGTAGTGGTTTACGAATGAATGCGTGGTGTCTCTTTCCTCCATCTTGTCTGGATCACCCTCTTCTTCACTCTGGAATCAGCCACAGCAAAGAAAACATCATATTAATTCCCATAGATCAGGCAAGACCATGTTTTCCAGACAATGCTTTGGCCGATGCATCTACATTCAATATAATATTTACTTAAAACATAATTATTTTTTGCTCCTGCCCTTCCGACAAGGTCGGAGGAGACGGATGACATTAAAATGAGCTCCGTCCGACCGACGGATCATCCGTCCATGCACTTTTGAGTATGTGATATTTCAAAAACCGTTGAACATTGAACTTTGATATTGCAGATTTCTATTCCTCATAACATGATCTCAACCTGATTATATCACGGCTGTGATTTGCTGAATTATGTTGCCATGGCAACAATCTCAGTAACTTGGCTTGTGTATGCGATATTTCAAAAACCGTTCAAGATTTAGCTTTCATCTTCCACAGATCTATTCTTCTTACCACCCAAAAGGTGGGGGACCTGGAGCATCAGCTCTTTGTTGATTGCCAATCAGTGTTGGCAATAAGTGAAATACGGCATATAGTGGGCAAGGGGAGTTGGATAAACATTTAAATTCCTTGATTGAAGTTACATTTATGTTGGGATAAATTATACCCATTATTACATCATAAAGTGAAAACTGCCCTGTTTTATGGATTGCTCAGGACAGGACCGCATCGTAACAGGCCGAGGGCAGAATAACATAATCCACAATGAAGATAAATGGAGAAAACCTTTCAAAGGCAAACAATAAGCAAAACTGCACAGGGATAACAACATAAATGTGATTCCGCACATCGTTTCTGCAGTTCATATCGAAAGCAATTTGGGTGAACCCAGGTAGATTTTATTTAAATAAATAAATATAAAACAATGTTCTGCATACTATTTGTATCAGAAAAGATCCCTTTTAGCTACTTTGTCTATAAGAGTATCTCTTCTGTTTTCAATGCTAATCAGCCAAGACCTTCAAGGTAGCCTTACGATGATTTTACCTCATATCGGTAACACACACTTACTCATACAAACATCACTGTTAGGACAAGAACATGGGAATATGTTTGACAAATTGACATACAGACAAGGATTTGAACCTGGGACAAGGACAAGGATTTGCCATATTTCATATCCTGGCACTGAGCTAACCCATTAACGGTGTTGTTTAAAATTAATAAGAAATCTTCAAAATCTGTCCGCTAAGAAAATTCCTTTAATTTTACTTTTCTGTTTCCAATACCAAACAATCTTCCAAATTTCTGGTTCCAAATTCCAAAAAAATCTGGTTCCAAATTTTTTTTTCTGGTTCCAGATTTCATGAACCAAAATACAGGACCCATCCATTCAGTGCAGTATGCTTGACCCATTTCCATAGTTGTAATTGTAAAAATCTATCAGAGTCGTATACTAAATTAATGATGGTGTTTACGTACGTCAAGTCTTGTTGCATTGCCCTAACTGGTGTGGGTTCAATTCCCATTGCCACGCAAAAAAGATTTCTACACCCTGTGATTGAGGGCCGACCTGTCCAGGATTGGTACATTGCCACAGAAACTTTGAAGAATCACCATGAACACTCCAAAAATTGTATGGGCCTCCACTACGACTAAGGGGAACCCATAGCGAGCATTTAACGGGACAGCTCATGAGTGGGAGCAATACTTTTAACAAAGTAGTTCAACAACCATAACGTTTACAGTGTAGTTCCTAATGTTTCCTGGTTCGCAGTACGGTGTTGTTCAGGTCGGTTTAGCAAATAAAAATAGTCAGTGCAAAACTGTTACAGGGATAATTGAACCACCTTTAGAGGCCATTTTTCCCCGCAGAGCAGGGTTTGGCCTTTTTGGGGCACCGTGGTCCCCTTTTTGAAGAAATATTTTATGGCTGGATGCCCTTCCTGCCGCCAACCCTGTTAGTCGCCTTTTTGCAACATACAGGGAATTACCAGTGAACTGGTACTCCATTTGCCGACTGCGGAAGGATGACAGGCTGATTCAACCCGCCCTGGTGTTAATTTAGCGATTGACCGGGATTCAAACCCAGGATCCCAGGATCCCAAGCCGGCACCTTAACCGCGAAGCCAACACCAGGCTTGTTACAGGTCTAATTGGCCAAACAAAAATCAATCAAAATATACTGTAATGCAAGAAAGGATTTATGGAATCCTTTATAATGAATTAAATGTGAACATGAATTTCTCCATGACTGAAGTTTGGGAATCAAACCCATGCGTGAACACAATGGAAATCAGAAGGGCACTCGGTAGAGCACATGTACCTCTAACAGGCTGAACATTTGAAGTTTTCGGCCGGATCTGCATCCGGACATGAACGAAAATCTAATCGGATTGTTCTTGTCACCTGTCCAACTCATCCACCAAGTTTTGCCATAATCCGTCCAAAGCTTTTTGAAATATCATGCTATATATCGTTTTTGGCCGGATCACTCAATGGTGAAGAATCATTTAAAAAATCTAAAAATTCTGGTATCCGGATCCAGATGTTCACCAAAATATGAACAATTCGCCCTCGTCATACACGCAACAAGTTTTGTCTGAATCGGTCAATAACGTTTTGAGATATCTTGCTCACGGACAGACACACAGGGGTGGAAAGATAACTTCGTCCACTGGGAATGACATCTTTTCAATGGAATTGTATCAAGGAAACACGTCCTTCAAAATGCACGCAATCAATGAAAGCGGTACGACAGTTTGCGTCGAAAGAGAAGCCGTGAAATGCAGGAAGAGCAAATGTACAACCTTGGCGTACTGTGTATTCGAGCAAGACAAATCATTCATGTACATCAGGGTACGGCCTTGAAAACACAACGATAAAAAATTATACAGAGGCTTCTTAAGGGGATATGCAAAATCCAACTCTCACGCCAGGAATGCATCTTATTTGTCTGATTTGAAAAGAAAAACGGAAAAGCTATTGCACCGGAGGAAGTGTTAAGAACAGCATCTGTCTCTTGGGTTCTCTTAGTTCAAATGCCAAGCTTGTGATGAAAGTCGATAACTACAGTCTTGGCTTACAAGTTGCACTAGGCCCCGTTTCCTCAACACTACAAGGCAGAACGGGATCGGGTCAGGGTGGGAAAATATATATCAAACAAGTCCTCAAGTGAAAATTGGAAACACAGTGCCCAGAAACTGTTGACTGACGACACGGCATTCATACAATATTTTCATTTTCTGCTCGGCAAGAAAAGGACAAATGTCGTCGCAACTGACAACAGGCCATTCTGTTTGCCAGAAACACATTTTAGATGCCCTGGTCTTGGTGAACGATATTTCCTTGGTCTTGGTGAACTGAAAGTTCATTAAACAGAGACTCCTCTCCCCCTTCCCCAAACACACCCCTCTGCAGCCTCACCCACCACTCCAGGGAATGAAAAACAAAGGAACATATAAAATACACAAACAAACAATAAAGTTCCCCATAACGTTCAGGACATACTTGTGTAACACTCATAATATTTCCTGTGCCAAGTCCAGGCAATGGGTTACTTTGGATGACATTCTCCTGCATCTCTCGATATTGTTCTGGAGCAAAACTGATCACGGTTTTGTCAATGGACCTTTCCTCATGTCTTTACATGATAGTTTCTTAACCTCTCGCTAGGCAGGCCGCAGAAGCATCCCTTTATGCTAATCTGAAATAATCCATCGACCTCAAACATGTATTTTAATGTGGGAAAGATCAATATTCTTCCTCCATCATGTCATGGCTAGCAAAATCTCCATTCTTTTTTTTTTGGTGATCAGCCTCTGGTCGAGAGGTGCAGTTTCTGGAGTTCCTGTTCCTCACCTTCAGCTCAAACCTTTCCTGGACATATGTATATATATATATATATATATATATATATAAAAAAAAAAAAAAAAAAGATACAGTCGTGGCAAAAAATATTGGCACCCTTGCACTTTTTATGCCTCTGCCGACAAAGTCGCCGGAAGCATTATGTTTTCGGGTTGTCCGTCCGTCCATCTGTCCGTACGGGCTTTTTTTTTTTTTTTTTTTGTATACAGAATCGAGGCTCGTGAAAGAGCTAACATTTATCACACAAACAAATCAAACAGACAAACAATGTATATAAAAAGGGGAGCGGGAGACAAGATGGGGAGAGAAGGGGAAGCACACAAACACAACATTTGAGAGCAGGGACATCGGGAGATCTGTGGGAGGGAGAGGGCTTGGGGGGAGGAGGTGTGGGAATGGGGGGGGGGGGGGGGGTGGGAGAAGTATATAACACGAGGACACTGCAAGGACTTCCAGGAAAGAAGTTGGTATTTCAAAAAACTGGATTTGGGGTGAAATTAGCGGGGGTAGAAAAGATCAAGGTTTTGGATGGGGGAAGATAAGAGATAGTGGTGAACAGCTGTTTTAAAGACCTGGAGGGAGGAGTGGGATTGAAGAGAGTGAGGGAGTTTGTTCCAGAAGCGGCAGAAAAGAGGAAGAAGGAGTGAAGGTGAGCAGAGAGTCTTGATTTTGGCAGCTTAACCATAAGAGGGTTGCAGGCAGATCTTGTGCGACCTGTAGGAATATTTGGGCGTCAGAGCCCAGAGAGAGCTGGGGGAGCAAGGCCAGAAAGGAGTCGGTAGAAGACGGAAAGACCACCAACCTGCCTGCAGTGAGTAAGTGAAAGGCCCTCGGAGTTAGCTTCATCGCGGGAGATTCCAATGATTCTGAACGCTTTGGTTTCAACAGCGTGAAGACGAGCCAGGTGTGAGGCAGGAGCACCAGCCCAGAGGGGAGAGCAGTATTCCATTGAGCTGCGGATGAAAGCCTTGTATGTGGTGAGGAGCTCAGGTGTGCCAAGGAAGGACTTCGCACGACGGAGGATGCCCAGTCGGCGACTGGCTTTGGAGGCCAGATTTGAAATGTGGTTTTCCAAGGAAAGATCATGGCAGATAGTGAGACCCAAAAGCTTGAGTGACATAGTTTCTTGGAGAGGATTATTCCGAAAGTGGATGGGAGGGTTGTCCAGTCGGGCTTTTCGGAGAGACATTGTAAGAGTGTGAGATTAGTCAGGCTTGAAAGACATGTTCCACTTGTTTGACCAGTCTGTGATTTTGTCCAGGTCTGCAGAGAGTGAGGAGGCTGCAGATTGCCGATCTGAGGGATGAGGAATGGAGCGGCAGAGAGTGGAGTCATCAGCAAAAAGATAGAGAGGATTTTCAAGAGAGTCAGAGAGATCAGTGATGAAGACCAGAAAAAGCACAGGGCCCAGAACACTGCCTTGGGGAACTCCAGCCTGAACAGGAAGAGGAGATGAGAGAAACCCATTCAGGGCCACACGTTGACTACGACTAGAGAGGAAGTCCGCCAGCCATGCGTGGGGATTTCCATGGATAACAAAGGAGGAGAGTTTGGTGAGCAGAGCGGGGTGCCAGACCGTATCGAAGGCATGTGATATGTCAAGGGAGACAGCTCTAATTTCCTGTTTGGCATTGAGGACCTCCATCCATTGTTGAGACAGGAGAAGCAGCATGTCCAGAGTAGAGTGACCTGGTCTGAAACCAAATTGATGATCAGAGATCAAGCCATTGGAGAAGAGGAAAGATTTCATATCCGAAGCAATGATGGATTCCATGACTTTGCTGATAATTGTGAGAAGGCTGATTGGTCTGTAGTTGCTAGGATCTGTTTTTGCACCTTTTTTGTGTAAAGCGGTGATGCTGGCTGATTTCCAAGCAGATGGCAGATGACCTTGAGCAAAAGAGAGGGTGAAGAGAACAGAGAGAGGGAGTGAAAGAGCAGAAGAACAGGATTTTAGGACCCGTGGGCTGATGCCGTCAGGTCCAGTTGCAGAATCAGAGTCGAGGATTGACAGAAACTTTTCCACCTTGTCAGGAGGAAAGGACACAAAGTCCAGGAGCAGCTGGGTACGACTGGGTACGGTGGGTACAGAGAGGGATGGGTTTGGGACACAAGATTTAGAGGCAAACACAGAGTTGAGGCATTCAGATATTTCACGTGCGGAGTCAGCTGTGTAGCCGTTTGAGGTAAGGGAGGGGATGGAGGGGGAACAAACACCAGAAACAGATTTGAACAGACGCCACCAGGATTTGGAAGAGGGAGACAGATTTGAGAGTTCGGTCTTGAGAACGGAGAGATAATGTTTCCTAGCTCTCCTGATGGTGGACACACACTTGTTTCGGGCTTTGTGAAAGGAAATGAGATTTCATTCCATTGGATTTGCTTTCAAGGAGGCGAAGGCAAGTTGTTTCTGGGAAACAGCCTCACCACAAGATTCCGTGTACCATGTACGGGAGGAAGGGTATGACAACTGAAGACGAGATGGGATAAATCTGTGCATGAGAGAGAGCAATTTACTTTGGAAAAATTCCCAGGATGAGTTGATGTCAGAGGCGGTAGAGATGGGAGACCAGTCCAGATGATTGATGGCTGCTTGAAGACCGTGCCAGTTGGCCGGAGTGAAATGTCAGACTCGTCGACGCTGAGGAGGCTCTCTGAGAATGGTCAGAGAGATGTCCACTTTAACAAGCACATGATCAGATGAGCCGATTGGAGCAGAAGAAGAGCAGCAGACATTTGCAGGGAAGTTAGTCATAACCAAGTCCAGAAGAGAAGATGCTCCGTTGACTGAGATCCGGGTCAGGAAATTGACAGATTGTGTCAGTCCCAGTGAGTTGCAGAAGTCCTTTGCTGAGGAGCCATGGCTGGTGAGAGAGGTACCCACGCCCAGCCAACTGGCATGGTGACAATTGAAATCACCACATATGAGGAAGAGAGAGTTGGGATGAGTCGTTAGAAGTTGGTCCATATTATCAGACAGCGAGATGTAGATGGAGTCATCTCTGTTTGGTGGACGGTACAACACACATATGAACAAAAGGTGGGAGCGAAGGGAAAGCCGTAGCCAGAGGTATTCCTGGGGGTGAGGTGGAGAGAGGGCAGTGCAGGGCGAGTGAGGAAGAGTTTTTTATAAAGATAGCAACCCCCCCTCCAGGACGAGGCTCAGGTCTATCATACCGGAGGAGGGAGTAACCTGGGAGAGATACCAAGGAATCAGAGACATCATGAAGGAGGAAAATTTATATTATGCAGATCAAGTCTGGTTTGTCAGAAGCAACCTGTATGGAGAGATCAGTCAAGTTTGAGCGAAGGCCCCGGATGTTTGAGGTCCATACTGTTAATGAAGAGGAAGGAGAGAACATCGGATACAGAACAGGGGGGTGGGGGGGGGGGGGGGGGGTAGGGTAAGATGTGGAAGAGGAGGAAGAGGTAGGGAGAGCTGTTGACAGTGTGTCAGAGATTTCAGAATAGCTCGGAGAAAGGGAAGGATGGGGCGGACAAAATGTTTGAAGGTGATTGGGTGAGGCACAGTGAGGTGTTAATTGAGGAGGGGGAAGAGCGAGGCAGAAGGTTGGGGGAGATGGAGGTGAGAGTTGGAAGGGGGAAGAAGCGGGGATGACGCTTTGAGGAGGAGGGGTGAGAGGGGGGAAATGCAGAAGAAATGAGGGTGGGGAGATTTGAAGGGGAGGGCAAGGGGGGAGTTTTTGAGGGGAGGGGTTAGCGGGGAGTTTTTGAGGGGAGGGGCGAGGGGGAGTCTAGGAGGGGAGCGGCGTGGGGGGAGTTTAGGAGGGAAGGGGCAAGGGGGGATTTTTGAAAGGGATGGGTGACGGGGAAGATTTGGAGGGGAGGGCAAAGGGGAAGATTTGAAAGGGATGGGTGATGGGGAAGACTTGGAGGGGAGGGGCAATGTGGGAGATTTGAAAGGGATGGGTGATGGGGAAGATTTGGAGGGGAGGGGTGAGTTTGGATTTTAGAAAATGTACGATTAATGGGAAACGAACATTTATTGCAAAATTAGTTTCTTGTGACCTTCGAGTCAAAAAAAACGTTTAAGGACGCTGGAGGGAGAGGGGGGGGGGGGGAGGGGGGAGGGGGAGTGGAGTGCAGGTGAGTTTAGCGAATGTAGAAAAGAGGAACTGTAAGAGATGGAATTTTTTTTTGGAATGAATAGATTTGGTGAGCAAGTCGAAAGCACCCTTTTAAAGAAGAAGAAAAAGGTAAAGGTGTTATCATATATGACAGAATACAGTACTTCAGGGGAAAGTTTAAACATTTTCAAATTGAACAGTGAAAACTATCTGGGGAAATGGGGACACACACTCCAAAAAACTCGACACGTGGTCGAAGAACGAATGAACGAATAAGAACAACGAATAAACGAATAATAACAACGAATAAGAACAGAGAAGGAAATGTTTTTTTTTGAGTTGAGGTTATAAACAAGGACGTATGGGGTGAAAAGATTGGGAAAAACTGAGAGAACGAAAGTAATTGGAGCACAATCGAACGCTGAGAGAAAAACAAAGCCTCAAGGTAGGACACGGTACTCGGCCTCAAAAAACATGGCACGAAATAACCGACGATTTGTTATACAGGTATGAAAGGATTAACACCGAGAATCTCCCGAGGGACACACTATAGGTACACACACCGAAAGATAAATAGAGTTTCGAGAAAAATACAATTGTGAACAATTACTTAACTTCGAAACGTGGAGAACGTGTACAGCTTCGAAAAACCGTGCGGTCGCCGCCAAGATCTTGAGGCTAAACCTCGTTTTTCTCAGCAACCATATGTCCGATTGAGACAAAACTTTCAGCGTAGGAGTGACACCCATGCAGAATATTTTTTATGACAATTGTGACATCATAGGTCATTTGTTATGGCAGTCATCTTGGATTAAAAGCAAATAATAAAACAATTATTTCTCGGAAACCGCTGAATGGAATTTTTTTAAAACTTGGTACATTGTCAAGTACTCCCAATGGGGGACAAAAGTATGATAATGATGTCATCATAGGTGAAGTGGTATAACAGCCAAAAATGTTTTAGTCGAATTCCTTATCCTAAAAATCTGAAATTGCATGCACATGATCTACGACCCATTTGTATTGAAATATTAAATTTATGACATCATAGGTCACATGGTTTGGCAGCCATTTTGGATTGAAAAACGAACCTTATCCAATCAACACGAAACTTCACAAACGTGATCCACTACCCATACATATGTAGCGTTTTTTTTTTTTTTTTTTTGTATACTGAATCGAGGCTCGTGAAAGAGCTAACATTTATTTCACAAACAAATCAACCAGACAAACAAAATATACAAAAAGAGGGAGCGGAAGACAAGATGGGGAGAGAAGGGGAAGCACACAACCACAACATTTGAGAGCAGGGAGAAGTGTGGGAGGGAGAGGGCATGGGGGCAGGAGGCGTGGGAAGGGGAGGGGGGAGGGGCGGAGAGGTATAAAACACAAGGGGACCGAAATGAGCGGGGGTAGAAAAGATCAAGGTTTTGGATGGGGGAGGATAAGAGATGGTGGTGAACAGCTGTTTTAAAGACCTGGAGGGTGGAGTGGGATTGAAGAGAGTGAGGGAGTTTGTTCCAGAGGCGGGAGAAAAGAGGAATGAAGGAGTGAAGGTGAGCAGAAAGTCTTGATTTTGGCAGTTTAACCATAAGAGGGTTACAGGCAGATCTTGTGCGACCTGTAGGAATATTTGGGGGACAGAGCCCAGAGAGGGCTGGGGGGGCAAGGCCAGAGAGGAGTCGGTAGAAGACGGAAAGACCACCAACCTGCCTGCGGTGAGTGAGTGAAAGGCCCTTGGAGTTAGCTTCATCGCGGGAGATTCCAATGATTCTGAACGCTTTGGTTTCAACAGCGTGAAGACGGGCTAGGTGTGAGGCAGGAGCACCAGACCAGAGGGGAGAGCAGTATTCCATAGAGCTGCGGATGAAAGCCTTGTATGTGGTGAGGAGCTCAGGTGTGCCAAGGAAGGACTTCGCACGACGGAGGATGCCGTCGGCGACTGGCTTTGGAGGCCCGCCCCCTCCCAGTGATGGCATCTACCCGTTGTGGGACTATGCGGAGGCATATTGGCGACACAGTCGCATTGTTCTAGTTTCAAATAATTCACAATTTTCTCTAAAAATAAGTTGAAATTGACAAAAGTATTCGTCTCCACAATTCTTCATTTCACTGTTAATATTACAGAACCTTTGTTTTTTATTCAGAACTTAATATATCCTTTAAAAAATCAGAAAGTAAATAGAAATAGAAATGGCATTGACAAAATTATTGACACCTCAGACTTAATTATTGACAACAACCTTTGGAGAAAATAAATGCAGTCGAGCGCTTCCTATAGCCATGAATGAGCTTCCGACACCTCTCGACTGGCAGTTTGGCCCACTCTTCTTGTGCAAACTGCTCCAGATCTCCAAGATTCTCCCAGTTTGAAGATTGGCTTCTCCCAACTGCTGTTTTCAGATCTCCCCATAGGTGTTCAATGGGATTTAGATCTGGCCTCATTGCTGGCTACTTCAGAACAGTTCAGCGTTTTGTCTTGAACCATTCCTGTGTGCTTTTTAAAGCGTGTTTGGGGTCATTGTCCTACTGCAAGACCATGACCCTCGACGGGGAACCACCTTTCTGACACTAGGTTGAACATTGTGCTCCAAAATGCCTTGGTAATCTTCTGATTTCATGATGCCATGCACACATTCAAGACACTCAGTGCCAGAGGCAGCACAGCAACCCCAAAATATCACTGAACCTCCTCCATGTTTGACTGTAGGGAAGGTGTTCTTTTCTTTGAAGGCTTTATTTTGTTTTCTGTTAACATAGAGATGATGTGCTTTACCGAAAAGCTCTAATTTGGTCTCATCTGTCCACAGGACATTCTCCCAGAAGGACTTGGGCTTGTTCAGGTGAGTTTTGGCAATCTCTAGTCAGGCTTTCTCAGCAGTGGGTCCTCCTGGGCCTTCTAAAACAGAACCCCCTTTCATTGAGTTGGTGACGGATGGTGCGAGTTGAAACTGTCATACCTTGTGTCTGAAGGTCAGCTTTAATCTGTTTGGCAGTTGATCGAGGCGTTTTCTTCACCATTCAAACAATCCTTCACTGCAATCTTTGATCAGGTTTTCTCTTGCGGACACATCCAGGGTGGTTGGCTACAGTGCCATGGGCTTTAAACTTCCTGATAACATTGCGTACGGTAGACATAGGAACATCAAGGTATCTGGAGATGGACTTGTAGCCTTGAGATTGTCCATGCTTGGCTACAATCTTGTGTCTGACCTCCTCAGACAATTCTCTGGTTTTCTTTCTTTTCTCCATGCTCATTGTGGTACACACAGTGACACAAAACAGCAGAATGACTCCTTTTCTCTATTCAAACTGGTTGAATGAGTGATTTTTTATATTGCAGGCACCTACAAATCACCACAGGTGAGTTAAATTCCCAAGTAAAGGAGAATCACCTGCTTGAAATCCAATTATTTCTAACAACTTCTAAAAGGTGCTAATAATATTGTCCAGGCCATTTTAGGATTTCTGAGTGGAATAAGCTAAGATTTAGTAGTTTTTTGACCTCTTTTTGTTTTGTTCCACTGCAAACCAAAGAAATACACATGTGGATACCAAAATATTTTTTTATTTCAACAATTTTCTGGAAGAAATAGTGCATTATTTGAAAAAAGTGCAAGGGTGCCAATATTTTCGGCCACGACTGTATATATATATATATATATATATATATATATATATATATGCCTCATCTGGCTGCTATGTTATCATGCTCCACCGAGCCAAGTCCAACTTTGGCCATCCTCAGATTATAATGTTATACAAGTGGTGTTCATTCAAACTGTTGACCATGGAATTTGGCTTTTCCCTTTGGACTGGTGTTCCCCACGCTAGACTCTCAAGCAGGAATTTAGGATCGAGGCAAAGGCTGGTTCTGTTCAAAACACATCCTGATATTTTTAACCTCCACAATAACGACCGCAAAAACTGTTTCTACAAAATGAGAAACACAAACATAAAATGGATTTTAATGAGAAAAATCGTATAGAAAGGCAAAAAATATATGATTTTAATATTTAATGCAGCAAAGTTTTCACTGCAAGAAGGGGATGCACGTGTTGTGTCCTTGCTCCTCCACCATCTAGGCCATGACCCTAGACTTTGGATGAAAAAAAAGAAAAGATGACACGTTATGTCGAAAAGATTCACAAACAGTGTATCTCGACAGCGCTGAGGCCTGCTTCCTTCGGATGTCCTGACCATCGGAACGCTCTTGCCTTTCATCCCTCAAAATGGGCACTCGTTGTGAGACAAACAGCTAGATGGGAGTCTAAATATTTATGTTGGAGCAGTCTGTGCGGAGAGCCACCGTACCATTGGCTTGGCCTTTGGGAATTCCTAATAAAGCCTCGGTCCAATTATGGTCGATTACGATCATTTCCTCCCAGAGCAAGCAGCGTTTTGTGGAATGTTTTTTTTTCTCCAATGGACAAGTTTTAACATCAAGAATGCAGAAAATTCCTTCTGCAAACCTAACCGACCGTGGGATGAAGCATGAAAAAGACGGTTTAAATCGGAATAAATAATTCCAGTGGCGTTCCGCCGCCTCCAATGCAATTCCTGTAACAAGACAGTTTCAATATCTTTCAAAAGCATCTGTAGCGCAAATTAACTGCAAGCCTTCGACATTTATATTTAAGGAATGGCTTCATCCAGGTAGGGGAAGATTGAATCCACAATGTGAGTGATGCAACCTCCAGGTTTGTTATTTTAGGAAAGCACGTGCTCCATTTGCTTGGTAAAGGGCATGCCTGCTTTAAAGTGAGCTGAACACTGAGGGAAGCTAGGTCAGCAAAAAGGCCTAATGAGACGTTTGTTATTCCTTTTTTACGACGCCGGTGGCTCGAAGCACATTGCAGCTCAAACCTTGCGGAAAATCCACAGATCCAGTTGTGCATGCCTGGGTGTTTTGGCCAGGCGTTTACGAAAATGTCGTCGTTCAATGCGTAACAATCCCACCGGTTATAAAGCAAAGGCTGCCTTGGCGTACACACTGTTCAGGGGAACAATTGTCCAGACGGAAATGCTTATGGGTGGGAAATGGCTTCCAGCTACCACGTCTTGAACAGAAGGGGGGCCTTTGGCTCCCAGAAATTTTTGTAACAAACAGCAGACTGTGTGTCTGCGACAGTAGCTACGCACAAAAAAATGTGCTGCAACAGAGGCCTGACGGGGGAGGATAACTCAACGGAAGTCAGATGTCGCACCATGTTAGGATGTTACAGCCTGATATTCAGTAGTTTGACACTCAAGTCCTGATAGCTTCAGACGTCTGCGGTAACAGTGAAGCGAGGCTCTCAGTCGGTGGAACTGGGAGGTTGATGGTTGAAAGGTAATGCAAAGGCAAACTAGAATAGAAACAGCAAAAGTTCAGAGCTATTTGGATGCATTGTAGCCAGATGTTTGGGTAGAAGTATGGTGAGGGAAAGAGTTTAGAGTTTAAAAAAAGGATGTTTGGGGAGAAGTATGGTGAGGGAAAGAGTCTAGAGTTTAAAAAAGGATTTTTGGGGAGAAGTATGGTGAGGGAAAGAGTTTAGAGTTTAAAAAAAGGATGTTTGGGGAGAAGTATGGTGAGGGAAAGAGTTTAGAGTTTAAAAAAGGATTTTTGGGGAGAAGTATGGTGAGGGAAAGAGTTTAGAGTTTAAAAAAAGGATTTTTGGGGAGAAGTATGGTGAGGGAAAGAGTCTAGAGTTTAAAAAAAGGATGTTTGGGGAGAAGTATGGTGAAGGAAAGAGTTTAGAGTTTAAATTTATGTTTGGGGAGAAGTATAGTGAGAGAAAGAGTTTCGAGTTTAAATTGATGTTTGGGGAGAAGTATGGTGAGGGAAAGAGTCTAAAGTTTAAAAAAGGATGTTTGGGGAGAAGTATGGTGAGGGAAAGAGTCTAGAGTTTAGAAAAAGGATGTTTGGGGAGAAGAATGGTGAGGGAAAGAGTTTACAGTTTAAAAAAGGATGTTTGGGGAGAAGTATGGTGAGGGAAAGAGTCTAGAGTTTAAAAAAGGATGTTTGGCGAGAAGTATGGTGAGGGAAAGAGTTTAGAGTTTAAAAAAAGGATGTTTGGGGAGAAGTATGGTGAGGGAAAGAGTTTAGAGTTTAAAAAAAGGATTTTGGGGAGAAGTATGGTGAGGGAAAGAGTCTAGAGTTTAAAAAAGGATGTTTGGTGAGAAGTATGGTGAGGGAAAGAGTTTAGAGTTTAAAAAATGATGTTTGGGGAGAAGTATGGTGAGGGAAAGAGTCTAGAGTTTAAAAAAGGATGTTTGGGGAGAAGAATGGTGAGGGAAAGAGTTTAGAGTTTAAAAAAAGGATGTTTGGGGAGAAGTATGGTGAGGGAAAGAGTCTAGAGTTTAAAAAAGGATGTTTGGGGAGAAGTATGGTGAGGGAAAGAGTTTAGAGTTTAAAAAAAGGATGTTTGGGGAGAAGTATGGTGAGGGAAAGAGTCTAGAGTTTAAAAAAGGATGTTTGGGGAGAAGTATGGTGAGGGAAAGAGTTTAGAGTTTTAAAAAGGATGTTTGGGGAGAAGTATGGTGAGGGAAAGAGTCTAGAGTTTAAAAAAGGATGTTTGGGGAGAAGTATGGTGAGGGAAAGAGTCTAGAGTTTAAAAAAGGATGTTTGGGGAGAAGTATGGTGAGGGAAAGAGTCTAGAGTTTTAAAAAGGATTTTGGGGAGAAGTATGGTGAGGGAAAGAGTCTAGAGTTTAAAAAAGGATGTTTGGGGAGAAGTATGGTGAGGGAAAGAGTTTAGAGTTTAAAAAAAGGATGTTTGGGGAGAAGTATGGTGAGGGAAAGAGTCTAGAGTTTAAAAAAAGGATGTTTGGGGAGAAGTATGGTGAGGGAAAGAGTCTCGAGTTTAAAAAAGGATGTTTGGTGAGAAGTATGGTGAGGGAAAGAGTTTAGAGTTTAAAAAAGGATGTTTGGGGAGAAGTATGGTGAGGGAAAGAGTTTAGAGTTTAAAAAAAGGATGTTTGGGGAGAAGTATGGTGAGGGAAAGAGTTTAGAGTTTAAAAAAGGATGTTTGGGGAGAAGTATGGTGAGGGAAAGAGTCTAGAGTTTAAAAAAGGATGTTTGGGGAGAAGTGTGGTGAGGGAAAGAGTCTAGAGTTTAAAAAAGGATGTTTGGGGAGAAGTGTGGTGAGGGAAAGAGTCTAGAGTTTAAAAAAAGGATGTTTGGGGAGAAGTATGGTGAGGGAAAGAGTTTAGAGTTTTAAAAAGGATGTTTGGGGAGAAGTATGGTGAGGGAAAGAGTTTAGAGTTTAAAAAAGGATGTTTGGGGAGAAGTATGGTGAGGGAAAGAGTCTAGAGTTTAAAAAAGGATGTTTGGGGAGAAGTATGGTGAGGGAAAGAGTTTAGAGTTTAAAAAAGGATGTTTGGGGAGAAGTATGGTGAGGGAAAGAGTCTAGAGTTTAAAAAAGGATGTTTGGGGAGAAGTATGGTGAGGGAAAGAGTTTAGAGTTTTAAAAAGGATTTTGGGGAGAAGTATGGTGAGGGAAAGAGTCTAGAGTTTAAAAAAAGGATGTTTGGGGAGAAGTGTGGTGAGGGAAAGAGTTTAGAGTTTAAAAAAGGATGTTTGGGGAGAGGTATGGTGAGGGAAAGAGTCTAGAGTTTAAAAAAGGATGTTTGGGGAGAAGTGTGGTGAGGGAAAGAGTTTAGAGTTTAAAAAAAGGATGTTTGGGGAGAAGTATGGTGAGGGAAAGAGTCTAGAGTTTAAAAAAGGATGTTTGGGGAGAAGTATGGTGAGGGAAAGAGTTTAGAGTTTAAAAAAGGATGTTTGGGGAGAAGTATGGTGAGGGAAAGAGTCTAGAGTTTAAAAAAAGGATGTTTGGGGAGAAGTATGGTGAGGGAAAGAGTTTAGAGTTTAAAAAAGGATGTTTGGGGAGAATTATGGTGAGGGAAAGAGTCTCGAGTTTAAAAAAGGATGTTTGGTGAGAAGTATGGTGAGGGAAAGAGTCTAGAGTTTAAAAAAGGATGTTTGGGGAGAAGTATGGTGAGGGAAAGAGTTTAGAGTTTAAAAAAGGATGTTTGGGGAGAAGTATGGTGAGGGAAAGAGTTTAGAGTTTAAAAAAGGATGTTTGGGGAGAAGTATGGTGAGGGAAAGAGTCTAGAGTTTAAAAAAAGGATGTTTGGGGAGAAGTATGGTGAGGGAAAGAGTTTAGAGTTTAAAAAAGGATGTTTGGGGAGAAGAATGGTGAGGGAAAGAGTCTAGAGTTTAAAAAAGGAAGTTTGGGGAGAAGTATGGAGGGAAAGAGTCGAGTTTAAAAAAGGATGTTTGGGGAGAAGTATGGTGAGGGAAAGAGTTTAGAGTTTAAAAAAAGGATGTTTGGGGAGAAGTATGGTGAGGGAAAGAGTCTAGAGTTTAAAAAGGATGTTTGGGGAGAAGTATGGTGAGGGAAAGAGTTTAGAGTTTAAAAAAAGGATGTTTGGGGAAAAGTATGGTGAGGGAAAGAGTCTAGAGTTTAAAAAAGGATGTTTCGTGAGAAGTATGGTGAGGGAAAGAGTTTAGAGTTTAAAAAAAGGATGTTTGGGGAGAAGTATGGTGAGGGAAAGAGTCTAGGGTTTAAAAAAGGATGTTTGGGGAGAAGTATGGTGAGGGAAAGAGTTTAGAGTTTAAAAAAAGGATGTTTGGGGAGACGTATGGTGAGGGAAAGAGTCTAGAGTTTAAAAAAAGGATGTTTGGGGAGAAGTATGGTGAGGGAAAGAGTTTAGACTTTAAAAAAGGATGTTTGGGGAGAAGTATGGTGAGGGAAAGAGTTTAGACTTTAGAGTTTAAAAAAAGGATGTTTGGGGAGAAGTATGGTGAGGGAAAGAGTTTAGAGTTTAAAAAAGGATGTTTGGGGAGAGGTATGGTGAGGGAAAGAGTCTAGAGTTTAAAAAAAGCATGTTTGGGGAGAAGTGTGGTGAGGGAAAGAGTTTAGAGTTTAAAAAAGGATGTTTGGGGAGAGGTATGGTGAGGGAAAGAGTTTAGAGTTTAAAAAAGGATGTTTGGGGAGAGGTATGGTGAGGGAAAGAGTCTAGAGTTTAAAAAAGGATGTTTGGGGAGAAGTATGGTGAGGGAAAGAGTCCAGAGTTAAAAAAAAGGATGTTTGGGGAGAAGTATGGTGAGGGAAAGAGTTTAGAGTTTAAAAAAGGATGTTTGGGGAGAAGTATGGTGAGGGAAAGTCTAGAGTTTAAAAATGGATGTTTGGGGAGAAGTATGGTGAGGGAAAGAGTCTAGAGTTTAAAAAATGATGTTTGGGGAGAAGTATGGTGAGGGAAAGAGTCTAGAGTTTAAAAAAAGGATGTTTGGGGAGAAGTATGGTGAGGGAAAGAGTTTAGAGTTTAAAAAAGGATGTTTGGGGAGAAGTATGGTGAGGGAAAGAGTTTAGAGTTTTAAAAAGGATTTTGGGGAGAAGTATGGTGAGGGAAAGAGTCTAGAGTTTAAAAAAAGGATGTTTGGGGAGAAGTGTGGTGAGGGAAAGAGTTTAGAGTTTAAAAAAGGATGTTTGGGGAGAAGAATGGTGAGGGAAAGAGTCTAGAGTTTAAAAAAGGATGTTTGGGGAGAGGTATGGTGAGGGAAAGAGTCTAGAGTTTAAAAAAGGATGTTTGGGGAGAAGTGTGGTGAGGGAAAGAGTTTAGAGTTTAAAAAAGGATGTTTGGGGAGAAGTATGGTGAGGGAAAGAGTTTAGAGTTTAAAAAAAGGATGTTTGGGGAGAAGTATGGTGAGGGAAAGAGTCTAGAGTTTAAAAAAGGATGTTTGGGGAGAAGTATGGTGAGGGAAAGAGTTTAGAGTTTAAAAAAGGATGTTTGGGGAGAAGTATGGTGAGGGAAAGAGTCTAGAGTTTAAAAAAAGGATGTTTGGGGAGAAGTATGGTGAGGGAAAGAGTTTAGAGTTTAAAAAAGGATGTTTGGGGAGAATTATGGTGAGGGAAAGAGTCTCGAGTTTAAAAAAGGATGTTTGGTGAGAAGTATGGTGAGGGAAAGAGTCTAGAGTTTAAAAAAGGATGTTTGGGGAGAAGTATGGTGAGGGAAAGAGTTTAGAGTTTAAAAAAGGATGTTTGGGGAGAAGTATGGTGAGGGAAAGAGTCTAGAGTTTAAAAAAAGGATGTTTGGGGAGAAGTATGGTGAGGGAAAGAGTTTAGAGTTTAAAAAAGGATGTTTGGGGAGAAGAATGGTGAGGGAAAGAGTCTAGAGTTTAAAAAAGGAAGTTTGGGGAGAAGTATGGAGGGAAAGAGTCGAGTTTAAAAAAGGATGTTTGGGGAGAAGTATGGTGAGGGAAAGAGTTTAGAGTTTAAAAAATGATGTTTGGGGAGAAGTATGGTGAGGGAAAGAGTTTAGAGTTTAAAAAAAGGATGTTTGGGGAGAAGTATGGTGAGGGAAAGAGTTTAGAGTTTAAAAAAAGGATGTTTGGGGAGAAGTATGGTGAGGGAAAGAGTCTAGAGTTTAAAAAAGGATGTTTGGGGAGAAGTATGGTGAGGGAAAGAGTTTAGAGTTTAAAAAAAGGATGTTTGGGGAAAAGTATGGTGAGGGAAAGAGTCTAGAGTTTAAAAAAGGATGTTTCGTGAGAAGTATGGTGAGGGAAAGAGTTTAGAGTTTAAAAAAAGGATGTTTGGGGAGAAGTATGGTGAGGGAAAGAGTCTAGGGTTTAAAAAAGGATGTTTGGGGAGAAGTATGGTGAGGGAAAGAGTTTAGAGTTTAAAAAAAGGATGTTTGGGGAGACGTATGGTGAGGGAAAGACTCTAGAGTTTAAAAAAAGGATGTTTGGGGAGAAGTATGGTGAGGGAAAGAGTTTAGACTTTAAAAAAGGATGTTTGGGGAGAAGTATGGTGAGGGAAAGAGTTTAGACTTTAGAGTTTAAAAAAAGGATGTTTGGGGAGAAGTATGGTGAGGGAAAGAGTTTAGAGTTTAAAAAAGGATGTTTGGGGAGAGGTATGGTGAGGGAAAGAGTCTAGAGTTTAAAAAAAGGATGTTTGGGGAGAAGTGTGGTGAGGGAAAGAGTTTAGAGTTTAAAAAAGGATGTTTGGGGAGAGGTATGGTGAGGGAAAGAGTTTAGAGTTTAAAAAAGGATGTTTGGGGAGAGGTATGGTGAGGGAAAGAGTCTAGAGTTTAAAAAAGGATGTTTGGGGAGAAGTATGTTGAGGGAAAGAGTTTAGAGTTTAAAAAAGGATGTTTGGGGAGATGTATGGTGAGGGAAAGAGTCCAGAGTTAAAAAAAAGGATGTTTGGGGAGAAGTATGGTGAGGGAAAGAGTTTAGAGTTTAAAAAAGGATGTTTGGGGAGAAGTATGGTGAGGGAAAGTCTAGAGTTTAAAAATGGATGTTTGGGGAGAAGTATGGTGAGGGAAAGAGTTTAGAGTTTAAAAAATGATGTTTGGGGAGAAGTATGGTGAGGGAAAGAGTTTAGAGTTTAAAAAAAGGATGTTTGGGGAGAAGTATGGTGAGGGAAAGAGTTTAGAGTTTAAAAAAGGATGTTTGGGGAGAAGTATGGTGAGGGAAAGAGTTTAGAGTTTAAAAAAGGATGTTTGGGGAGAAGTATGGTGAGGGAAAGAGTTTAGAGTTTAAAAAAGGATGTTTGGGGAGAAGAATGGTGAGGGAAAGAGTTTAGAGTTTAAAAAAGGATGTTTGGGGAGAAGAATGGTGAGGGAAAGAGTCTAGAGTTTAAAAAAGGATGTTTGGAGAGAAGTATGGTGAGGGAAAGAGTCTAGAGTTTAAAAAAGGATGTTTGGAGAGAAGTATGGTGAGGGAAAGAGTTTAGAGTTTAAAAAAGGATGTTTGGGGAGAAGTATGGTGAGGGAAAGAGTCTAGAGTTTAAAAAAGGATGTTTGGGGAGAAGTATGGTGAGGGAAAGAGTCTAGAGTTTAAAAAAGGATGTTTGGGGAGAAGTATGGTGAGGGAAAGAGTCTCGGGTTTAAAAAAGGATGTTTGGGGAGAAGTATGGTGAGGGAAAGAGTCTAGAGTTTAAAAAAGGATGTTTGGGGAGAAGTATGGTGAGGGAAAGAGTTTAGAGTTTAAAAAAAGGATGTTTGGGGAGAAGTATGGTGAGGGAAAGAGTTTAGAGTTTAAAAAAGGATGTTTGGGGAGAAGAATGGTGAGGGAAAGAGTTTAGAGTTTAAAAAAGGATGTTTGGGGAGAAGAATGGTGAGGGAAAGAGTCTAGAGTTTAAAAAAGGATGTTTGGAGAGAAGTATGGTGAGGGAAAGAGTCTAGAGTTTAAAAAAGGATGTTTGGAGAGAAGTATGGTGAGGGAAAGAGTTTAGAGTTTAAAAAAGGATGTTTGGGGAGAAGTATGGTGAGGGAAAGAGTCTCGAGTTTAAAAAAGGATGTTTGGGGAGAAGTATGGTGAGGGAAAGAGTCTAGAGTTTAAAAAAGGATGTTTGGGGAGAAGTATGGTGAGGGAAAGAGTTTAGAGTTTAAAAAAGGATGTTTGGGGAGAAGTATGGTGAGGGAAAGAGTTTAGAGTTTAAAAAAGGATGTTTGGGGAGAAGTATGGTGAGGGAAAGAGTCTAGAGTTTAAAAAAGGATGTTTGGAGAGAAGTGTGGTGAGGGAAAGAGTTTAGAGTTTATAAATGGATGTTTGGGGAGAAGTATGGTGAGGGAAAGAGTTTAGAGTTTAAAAAAGGATGTTTGGGGAGAAGTATGGTGAGGGAAAGAGTCTAGAGTTTAAAAATGGATGTTTGGGGAGAAGTGTGGTGAGGGAAAGAGTTTAGAGTTTAAAAATGGATGTTTGGGGAGAAGTATGGTGAGGGAAAGAGTTTAGAGTTTAAAAATGGATGTTTGGGGAGAAGTATGGTGAGGGAAAGAGTTTAGAGTTTAAAAATGGATGTTTGGGGAGAAGTATGGTGAGGGAAAGAGTTTAGAGTTAAAAAAAGGATGTTTGGGGAGAAGTATGGTGAGGGAAAGACTAGAGTTTAAAAAAGGATGTTTGGAGAGAAGTATGGTGAGGGAAAGAGTCTAGAGTTTAAAAAATGGATGTTTGGGGAGAAGTATGGTGAGGGAAAGAGTTTAGAGTTTAAAAAAAGGATGTTTGGGGAGAAGTATGGTGAGGGAAAGAGTCTAGAGTTTAAAAAAGGATGTTTGGGGAGAAGTATGGTGAGGGAAAGAGTCCAGAGTTAAAAAAAATGATGTTTGGGGAGAAGTGTGGAGAGGGAAAGAGTTTAGAGTTTAAAAAAAGGATGTTTGGAGAGAAGTATGGTGAGGGAAAGAGTTTAGAGTTTAAAAAAGGATGTTTGGGGAGAAGAATGGTGAGGGAAAGAGTTTAGAGTTTAAAAAAGGATGTTTGGGGAGAAGAATGGTGAGGGAAAGAGTTTAGAGTTTAAAAAAGGATGTTTGGGGAGAAGAATGGTGAGGGAAAGAGTCTAGAGTTTAAAAAAGGATGTTTGGGGAGAAGTATGGTGAGGGAAAGAGTTTAGAGTTTAAAAAAGGATGTTTGGGGAGAAGTATGGTGAGGGAAAGAGTCTAGAGTTTAAAAAAGGATGTTTGGAGAGAAGTATGGTGAGGGAAAGAGTTTAGAGTTTAAAAAAGGATGTTTGGGGAGAAGTATGGTGAGGGAAAGAGTCTCGAGTTTAAAAAAGGATGTTTGGGGAGAAGTATGGTGAGGGAAAGAGTCTAGAGTTTAAAAAAGGATGTTTGGGGAGAAGTATGGTGAGGGAAAGAGTTTAGAGTTTAAAAAAGGATGTTTGGGGAGAAGTATGGTGAGGGAAAGAGTTTAGAGTTTAAAAAAGGATGTTTGGGGAGAAGTATGGTGAGGGAAAGAGTCTAGAGTTTAAAAAAGGATGTTTGGAGAGAAGTATGGTGAGGGAAAGAGTCTAGAGTTTAAAAATGGATGTTTGGGGAGAAGTATGGTGAGGGAAAGAGTTTAGAGTTTAAAAAAGGATGTTTGGGGAGAAGTATGGTGAGGGAAAGAGTCTAGAGTTTAAAAAAGGATGTTTGGGTAGAAGTATGGTGAGGGAAAGAGTCTAGAGTTTAAAAAAGGATGTTTGGGTAGAAGTATGGTGAGGGAAAGAGTCTAGAGTTTAAAAAAGGATGTTTGGGTAGAAGTATGGTGAGGGAAAGAGTCTAGAGTTTAAAAAAGGATGTTTGGGGAGAAGTATGGTGAGGGAAAGAGTCTAGAGTTTAAAAAAGGATGTTTGGGTAGAAGTATGGTGAGGGAAAGAGTCTAGAGTTTAAAAAAGGATGTTTGGGTAGAAGTATGGTGAGGGAAAGAGTCTAGAGTTTAAAAAAGGATGTTTGGGGAGAAGTATGGTGAGGGAAAGAGTTTAGAGTTTAAAAAAAGGATTTTTGGGGAGAAGTATGGTGAGGGAAAGAGTTTAGAGTTAAAAAAAAGGATGTTTGGGGAGAAGTATGGTGAGGGAAAGAGTTTAGAGTTTAAATTTATGTTTGGGGAGAAGTATGGTGAGGGAAAGAGTCTAGAGTTTAAAAAATGGATGTTTTGGGAGACGTATGGAGGGAAAGAGTCTAGAGTTTAAAAAAAGGATGTTTGGGGAGAAGTATGGTGAGGGAAAGAGTTTAGACTTTAAAAAAGGATGTTTGGGGAGAAGTATGGTGAGGGAAAGAGTTTAGACTTTAGAGTTTAAAAAAAGGATGTTTGGGGAGAAGTATGGTGAGGGAAAGAGTTTAGAGTTTAAAAAAGGATGTTTGGGGAGAGGTATGGTGAGGGAAAGAGTCTAGAGTTTAAAAAAAGGATGTTTGGGGAGAAGTGTGGTGAGGGAAAGAGTTTAGAGTTTAAAAAAGGATGTTTGGGGAGAGGTATGGTGAGGGAAAGAGTTTAGAGTTTAAAAAAGGATGTTTGGGGAGAGGTATGGTGAGGGAAAGAGTCTAGAGTTTAAAAAAGGATGTTTGGGGAGAAGTATGTTGAGGGAAAGAGTTTAGAGTTTAAAAAAGGATGTTTGGGGAGATGTATGGTGAGGGAAAGAGTCCAGAGTTAAAAAAAAGGATGTTTGGGGAGAAGTATGGTGAGGGAAAGAGTTTAGAGTTTAAAAAAGGATGTTTGGGGAGAAGTATGGTGAGGGAAAGTCTAGAGTTTAAAAATGGATGTTTGGGGAGAAGTATGGTGAGGGAAAGAGTTTAGAGTTTAAAAAATGATGTTTGGGGAGAAGTATGGTGAGGGAAAGAGTTTAGAGTTTAAAAAAAGGATGTTTGGGGAGAAGTATGGTGAGGGAAAGAGTTTAGAGTTTAAAAAAGGATGTTTGGGGAGAAGTATGGTGAGGGAAAGAGTTTAGAGTTTAAAAAAGGATGTTTGGGGAGAAGTATGGTGAGGGAAAGAGTTTAGAGTTTAAAAAAGGATGTTTGGGGAGAAGAATGGTGAGGGAAAGAGTTTAGAGTTTAAAAAAGGATGTTTGGGGAGAAGAATGGTGAGGGAAAGAGTCTAGAGTTTAAAAAAGGATGTTTGGAGAGAAGTATGGTGAGGGAAAGAGTCTAGAGTTTAAAAAAGGATGTTTGGAGAGAAGTATGGTGAGGGAAAGAGTTTAGAGTTTAAAAAAGGATGTTTGGGGAGAAGTATGGTGAGGGAAAGAGTCTAGAGTTTAAAAAAGGATGTTTGGGGAGAAGTATGGTGAGGGAAAGAGTCTAGAGTTTAAAAAAGGATGTTTGGGGAGAAGTATGGTGAGGGAAAGAGTCTCGGGTTTAAAAAAGGATGTTTGGGGAGAAGTATGGTGAGGGAAAGAGTCTAGAGTTTAAAAAAGGATGTTTGGGGAGAAGTATGGTGAGGGAAAGAGTTTAGAGTTTAAAAAAAGGATGTTTGGGGAGAAGTATGGTGAGGGAAAGAGTTTAGAGTTTAAAAAAGGATGTTTGGGGAGAAGAATGGTGAGGGAAAGAGTTTAGAGTTTAAAAAAGGATGTTTGGGGAGAAGAATGGTGAGGGAAAGAGTCTAGAGTTTAAAAAAGGATGTTTGGAGAGAAGTATGGTGAGGGAAAGAGTCTAGAGTTTAAAAAAGGATGTTTGGAGAGAAGTATGGTGAGGGAAAGAGTTTAGAGTTTAAAAAAGGATGTTTGGGGAGAAGTATGGTGAGGGAAAGAGTCTCGAGTTTAAAAAAGGATGTTTGGGGAGAAGTATGGTGAGGGAAAGAGTCTAGAGTTTAAAAAAGGATGTTTGGGGAGAAGTATGGTGAGGGAAAGAGTTTAGAGTTTAAAAAAGGATGTTTGGGGAGAAGTATGGTGAGGGAAAGAGTTTAGAGTTTAAAAAAGGATGTTTGGGGAGAAGTATGGTGAGGGAAAGAGTCTAGAGTTTAAAAAAGGATGTTTGGAGAGAAGTGTGGTGAGGGAAAGAGTTTAGAGTTTATAAATGGATGTTTGGGGAGAAGTATGGTGAGGGAAAGAGTTTAGAGTTTAAAAAAGGATGTTTGGGGAGAAGTATGGTGAGGGAAAGAGTCTAGAGTTTAAAAATGGATGTTTGGGGAGAAGTGTGGTGAGGGAAAGAGTTTAGAGTTTAAAAATGGATGTTTGGGGAGAAGTATGGTGAGGGAAAGAGTTTAGAGTTTAAAAATGGATGTTTGGGGAGAAGTATGGTGAGGGAAAGAGTTTAGAGTTTAAAAATGGATGTTTGGGGAGAAGTATGGTGAGGGAAAGAGTTTAGAGTTAAAAAAAGGATGTTTGGGGAGAAGTATGGTGAGGGAAAGAGTCTAGAGTTTAAAAAAGGATGTTTGGAGAGAAGTATGGTGAGGGAAAGAGTCTAGAGTTTAAAAATGGATGTTTGGGGAGAAGTATGGTGAGGGAAAGAGTTTAGAGTTTAAAAAAGGATGTTTGGGGAGAAGTATGGTGAGGGAAAGAGTCTAGAGTTTAAAAAAGGATGTTTGGGGAGAAGTATGGTGAGGGAAAGAGTCCAGAGTTAAAAAAAATGATGTTTGGGGAGAAGTGTGGAGAGGGAAAGAGTTTAGAGTTTAAAAAAGGATGTTTGGAGAGAAGTATGGTGAGGGAAAGAGTTTAGAGTTTAAAAAAAGGATGTTTGGGGAGAAGAATGGTGAGGGAAAGAGTTTAGAGTTTAAAAAAGGATGTTTGGGGAGAAGAATGGTGAGGGAAAGAGTTTAGAGTTTAAAAAAGGATGTTTGGGGAGAAGAATGGTGAGGGAAAGAGTCTAGAGTTTAAAAAAGGATGTTTGGGGAGAAGTATGGTGAGGGAAAGAGTTTAGAGTTTAAAAAAGGATGTTTGGGGAGAAGTATGGTGAGGGAAAGAGTCTAGAGTTTAAAAAAGGATGTTTGGAGAGAAGTATGGTGAGGGAAAGAGTTTAGAGTTTAAAAAAGGATGTTTGGGGAGAAGTATGGTGAGGGAAAGAGTCTCGAGTTTAAAAAAGGATGTTTGGGGAGAAGTATGGTGAGGGAAAGAGTCTAGAGTTTAAAAAAGGATGTTTGGGGAGAAGTATGGTGAGGGAAAGAGTTTAGAGTTTAAAAAAGGATGTTTGGGGAGAAGTATGGTGAGGGAAAGAGTTTAGAGTTTAAAAAAGGATGTTTGGGGAGAAGTATGGTGAGGGAAAGAGTCTAGAGTTTAAAAAAGGATGTTTGGAGAGAAGTATGGTGAGGGAAAGAGTCTAGAGTTTAAAAATGGATGTTTGGGGAGAAGTATGGTGAGGGAAAGAGTTTAGAGTTTAAAAAAGGATGTTTGGGGAGAAGTATGGTGAGGGAAAGAGTCTAGAGTTTAAAAAAGGATGTTTGGGTAGAAGTATGGTGAGGGAAAGAGTCTAGAGTTTAAAAAAGGATGTTTGGGTAGAAGTATGGTGAGGGAAAGAGTCTAGAGTTTAAAAAAGGATGTTTGGGTAGAAGTATGGTGAGGGAAAGAGTCTAGAGTTTAAAAAAGGATGTTTGGGGAGAAGTATGGTGAGGGAAAGAGTCTAGAGTTTAAAAAAGGATGTTTGGGTAGAAGTATGGTGAGGGAAAGAGTCTAGAGTTTAAAAAAGGATGTTTGGGTAGAAGTATGGTGAGGGAAAGAGTCTAGAGTTTAAAAAAGGATGTTTGGGGAGAAGTATGGTGAGGGAAAGAGTTTAGAGTTTAAAAAAAGGATTTTTGGGGAGAAGTATGGTGAGGGAAAGAGTTTAGAGTTAAAAAAAAGGATGTTTGGGGAGAAGTATGGTGAGGGAAAGAGTTTAGAGTTTAAATTTATGTTTGGGGAGAAGTATGGTGAGAGAAAGAGTTTCGAGTTTAAATTGATGTTTGGGGAGAAGTATGGTGAGGGAAAGAGTCTAGAGTTTAAAAAAGGATGTTTGGGGAGAAGTATGGTGAGGGAAAGAGTCTAGAGTTAAAAAAAAAAAGGGTGTTTGGGGAGAAGAATGGTGAGGGAAAGAGTTTAGAGTTTAAAAAAGGATGTTTGGGGAGAAGTATGGTGAGGGAAAGAGTCTAGAGTTTAAAAAAGGATGTTTGGGGAGAAGTATGGTGAGGGAAAGAGTTTAGAGTTTAAAAAAGGATGTTTGGGGAGAAGAATGGTGAGGGAAAGAGTTTAGAGTTTAAAAAAGGATGTTTGGGGAGAAGAATGGTGAGGGAAAGAGTCTAGAGTTTAAAAAAGGATGTTTGGGGAGAAGTATGGAGGGAAAGAGTCTAGAGTTTAAAAAAAGGATGTTTGGGGAGAAGTATGGTGAGGGAAAGAGTTTAGAGTTTAAAAAAGGATGTTTGGGAAGAAGAATGGTGAGGGAAAGAGTTTAGAGTTTAAAAAAGGATGTTTGGGGAGAAGAATGGTGAGGGAAAGAGTTTAGAGTTTAAAAAAGGATGTTTGGTGAGAAGTATGGTGAGGGAAAGAGTTTAGAGTTTAAAAAAGGATGTTTGGGTAGAAGAATGGTGAGGGAAAGAGTTTAGAGTTTAAAAAAGGATGTTTGGGGAGAAGAATGGTGAGGGAAAGAGTTTAGAGTTTAAAAAAGGATGTTTGGGGAGAAGGATGGTGACGGAAAGAGTTTAGAGTTTAAAAAAGGATGTTTGGGGAGAAGAATGGTGAGGGAAAGAGTTTAGAGTTTAAAAAAGGATGTTTGGGTAGAAGTATGGTGAGGGAAAGAGTTTAGAGTTAAAAAAGGATGTTTGGGGAGAAGTATGGAGGGAAAGAGTCTAGAGTTTAAAAAAGGATGTTTGGGGAGAAGTATGGAGGGAAAGAGTCTAGAGTTTAAAAAAAGGATGTTTGGGTAGAAGTATGGTGAGGGAAAGAGTTTAGAGTTTAAAAAAGGATGTTTGGGGAGAAGAATGGTGAGGGAAAGAGTCTAGAGTTTAAAAAAGGATGTTTGGGGAGAAGTATGGAGGGAAAGAGTCGAGAGTTTAAAAAAAGGATGTTTGGGGAGAAGTATGGTGAGGGAAAGAGTCTAGAGTTTAAAAAAGGATGTTTGGGGAGAAGTATGGAGGGAAAGAGTCTAGAGTTTAAAAAAGGATGTTTGGGGAGAAGTATGGAGGGAAAGAGTCTGGAGTTTAAAAAAAGGATGTTTGGGGAGAAGTATGGTGAGGGAATGAGTTTAGAGTTTAAAAAAGGATGTTTGGGAAGAAGTATGGTGAGGGAAAGAGTCTAGAGTTTAAAAAATGGATGTTTTGGGAGACGTATGGAGGGAAAGAGTCTAGAGTTTAAAAAAAGGATGTTTGGGGAGAAGTATGGTGAGGGAAAGAGTTTAGAGTTTAAAAAAGGATGTTTGGGTAGAAGTATGGTGAGGGAAAGAGTTTAGAGTTTAAAAAAGAATGTTTGGGGAGAAGAATGGTGAGGGAAAGAGTCTCGAGTTTAAAAAAGGATGTTTGGGGAGAAGTATGGAGGGAAAGAGTCTGGAGTTTAAAAAAAGGATGTTTGGGGAGAAGTATGGTGAGGGAAAGAGTCTAGAGTTTAAAAAAGGATGTTTGGGGAGAAGTATGGAGGGAAAGAGTCTAGAGTTTAAAAAAAGGATGTTTGGGGAGAAGTATGGAGGGAAAGAGTCTAGAGTTTAAAAAAGGATGTTTGGGAAGAAGTATGGTGAGGGAAAGAGTTTAGAGTTTAAAAAAAGGATGTTTCGTGAGAAGTATGGTGAGGGAAAGAGTCTAGAGTTTAAAAAAGGATGTTTGGGGAGAAGTATGGTGAGGGAAAGAGTTTAGAGTTTAAAAAAAGGATGTTTTGGGAGACGTATGGTGAGGGAAAGAGTCTAGAGTTTAAAAAAGGTTTGGGGAGAAGTTTGGTGAGGGAAAGTCTAGAGTTTAAAAAAGGATGTTTGGGGAGAAGTATGGAGGGAAAGAGTCTAGAGTTTAAAAAAGGATGTTTGGGGAGAAGTATGGTGAGGGAAAGAGTCTAGAGTTTTAAAAAGGATGTTTGGGGAGAAGTATGGTGAGGGAAAGAGTTTAGAGTTTAAAAAAGGATGTTTGGGGAGAAGTGTGGCGAGGGAAAGAGTCAAGAGTTTAAAAATGGATGTTTGGGGAGAAGTATGGTGAGGGAAAGAGTCTGGAGTTTAAAAAAGGATGTTTGGGGAGAAGTATGGTGAGGGAAAGAGTCTAGAGTTTAAAAAAGGATGTTTGGGGAGAAGTATGGTGAGGGAAAGAGTCTAGAGTTTAAAAAAGGATGTTTGGGGAGAAGTATGGTGAGGGAAAGAGTTTAGAGTTTAAAAAAGGATGTTTGGGGAGAAGTGTGGCGAGGGAAAGAGTCAAGAGTTTAAAAATGGATGTTTGGGGAGAAGTATGGTGAGGGAAAGAGTTTAGAGTTTAAAAAAAGGATGTTTGGGGAGAAGAATGGTGAGGGAAAGAGTTTAGAGTTTAAAAATGGATGTTTGGAGAGAAGTATGGTGAGGGAAAGAGTTTAGAGTTTTAAAAAGGATGTTTGGAGAGAAGTATGGTGAGGGAAAGTGTTTAGAGTTTAAAAAAGGATGTTTGGGGAGAAGTGTGGCGAGGGAAAGAGTCGAGAGTTTAAAAAAGGATGTTTGGGGAGAAGTATGGTGAGGGAAAGAGTTTAGGGGTTAAAAAAGGATGTTTGGGGAGAAGTATGGTGAGGGAAAGAGTTTAGAGTTTAAAAATGGATGTTTGGAGAGAAGTATGGTGAGGGAAAGTGTTTAGAGTTTAAAAAAGGATGTTTGGGGAGAAGTGTGGCGAGGGAAAGAGTCGAGAGTTTAAAAAAGGATGTTTGGGGAGAAGTATGGTGAGGGAAAGAGTTTAGGGGTTAAAAAAGGATGTTTGGGGAGAAGTATGGTGAGGGAAAGAGTTTAGAGTTTAAAAAAGGATTTTTGGGGAGAAGTATGGTGAGGGAAAGAGTCTAGAGTTTAAAAAAGGATGTTTGGTGAGAAGTATGGTGAGGGAAAGAGTTTAGAGTTTTAAAAAAGGATGTTTGGGGAGAAGAATGGTGAGGGAAAGAGTTTAGAGTTTAAAAATGGATGTTTGGAGAGAAGTATGGTGAGGGAAAGAGTTTAGAGTTTTAAAAAGGATGTTTGGAGAGAAGTATGGTGAGGGAAAGTGTTTAGAGTTTAAAAAAGGATGTTTGGGGAGAAGTGTGGCGAGGGAAAGAGTCGAGAGTTAAAAAAGGATGTTTGGGGAGAAGTATGGTGAGGGAAAGAGTTTAGGGGTTAAAAAAGGATGTTTGGGGAGAAGTATGGTGAGGGAAAGAGTTTAGAGTTTAAAAAAGGATTTTTGGGGAGAAGTATGGTGAGGGAAAGAGTCTAGAGTTTAAAAAAGGATGTTTGACACTTTGAAATTGTTTTTTTCTCCCATATTACTCTATTGTTGTGTCTTTTTCTAACGCAGCTGGTGGTGCCTTCTCTCTTTTATTAGTTGTGAATTGAATATCTCAAAAACCTGTGTACGGATTCGGACGAAAGTTGGTGTGCAGGTTTGGTTTGTGACATGGACAAAATGATTCGATTTTGGTCAGGATATGGATTCGGCTACAATAATATTTAAGTGATTCTTCACAATTGAGAGATGTGGACAAAATGATGTATCGCAGAATATCTCAAAACGTTGTTGATGGATTTGGACGAAACGTGGTGGACAGGTTGGGTGTGTGACAAGAATGATTAAATTTGATTTTGGTGAAGATCTGAATATCGATTCGGACACGAGAATTGTTTAATTTATTGAAGTGATTGTTCACCATTGAGAGAGGGAGCATAAAAATGATATATAGCACGATATTTTAAAAAGTTGTGGACGAGTTATGACAAAACAAGGTGGATGAGTTGGGTAGGTGACGAGAACAGTTTGGTTCGACTTTGGTTCAGACATGGATCCATATCCGGCCTATCAGTGGGACACAAAACGTAAACAGTTCATCCAGGCGGAGGTATGCGCTGTTCCGGGTGGTGTTCCACTTCTTCATGAAACACTGATATATATATATATATATATATGTATGTATGTATGTATGTGTATGTATATATATATATATATATATATATCCAGCGCGCGCATGCTGATACAGCGCTTTATATATATATATATATATATATATATATATATATATATATATATATATACATATATATATATATATATATATATATATATATATATATATATATATATATATATATATATAGATATATATATATATACAGTATATATATATATATATATATATATATATATATATATATATATATATATATATATATATATATATATATATATATATATATATATATATATATATATATATATATACATATTATATACATATATATATATATATATATATATATATATATATATATATATATATACATATATATATATATATATATATATATATATATATATATATATATATGAGGGCGCGCTGGATCAGCCCATCGCTGCGTCCTTGGACGATTCCTCAGCAGCATCTCGACACACACCACGGTGTGTGCTACAGAATGAGGTGTTTTTACGGCGACCGGAGTGCAAATCCTGCCACCAACCTCCTTGAGAGAGGACCCAGTACACCCTGGTGCTCATTTCGCTGACCTCAGAAGGATAACAGGCTGAGTCAACCCCACATGTGGTATTAATTCAACAGCGGAACGGGATTCAAACTCAGGACCTTAGGATCCCAAGCCCGCCACCCTAACCATTTGGCCAACACCAGGTATACATGAAACACTGATAGGAATAGTAAACATGAGCAAATCAACCGTTTTGCCTTTGAAGATGTGATAAATGCAATTTCCAAGATAATATAATTGTTGTATTATTTTTCATTTTGTCAAACACTAGATGACACTGCAGCATCTGCTCGGACATGATTAAATTCACCCGATAGTAATTGCATACCGATTAACAGTAAGCAAAGCTATGCTCATAGTGTTTTGAAAGTTTAATAATGACCTCGGTGAGCAAACAATGTGCAAATGTACAATTTTAAACTCAGAAACATGGCAACAGAAACATAATTATAACTGATGCGGAAAAAGCAAACTTTTGAGTTGCTCTTTCTTATTCTCTTTGAGGAGTTTTCTCATTCACAAGAACGAAGCATGGATGCTCTTTCTTCCTCAAAACATGGTGATTTCAATTGTTGCCATGCCAATTGGCTGAGTGTTGGTACCTCTCTCACCGGCCATGGCACTTCAGAAATGGACTTCTGTGACTCCATGAGACTGACTCAATCTGTGAACTTTCCAACCTGGATTTCTCCCAATGGAAAATCCTCTCTTCTGGACTTGGTGATGGCCAATTTCCCACAAATGTGTCCCGCTGTAATTGGTTCATCTCATCGCATGCTTATGAGAATCACCATCTCTCTGGCTATTCTCAGAGAGCCGCCTCAGCATCGGCGAGTCTGGCAGTTCACTCAGGCAGATTAGCAGGGACTACAAGCAGCCATCTTTCTTCAGAACTGATCTCCCATATTTACTACCCCTGTTATTAACTCAGCCTGGAAATTCTTCCACGGAAACCTTCCCATGCACAGATTCATCCAATTTCGTCTTCAATTATCCCACTCTTCTTCCCATACTGAATCCTGTGGTGAGGTAGTTGCTTTGAAACAACTTACCTTCTCTTCCTGGAAGGCAAACCCAACCAAAGGCAAACTTGGATCATTCCACAAAGCACACAACAAGTGTGTTCAATCGCAGGAGAGCCAGAAAACAACTTGAACTTTCAAATTTGTCTCCCTCCTCTTAAACCTGGTGGCAGCTTGTTAAACGTGTCTCTGGTGTATTTTTTTTTTTTTTTGGATACAAGATCGAGGCTCGTGTAAGAGCTAACACTGATCACAAAAAGACAAAATGACACGTAAACATATGATAAAGGGAGCAGGAGACAAGATGGGGAAAGAGAGGGAAGCACACAAGTACAACATTTGAGAGCAGGGACATCGGGAGAGGGCTTGGGGGGAGGAGGCATGGGAAAGGGGGTGGGAAGGGGTTTGGGGGGGGGAGGTGGGAGAGGTAAAGAAAAAACCACATGGACACTGCTAGGACTTCCAGGAAACAAGTTGGTATTTGGGGTGAATTAATGGGGGTAGAAAAGATCAAGGTGTTGGATGGGGGAAGATAAGAGATGGTGGTGAACAGATGTTTTAAAGACCTGGAGGGAGGAGTGGGATTGAAGAGAGTGAGGGAGTTTGTTCCAGAGGCGGGAGAAAAGAGGAATGAAGGACTGAAGGTGAGCAGAGAGTCTTGATTTTGGCAGTTTAACCATAAGAGGGTTGCTGGCAGATCTTGTGAGACCTGTAGGAATATTTGGTGGACAGAGCCCAGAGAGAGCTGGGGGAGCAAGGAGTCGGTAGAAGACAGAAAGACCACCAACCTGCTTGCGGTGAGTGAGTGAAAGGCCCTCGGAGTTAGCTTCATCGCGGGAGATTTCAACAGCGTGAAGTCGAGCTAGGTGTGAGGCAGGAGCACCAGCCCAGAGAGGAGGACAGTATTCCATTGAGCTGCGGATGAAAGCCTTGTATGTGGTGAGGAGCTCAGGTGTGCCAAGGAAGGACTTCGCACGACGGAGGATGCCCAGTCGGCGACTGGCTTTGGAACCCAGCTTGGAAATGAGGTTTTCCCAGAAAAGATCATGGCAGATAGTGAGACCAAAAAGCTTGAGTGACAGCACTTATTGGAGAGGATTGTTCAGAAAGTAGATGGGAGGGTTGTCCAGTCCGTCTTTTCAGAGAGACATAGTGAGAGTGTGAGATTTGTCAGGATTGAAAGACATGTTCCACTTGTTTGACCAGTCTGTGATTTTGTCCAGGTCTGCAGAGAGTGAGGAGGCTGCAGACTGCCGATCTGAGGGATGAGGTACAGAGCGACAGAGAGTGGAGTCATCAGCAAAGAGATCGAGAGGATTTTCCCGACAGTTGGAGAGATCATTGATGAAGACCAGAAAAAGCACAGGGCCCAGAACACTGCCTTGGGGAACTCCAGCCTGAACAGGAAGAGGAGATGAGAGAAACCCATTCAGGGCCACACGTTGACTACGACTAGAGAGGAAGTCCTCAAGCCATGAGTGGAAATTTCCATGGATACCACAGGAGGAGAGTTTCGTGAGAATAGATTGAGCTCCAGTTGGTTTTCTCCACCTACGTTCCCCGTTTAGCGTCCATACCTTCCTCACTTAAAACGGCACCACAGCCAAATCTGCTCGTGAGAAGGCTGAATGTCTCAATTATGTGTTTGCCTCCAAATATTGTGCCCCAAACCCCTCACACTCTGTACCCTCCCCACCCAATCACACCCACCTGTTCCTAGGCCCAGGTGCATTTTGCACCTGAGAAGGTGGAGAAGGTTCTGGCGTCCCTCAACTCCGATTCTGCAACTGACCAGATGGCAGTGGAAGGGGGTGGATCGGTTTAAATGGGAATTAGATAGATAACTATGAATTAGATAGATAGCCGTATGGGGATATTGGCAGAACTTGGCCGTAGCTTGTTTATGGATGGGTGATGATACAGAGATTGGTGCAGTGCAGGTGTGATGGGCCGAATGGCCTCCTCCTGCAGCAAAGTTCCTTGTGTATCAACATGCAAAAGAGGCTTTTCAAGAGAGACAAGTAACTTACATAAACCAAGGAAAATATTGTTTCCAGGAAGCTGTTTTGGACGGTGGCAGACTTCGACGGATAAATAAACTAACTGTTTACATTCAGGTAAGAAAGTTGTTAATGAATCAAGGAGTGGTACCTGAATTCCATTGTGAGACAGTTTAGAAAGCAAGACTGGGTGCCTGACAGCATTGAAGGCATGGCACATGTCCAATGAGATCGCACAGACCACCTACTTGAGGTTAAGTACATCCATTACAAATATAGCAGAAGACGCAATTCTCGTGTGGAGGGCCTAATGTGGAAATCTAACAGATGCCCAATAGAGAAATCAAAGTGAAGCATGATGGTCTGCGAAAATAGAGAAAGATAAAACTAAGCCTTGCGGTCAGCAGTGATACAATACTTCATTACTTTACGAATGGTGGAAAGAATGTTGCCTAGATTTGGAAATCTTCTGATGTAGGGATAGTGTTGATAATTTTATACAATGGAGGTATGTGGTCATTTGAGAATGACTTTCTGAAGAGCAATGAAAGAGGAGCAGACAGGGCATAAGGGGATAATGGGTTGGTCTGATGCTTCCCCACCTTTTGAGAAGAGAAGCTCACTTGTTGTAGTGAATAATCAAGTAAGAGGTGTGGGGTGGGGAATTTTGTGGTGAGATTGGGGAAATATGGTCCTTTTCAGCAAGGTGGTGTCCAAACACTCGCTTTTTCATGAGAGGTGCCCATCATGACCCTGTCCTCTACTGAACGAACAGAAGAGGAGCATATACGGGTTGCTTCTGACAAACCAGACATGATCTGCTTAACATAAACTTTCCTCCTTCATGATGTCTCTGATTCCTTAGTATCTCTCCTGGGTTACTCCCTCCTCCGGTATGATAGACCTGAGCCTCGTCCTGGAGGTGGGGTTGCTATCTTTATCAAAAACTCTCATCCTCACTCACCCTGCACTGCCCTCTCTCCACCTCACCCCCAGGAATACCTCTGGCTACGTCTTCCCCTTCGCTCCCACCTTTTGTTCATATGTGTGTTGTACCGTCCACCAAACAGTGATGACTTCATCTACATCTCGCTGTCTGATAATATGGACCAACTTCTATCTACTCATCACAACTCTCTCTTCCTCATATGTGGTGATTTCAGTTGTCACCATGCCAGTTGGCTGGGTGTGGGTACCTCTCTCACCAGCAATGGCTCCTCAACAAAGGACTTCTGCGACTCACTGAGACTGACACAATCTGTCAATTTCCCGACCCGGATCTCAGTCAACGGAGCATCTTCTCTTCTGGACTTGGTTATGACTAACTTCCCTGAAAATGTCTGCTGCTCTTCTTCTGCTCCAATCGGCTCATCTGATCATGTGCTTGTTAAAGTGGACATCTCTCTGACCATTGTCAGAGAGCCTCCTCAGCGTCGACGAGTCTGGCATTTCACTCAGGCCAACTGGCACGGTCTTCAAGCAGCCATCAATCATCTGGACTGGTCTCCCATCTCGACCGCCTCGGACATCAACTCATCCTGGGAATTCTTCCAAGGTAAATTGCTCTCTCTCATGCACAGATTTATCCCATCTCGTCTTCAGTTGTCATACCCTTCCTCCCGTCCATGGTACACGGAATCTTGTGGTGAGGCTGTTGAGCAGAAACAACTTGCCTTCGTCTCCTGGAAAGCAAATCCAACGGAAGGAAATCTCATTTCCTCTCACAAAGCCCGAAACAAGTGTGTGTCCACCCTCAGGAGAGCCAGGAAACAATATCTCTCCGTTCTCAAGACCGAACTCTCTTATCTGTCTCCCTCCTCCAAATCCTGGTGGCGTCTGGTCAAATCTGTTTCTGGTGTTTGTTCCCCCTCCATCCCCTCCCTTACCTCAAACGGCTACACAGCTGACTCCGCACGTGAAAAAGCTGAATGCCTCAACTCGGTGTTTGCCTCTAAATCTTGTGTCCCAAACCCATCCCTCTCTGTACCCACCGTACCAGTCGTACCCAGCTGTTCCTGGACTCTGTGTCCTTTCCTCCTGACAAGGTGGAAAAGTTTCTGTCAACGCTCGACTCTGATTCTGCAACTGGACCTGACGGCATCAGCCCACGGGTCCTAAAATCCTGTTCTTCCGCTCTTTCATTCCTCTCTCTGTTCTCTTCACCCTCTCTTTTGCTCAAGGTCATCTGCCATCTGCTTGGAAATCAGCCAACATCACCGCTTTACACAAAAAGGTGCAAAAACAGATCCTTGCAACTACAGACCAATCAACTTTCTCCCAATTATCAGCAAAGTCATGGAATCCATCATTGCTCCGGATATGAAATCTTTCCTCTTCTCCAATGGCTTGATCTCTGATCATCAATTTGGTTTCAGACCAGGTCACTCTACTCTGGACATGCTGCTTCTGCTGTCTCAACAATGGATGGAGGTCCTCAATGCCAAACAGGAAATTAGAGCTGTCTCCCTTGACATATCATGTGCCTTCGATACGGTCTGGCACCCTGCTCTGCTCACCAAACTCTCCTCCTTTGGTATCCATGGAAATCTCCACGCATGGCTGGCGGACTTCCTCTCTAGTCACAGTCAACGTGTGGCCCTGAATGGGTTTCACTCATCTCCTCTTCCTGTTCAGGCTGGAGTTCCCCAAGGCAGTGTTTTGGGCCCTGTGCTTTTTCTTGTCTTCATCAATGATCTCTCTGACTCTCTTGAAAATCCTCTCTATCTCTTTGCTGATGACTCCACTCTCTGCCGCTGCATTCCTCATCCCTCAGATCGGCAGTCTGCAGCCTCCTCACTCTCTGCAGACGTGGACAAAATCACAGACTGGGCAAACAAGTGGAACATGTCTTTCAATCCTGACAAATCTCACACTCTTACGATGTCTCTCCGAAAAGACCGACTGGATAACCCTCCCATCCACTTTCTGAAAAACCCTGTCCAAGAAGTTCTGTCACTCAAGCTTTTGGGTCTCACTATCTGCCATGCTCGTTCCTGGGAAAACCACATTTCCAAGCTGGCCTCCAAAGCCAGTCGCCGACTGGGCATCCTCCGTCGTGCGAAGTCCTTCCTTGGCACACCTGAGCTCCTCACCACAGACAAGGCTTTCATCCACAGCTCAATGGAGTACTGCTCTCCTCTCTGCGCTGGTGTTCCTGCCTCACACCTAGCTCGTCTTCACGCTGTTGAAACCAAAGCTTTCAGAATCATTGGAATCTCCGGTGATGAAGCTATCTCCGAGGGCATTTCACTTACTCACCGCAGGCAGCTTGGTCGTCTTTCCGTCTTCTACCGACTCCTCTCCGGCCTTGCTCCCCCAGCTCTCTCTGGGCTCTGTCCCCCAAATATTCCTACAGGTCGCACAAGATCTGCCTGCAACCCTCTTATGGTTAAACTGCCAAAATCAAGACTCTCTGCTCACCTTCACTCCTTCATTCCTCTTTTCTCCCGCCTTTGGAACAAACTCCCTCACTCTCTTCAATCCCACTCCACCCTCCAGGTCTTTAAAACAGCTATTCACCACCATCTCTTATCTTCCCCCATCCAAAACCTTGATCTTTTCTACCCCCACTAATTTCACCCCAAATCCACTTTTTTGAAATACCAACTTCTTTCCTGGAAGTCCTTGGTGTCCCTGTGTTTTATACTTCTCCCACCCCCCTCCCCCTTCCCACGCCTCCACCCCCAAGCCCTTTCCCTCCCACACATCTCCCGATGTCCCTGCTCTCAAATGTTGTGTTTGTGTGCTTCCCCTTCTCTCCCCATCTTGTCTACCGCTCCCTCTTTTTAGCCGCGTCGCAGACGCTGCTAATAGAGTGCCCTCTGCTGTTGTTGTTGTTCTTCTTGTTCTTCTTCTTCTTGTTCTTGTTCTTGCAGAGAAGACAAAACCTCAAAGCTCCACCCATTCTGGGAACCATAGCTCCACCCATTGTGGGAGAGGCTTTATATAAACAAATATCCACCATTTTATTAACTCGCATAGCTTTGAGGCCTGTTTTGTAGGCCCGTGGTGTCTTCCTCTCTCACACAGTTTTATTTCAAATCAAATTCGATATATCGTTTCATTTTTCACAGTCGCTAACATAGTTTTAGACTCGGTTGAAAAAAAACGGGAAGAAAATCCGATGAAAGTTGCCCTTTATAGAACGAAATGAATTCTCAAAGGCCTGTAACTTCAAGTCCATTGAGATTTATTTTTTTTAAATCGCGGCATGCTCAGTCATACACCGCCCGAAATAACAGACGGGAAAATGCCGAGATATATATATTTTGTTTAAATCGCGGCATGCTCAGTCATACACCGCCCGAAATAACAGACGGGAAAATGCCGAGATATATATATTTTGTTTAAATCGCGGCATGCTCAGTCATACACCGCCCGAAATAACAGACGGGAAAATGCCGAGATATATTAAAAATTCGTCCATTTGATGACAATCGTCACGATGAAATATTTAATTTATACGTCGTCACAATAATGTGGAGAGAGGAGCATAGCTTCGTTCACGTGTCGCTACACACGAGAAATTGCCGAGATATATTTTTTTTACAATCACGGCATGGTCAGTCATACACCGCCTGAAATAACAGACGGGAAAATGCCGAGATATATTAAAAATTCGTCGCCACACACAGGAAATTGCCGAGATATATTTTCACTTTGCACAAAAATAACATCAAGTAATCGAATCAATAGGAATGTCCTGTGCCTATAACATCGACGTTATAGGCACAGCTGCATCTAGGCATTGTGTAACATCGACGCGGCTTTTGTTTTAATTTAAACTTTTTGTGCTTGTTATATACTTTATTTGTCTGTTTGATTTTTTTTTTGTGATACATGTTGGCTCTTTCACGAGCCTCGATTCTGTATACAAAACAAAAAAATACCAGTGAGGATTTCACCAGTTTCCATGAGTGTTTGAAAGATGGAGAAACGGAGGAATTATTGGATCTCAGGAAAGCACGATTGTGGTCTCTGGCTTACCTGAAAGTAACAGTTCTCTGAGGATGAAACCCGAGAAATTAGCAGAATAGGAGGTAAGAGGGGTAAAAGAAGGAGGACTGGGAGCAATATAACAGTATGCGAACAATTTTTGAAAACCCGGACTAGTTTCTGGATTGTAAACAAGTTCAGCAATACAATCATAGAGGTCACATCCGGGGTGGACAGCCGAGCTTTTCAAAGCTTGAAGGGAAGCGACGTTAAATGTGTGTAATCAGACAAAGATTGAGGCTCATTTTGTCAGATCGGCAGCGGATAATGACGGGGAATGAGGAAGAAGGCATAGGAGAGTTAAGAGGGAGTGGAGGAGCAGGAATAAAAATGGGAAAAAATCAAAAAAACAATGTAACTTGTAAAACTAGATCTCTGTTTGGATCAATTACCAACACCACGTGAGAAGATATTACCACTGCCGACTTCTTCACAGGACACCATTGCAATTGTTTCACTCAAATTGCCTGCAACTGTGTTATCAAATGGGGATTCAAGATAGCATATTTTGGTTCAAATTAAAATTTCCAGGAAATGATCTCCAAACAATGCCAAATTACCATCATCGAATCAGAAATTGTCTCCGTTGCCAAAGTAGAGCAGCAACTTGACGAATGCAAATCGTTTTACTTGGTCGAGGAGATCTCTGCATGAGAAAGGTTTCACTGCAAATCATCTTGGCATTGTGGATTTTAAATTTGAGGACTTCCTGGTAAGTCCTCCATTTTTCCCTTTTGCCCACAATGACGAAATGAAGTCACATCTGTAAGATTGACATCTATTCATGTCCAAAAAAAATCAAACAAAAGATAGGATAATTCTCAGGAACAACATCAGACCGAGACATCTTATGATTAATAATAATAATAATAATACATTTATTTTATGTAGCGCTTTTCAAGAAGCCCAAAGGCGCTTTGACAGAGTACAAAAAACAAGTGCAAAAAGACAAAAATCAATAGGTAAATAATCAAAGCAAAAGGAAGGAGAAGGAGAAGAGATAGTCAGGGGTTAAATGCTGTGGGTTAAATGTTGAATGCAGTGTTGAACAGGTGGGTCTTGAGTGATGTTTTGAATGTGGTGAGTGAGGAGGAGTCTCTGATGGTGTGAGGTAGTGAGTTCCAGAGGGTGGGAGCAGCGATGGAGAAGGCCCTGTCCCCCCAGGATCTGAATTTGGTCCGCATGGGGGGGGGGGGGGGTCAGGAGGTTGGTACCAGCAGAGCGGAGGTTGCGGGTGGGAGTGTGTCTGGAGAGGAGGTCAGCCAGGTAGGATGGGGCCAGGTTATGGAGGGCTTTGTAGGTCAAGAGGAGGATTTTGTACTGGATTCTCTGGGGGATGGGGAGCCAGTGAAGCTTGTAAAGGACGGGGGGTGATGTGGTCACGGGTCCGGGAATGGGTGAGTAGACGGGCAGCGGAGTTCTGAATGTATTGGAGTTTATTGGTGATTATTGAGGGTGAACCATAGAGGAGGCTGTTGCAGTAGTCCAGACGGGAGGTGATGAAGGCGTGGATGAGGGTTTCTGCAGCCGTGGAGGAGAGGGATGGACGGAGACGGGCGATGTTTTTCAGGTGAAAGAAGGCTGTCTTTGTGATCTGTTTAGTGTATTTGTCGAAGGAGAGGGTTTGGTCAAAGATGATGCCAAGATTCCGGATGTGAGGGGAGGTGGATACTGGGAAACCGTTGATGTTGAGGGCAAAGTTATGGGTGGATTTGGTGAGCGTTTTTGGGCCAATGATGATTATTTCAGATTTATCATAGTTAAGTTTGAGGAAGTTGATTTGAAGCCAGGTTGAAGAAGTTGAATTAATTATGATTAATTCACTAGAAGGGCACTCGATAGAGCGATACCTCCGCCAGGCTGAACAGTTTATGTTTTGTATCCCACTGAAAGGTCGGATCTGGATTCGGACCTGAACCAAAATCGAATCGGCTTGTTCTCGTCACCAAACCAACTCTTCCACCAAGTTTAGTCCTAACTCGTCCAAAACTTTTAAAATACCATGTCATATATCACTTTTTGCCCAATCTCTCAATGGTGAAGAATCACTTAAATGAAAAATAATTCTCGTATCCGAATCCATATTCAGATCTTCACCAAAATCGAATCGATTCGGTCTTGTCACACACACACAAGCTCTTCAGCAAGATTCCTCCTGTCCACCAGGTTTCGTCGTCTTGCTATATATCGTTTTTAGCCCTATCACTCAATGGTGAAGAATCACTTCAAAAATTATATTAGCTGAATCCGGATCCAGATCTTCACCAAAATTGAATCAATTCTTCCTCGTCACATACACAACATCTCCACCAAGTTTAGTCCAAATCCGTCAACAACTTTTTGAGATATCTCGTTCAAAGACAGACAAAGAGACAAAGATAGATAGGGGTGAAAACATAACCTCCATCCACTTCAGTGGTGGAGGTACACCAAGTTTGGTACACATCCACTTCAGTGGTGGAGGTACACCAAGTTTGGTACACATCCACTTCAGTGGTGGAGGTAATAAAAATATTATCAAGCTTTTGAAGGTTTGGTACACCAAGTAGACAGGATTTGTAAAGCAAAAGAATGGCATGCGGTATTTCTATAATTGCTTAACCCGAAGGAAATGTACCGTATATTGGAATATTAGGCATTTTACCCGGCGCTTCCCTGATGGTTTTAATCAAAAGACAACATGTTGTACTTCACAACATTGTGCTCCATTCACCCTATTATTTGCCTGCTCTGACGTCATCTTCCATCTGCTTGGAAGTCAGCTAACATCACCTTCATCAGCCAATCTATATAATAATAGCATAAGGACTCGACTTTGTTATCCCTTTTACGCCGCACCCAGTGCCCCGATGCCCACGACACTAATGGATTTACGATCTACGAACCGCGCTCTTTGTTTATCACCTACAGCCATACTCGAAAAATCTGAATTAGCCGACGATGGGGCCCAAAAGCATCCGATTAACTGCCGATACGACGCCATCTTATTGGCGTCTGCTGGGTGAAGGCGAAGCAAGCCGTCCGCTGATTGGACAGTCGAAGGCGACAGCAAGCCGTCCACCGAGTGGACAATCCTGAGCATGCATTTGTGCCGGTGTCGTCGATCGCGGTGTACGCTAACCTCATCAGGTGGGTTTACCATAATTTCTTCCAACCGCGCTCTTTTTTTATCATGTACAGCCATACTCGAAAAATCTGAATCTGAATTAGTCGACTTTGGGGCCCAAAAGCATCCGATTAACTGCCGATACGACGCCATCGTATTGGCGTCTGCTGGGTGAAGGCGAAGCAAGCCTTCCGCTGATTGGACAGGCGAAGGCGAAAGCAAGCCATCCACTGAGTGGACAATCCAGAGCATGTATTTGTGCCGGTGTCGTCAATCGCGGTGTACGCTGACCATGCCATCCATAATGGTACACTCTATCCATACACCACATCCTCCCTTCCGTGGATGTTCCACGGGTTTCGGCTAGTTTACTATTATTATTAATAGCCATAATAATTCCCACCTTCTTGCATGGTTGGCCAGAGGGAAGTTTGGCTCAAGTCTTTCATGAACCGGCTGACCAAGCCTGATTCGATTGAGGTTCGAGAAGGAATTTGTAATTTAGCTAGGGTGCCGGAGATAGCTCACCTCTTTGCAAAGGACACCATGGTATCTTTAACATCCACCAACTAATGCCAGCAGACGAGACACCCAGTTTAAGGATGGCACACACCTTGCCTGTGAAAGCCCAAGTTGGCAGTTTATAGCTGGGACAAGATTCGAACCCTGGTTAGACAGCTTAGAGCTAAGTGTGCGTACTTCTAGGGCATCCTGACACCTATCTTCATCAACCACCCTTTATGCTTACATATGGCGCGAGCAAAAATCACATCCTCTTTGCTGCAAAGATCATTGCGAGCCTTGGCTTAAAATGAGTGAAATGAAACATTTTGAAAATTTCCAATTATTCTCACTCAGATTTCAACATCACCGTAATGCACAATGTTAAGTTGTTTAAACTTTCTTTATAAAAGAAGATGATTTTGTAATACCTGCTTCAACCTGGTGTCATAATATGACACACATTTACAGAGAGAGAATTGGGGTCTCCTCCCCCATCTTGAACTCTGTCCCCCAGATATGCTACTCCTACGGAAACCATATTTGGGATATCCTGAGACAACATGCAAAATATGGTTGGACTTGGTGCAGTGGTTTTTAAGTTTTTGAAGCATATATAAACAATAAGCAAACACACAATACAAATTAACTTTTATAGTACAGATAATGTACCATTTTTAACCCTGTCTGCTTGTTTGACTATGAACAAGATATCTCAAAAAGTTGTGGACGGATTCTGACGACATTTGGCAGAGAGGTAGTATATGTGACAAGGATGAAATGATTAGATTTTTGTGAAGATCCAGATCAGGATCAGATAATTTTAAAGTGATTCCTCACCATTTAGTGATACGGCTAAAACCGATATACAGCACGATATGTCAAAAAGTTATGGACAGAATTGGACGAAACTTACTGGACTGGTTGTGTGTCTGACAAGGACGAATCGATTCGACTTTGGTAAAGATCTGACTGAATATGCATTCGGATACGAGAATTATTTAATTAAGTGATTCTTCACCATTGAGACATAGGGCGAAAAAAGCAATATATAACATGATATTTAAAAACGTTATTGACGGATTCGGACGAAATTTGGTGGACCGGTTGGGTGTGTGACAAGGACGAATAGATTCGATTTCGGTGAAGATCTGAATACGGATTCGGATACGATAATTATTTAATTAAGTGATTCTTCACCATTGAGACATAGGGCGAAAAGCGATATATAACATGATATTAAAAAAAGTTATTGACGAGTTAAGACAAAACTTAGGGGACGAGTTGGTTAGGTGAGAAGAACAAGCCGATTCGATTTTGATTCGGGTCCGAATCCAGATCCGGCCTATCAGTGGGATACAAAACAAAGACTGTTCAGCCTGGCGCAGGTATGCACTATATTTGCCATTGCCATTCTAGTTTGATTTGTAAGACAGCCAGACTACATTCACCTGTTGATACAAATACGTTACTGTAAATGGAACTGTGATTTGTTGTCTTCCTTTTTGTCATTGTAGATTACAGAAAGTATCATAGTTCTTGCTTCGAACCCTGAAGCACTCCTCTTATAGTTGCAGTGTTCCAACTTGGTATTCTACCCATAAGCAATATCTTCTGCTTAATGCTTAAAAAGCAGTTTTCTACAGTCTGCAACCTTATCACGAATTTCACAAGATCCAACTTTTGCTGTTTAGATTTTATGCGCAGAAGAACTCAGAATAAATAAGAACAAAAATAACAAGTAAATAAACAGTCAAGCACATTCATTGCACTGTCATTACGATACAGTTTACCTTATGAGAAATAGTCTCATCAACTAAACACAGATTTGATCGAACAAAACCATCAGGAGTAGATACCGGAGACTCTGGGATTTCTGATAGCTTCTCGTTGAGGCTGCCGTTTGAATCGGGCTTCTTGATGGAATCGTACTCAGCTGGTAGATCCTCGTCTGTGTAACGTAGGCTTCCTGGGCTTGGTCGAGGTGGAGACCTGGGGTAATGAAACGACAGGAGTTCACAATGAACCGCAGAATCTAGCAGAAGGTGACATGAAAGTTCAGGTTTGCTATCAGGAATGGCTCTTTGTACATGGAGAAAGTATGCATTTGCAGATTTGAAATTCTTGCATTTTAATGAATGCCAAAGAAATGTATTGTACCGATGTTGATTAATGATTGGTATTATATTTATATCAACATTAACCCTGAATGATGTCATTGAGGGTCAGGTGAGTTATCCCGATGTACCTCTGGCACTGGAAATGTCAAAACAGTTTGTCGGACACTCACCTTCCCAAACTTCCCATGCCCCCCAAAAAGTAATGTTTCCACCTGCACAATAAGCTCCTCAATTAGCCTTAGACATATCGTTAAATAAAACATAAAATGGCGTAACTTCCTTGGTAAAACCACTGCTGACATTGTCAAAGCAATATCTCTTGGACTCCAAAGCCTAAAAGCATGTTCAATCACTGGATATTGATTTCATCCTAAATAATTAATGGTATCGAGTACAAACCTGGTAAAGGATAACATTACTAATTAGTACATGCCCTTACAACACAGTACTTTACATATCACGGATTATTTTTTAAGTGGGGTTGAGTTCAAGACATTCTAAGGAAGGTACTTGGTATCATTCCTCATAACACATTACGAACCAGGTGAACAAAGTCGATATCAGTGTTACCTTGCGATACCAGTGGGAAATCCACATTTAAAGACATCTAACTTAAAAGAGTGAATGGATTATCAGGGGGAACAAACATCCAAGTATCACAGGGGAACAATGTTGAGGCGGTGTATAAACCCTTTTTATTTCTCTCTGGGCCGTACTAACAATAAACATGTGACATTAAATGTGTTGGGCACAAAAAGGTTTTGTAACGTGAAACAATTCATGCATGGCAGAGAGGTCGGTCGGTCATGGAAAGGAATGGCAAGCATGCAGGTAAGTACGGATGGCTCTTCCTCATAACTTAACCTATCAATTGATTCGATACATTTGTATCATTAACTTTTCAAATTTTTTTATTCAAGATACAAGATCATGGAAGAGTGTGATGATGGAGGGTACAAATACAACAAGAAAGAGCAATCAGAGATTGCAGACCCTCGCCAGGATGTGTTTTCAGTGGTTTTTAAGGCTTTTGTGTTAAAACAAATATGGCGGTCGAACCACGTGACCGATGACATCATCATAAATTTTCTCTCCACCAATTTATGCCTACATGATGCTCAATAAATTTCATCTTGATTGGATGAAGTGTTGTACTTGTCGAATTATGACGTCATAATGGAAGCACCTATGACATCATCATTAACATATTTTATTCCCCATGGAGAGTTCTTTACAATGAGCCATGTCTCAATTTTTTCTATTCAGCACTTTCGGAGATATAGAGGTGAAAAGTTTTTCGGTTTTTCCAAGATGGCGGCCGAACCACGTGACCGATGACGTCATCATTATTTTTTTTCTCCACCAGTTTATGCCGACATGGCGCTCAATAAATTGCATCTCGATTGGATGAAGTTTTGTACTTGTCGAATTATCGAATTATGACGTCATAATGGAGGCCTTGGGCCCAGAGAGTTAAAAATTGGGCACAGTCTATTCCAGGGCAAGACAAATATGTGTGTAAAGTTTGGTGATTCGATGTGCAACGATTTAGACGTAGTACTGTACACAAACAGACAGACAGACAGACAGACAGACAAACAGACAGACAAACAAACCAACCAATCAATATACTTGCCGGAATCTTTTCCGGCAAGTAACAAACTCAAATGCAATACCCTCTCCTCTGGCGAGGGTAACAATCTGAAAGTGGGTTAATGGGGCATTCGTTGGGCAGAACGAGGAAGGGAATGAATGAACAGGAAACTATGTGAAAGATGAGGGGATCAGAAGAAACACAGTCATATGCAAGTACGAGGGATTGGTTGGGTCGGGTTAATGGGGCTAGGCAGATTTCAAGTAGGGATTGGAGATGACATGAGACGGTTGTGACCAATTGCTTGAAACCCTGGAAAGAAGTGTGATGAAACTATCCGAGGAGGGCATCACTTGAGAAATATATACAGTAATATAGTGTGTCCATAAAGTGGTGTCCATATACAGGGTGTCCATAAAAATCAAGACTCTCTGCTCACCTTCACTCTTTCATTCCTCTTTTCTCTCACCTCTGGAACAAACTCCCCCACTCTCTTCAATCCCACTCCTCCCTCCAGGTCTTTAAAACAGCTGTTCACCACCATCTCTTGTCTTCCCCCATCCAAAACCTTGATCTTTTCTACCCATGTTAATTCACCCCAGATCGACTTTTTTGAAATTCCGACATCTTTCCTGGAAGTCCCAGCAGTGTCCATGTGTTTTTTCCCTCTCCCACCCCCACCCCTCTTCCCACGCCTCCTCCCTCCAAGCCCTCTCCCTCCCACAGATCTCTCGATGTCCCTGCTCTCAAATTTTGTACTTGTGTGCTTCCCTCTCTTTCCCCATCTTGTCTCCCGCTCCCTTTACCTTATGTTGTACGTGTCAGTTTGTCTTTTTGTGATCAATGTTAGCTCTTACACGAGCCTCGATCTTGTATACAAAAAAAGAAAGAAAAAAAGTGGTGTCTATACACAGGGTGTCCGTAAAGTGGTGTCTATACATAGGGTGTCCGTAAAGTCATTGTCTAACTGCAATAACTTTTGATGTACACATGACTAGAAATGGTACATGAAAGCATAATTCATAGTTTTTACTGAATGCAGATCAAACTTTTCGGCTTGAACACAACCACAATCTATCAAAATACATCGTTCGATCCAATTTTCCAACTTGATTACGAACATTCTCCAGTTTCTGCTGAGTAATTACATGAATTGCATTCGTGTTCATAGCCCAGAGCTCATCCAAAGAATGTGGCTTTGATGAGTAAACAACAGTTTGACATAATCCCGTAAAATGCAGTCCATTGGGGCACGACAGATGAACAAGGTGACCGAGTAGTTGGACCACATCCACCGATTCACATGGCTGGGAAGACATCATTCAAGAACCGTCGCGCATTCGAAGCATAGCGGAAGGGAGTCTCGTCTTGCAGGTACAAGATCAGATATGAAAGATTGAATCATCGTAATTCGAGAAGAAATAAATTCTACAACATTTCTTTGGTTTGCAGTGGAACAAAACAAAAGAAGCTGAAAAAAATTACTAAATCTTAGCTTATTCCACACAGAAATCCTAAAATGGCCCGGACAATTATATTATTGGCACCTATTAAAAGTTGTTAAAATAATTGGATTTCAAGTTGGCGATTCTCCTTTACTTGGGAATTGAACTCACCTGTGGTGAGTTGCAGGTGCCTGCAATATAAAAATCACTCATTCAACCAGTTTGAACAGAGAAAAGGAGCCATTCTGCTATTTAGTGTCACTGTGTGCACCGGAATGAGCATGGAGAAAAGAAAGAAAACCAGAGAATTGTATGAGGTCAGACACAAGAATGTAGACAAACCTGGAAAATCTCAAGGCTACAAGTCCATCTCCTTGATGACCTTGATGTTTCTGTGTCCACCGTACACAATGTTATCAGGAAGTTTAAGGCCCATAGCACTGTAGCCAACTTCCCTGGACGTGGCCGCAAGAGAAAATTTGATCAAAGATTGCAGTGAAGGATTGTTCGAATGGTGGAGAAAACGCCTCGATCAACTGACAAACAGATTAAAACTGACCTTCAGACACAAGGTACGACAGTTTCAACTCACACCATCCGTCGCCAACTCAATGAAAGGGGGTTCTATGGTAGGAGACCCAGGAGGACCCCACTGCTGACAGAAAGACATAAGAAAGCCCGACTGGAGTGTGCCAAAACACACCTGAACAAGCCAAAATCCTTCTAGGAAAACGTCCAGTGGACAGATGAGACCAAATTAGAGCTTTTTGGTAAAGCACATCATCTCTATGTTTACAGAAAACAAAATGAAGTCTTCAAAGAAAAGAACACCTTCCCTACAGTCAAACATGGAGGAGGTTCAGTGATGTTTTGGGGTTGCTGTGCTGCCTCTGGCACTGAGTGTCTTGAATGTGTGCATGGCATCATGAAATCAGGAGATTAATACCAAGGCATTTTGGAGCACAATGTTGAACCCAGTGTCAGAAAGCTGGGTCTCCGTCAAAGGTTATGGGTCTTGCAGCAGGACAATGACCCCAAACACACTTCAAAAAGCACCCAGGAATGGTTCAAGACAAAACACTGGAGTGTTCTGAAGTGGCCAGCAATGAGTCCAGATCTAAATCCCATTGAACACCTGTGGGGAGATCTGAAAACATCAGTTCGGAGAAGGAACTCTTCAAACCTGGGAGAATGGAGCAGTTTGCACAATAAGATTGGGCCAAACTGCCAGTGGAGAAGTGTAGGAAGCTCATTCATGGCTATAGGAAGTGCTTGATTGTAGTTATTTTGTCCAAAGGTGTGCTGCCAAATATTAAGTCTCGTGTGTCAATAATTTTGTCAATGCCATTTCTTTTTATTTTCTGATTTAAAACGATATATTAAGTTCTGAATCAAAAACAAAGTTTATGAATTATTAACAGTGAAATAAAGAATTGTGGAAACCAAATACTTTTGTCAATTTCAACTTCTCTTTCAACAAAATTGTGAGTTATTTGAAAAACGTGCAAGGGTGAAAATATTTTTGGCCATGACTGTACATATATACATGTTGTCATGTTCACGAGCTGGTTAACACAGCCCGTGAACGGATAGACCGAAACAGGCTTTATCTCCGAGGCCCTGTTCCAAATGATGGCAATGTTATGCTCACGCGCACAGGCTGAGGAGAATTATGAGGGACCTTATCTCTTTTAAAACCAAACGGGTTTATTCCCGAACAAATAACAACCAGGGAAGATTGACCCGTTGGGAAATCCGACGACGGATTGGGGGAGGGGAAAACGGGGAAACACAAACGAAAAAATCAACCAGTGACTATTTACATGAAGTAAAATAAATCCTATAAAAATTAAGGTGCCTCACGCCAGTCACAGCAAGAGGGTCAAAACCAGGTGAATTAGCTGTGGTGGTAGTGGGGGAGGGGGAATATGGGCACAGAGCAGGCGATGAGGAGATGAGAGATCTTACTAATAGTTTGTATTCGACATTGATTAGATTTTTTGGGGTACCTCATCGTAACACTCAACCCAAACAAAGCCAATGGAAATCTGACCCAACAAAATTGGGCAGTGTATAATCAGCAGAAGCCTACAGGCCTGATTTCTTAGACCCACAGGAAAACCAAGATGGCAGGCATATTTTTTCATCTGGGTGCCAAAGCCATAGTGGGTGAAGTCAAACGACAAATGTGGGTGGGTTCCAACAGCTTTCTGACCAAAGGTGCACATTTCAAAAATGTACCCTCAACAAGAACCACAACAACAACAACAATAACAACAATCCACAAGTAGCTCTTGTAGACCTGTGATACATAACAGGTACAAAGTACCTACTCAAAAAGAAAAATTAAAAAATAAATATATAATTAAAAGGAAAGAAAAAATGCGGAAAAAATACACTATTAGGAACCAAAAATAATGCTCCTGGCAATTTGTTGGTATGAATGTCCAGCCGTTGAAAAAGACATAAAATGAGTGTTGCCAAATCGTTGGCATTAAGAGGATAACTGCAGCGAGCATTATTTCAAAGCCAAATGTACTGGCTCCTTTCCTCTTTTATTCATGCAACAGTCTTCCTCTTTCTCCGAGAGCTTCCAAAGCAGCTGCTCGGATGCAAATCAAATCTTTAACTGGCAATGAGCAATAAAAAGGGCTTTTGTCAAGTTGTGGCCTTGTAAGTTTGAAGAATTTCTTTACTGTTTCTGACCTCTGTGTCGCCAAAATTTCAGCAATGTTTTCATTCCGGCGCTGAATATTTCATTTATATTTAGAATAGCAATGCAATGATGCAGTGGAAAGAAGTCCAGATAAAGTTTGTTTCAATATTTAACTTGCTATTGATGTATTTTTTTTGCAGAAAAGACACCATTGCAGTGTTAGTCGTCTGACACAATTTTGATGAGTCAGTGGTCCATATAATCTTGGGTAAAGATTCCTTGGCTTGGATAAGCAAGCAAATGATCTTGAAGTTTTTAATTTTTTAGGTTTCTGGTGAATTGATAATTGATCAGAAATATAGTGTTCGGTGTATTTTCAAATGTAAAGGGTCATATGCCTGTATGGCACACAACTTTACATACCACTGATTGATTATGCACAGGGAGTTGAGGGGAGCGGCAGAGGGGATGTGAGTGTATGAGTGGCAGAGAAAACGTGAAAGAAAGTTGAAAGGATCCAGGAGTAAAAGATGGTAAGGGGAATGTATGGAGCATACAAGAGGGGAAAGATAGAGAGAACATAGACAACCGCCATATTTGCATTTGTAATGAATGAAATTTGTCGTCTGTATGTATGTTCGCGCTTTTTGCAAAGCCCACTGGGCCAACAACCAACATATTTGGCACACAGACCAAGTCTGACCCGGGGATTGTCTAAAGGGTATTTTCATCCACCATCTCGGCATTTAAAGGCCACTTTTCCCTATTTTTCATTTATATACAATCTGATTGGCTAACAGATATTACAGGACACAAAACATGGCGAAGGCTAGCATATCTAATTGGCCGAGCTGTGTCTTCCACCCATTGGCTGGACAGCTGCCAGACTCCACCCACAACTGTAACCTAACTAAATAATACATTCGCCATTTTCGTGTTGCAGTAAGCTGAAGCCATTTGCTACTGTAAGTCCTGCACAGTATTCACCATCGCCATGCTTTCCCGATGATTTCCCTTAATTGTAAAGCAAGCATGAGCCCATATTTTCCCATATGCTATATGTTGGGTTTCACGGCTCTTGAGAAGGTCCTACCCGATAGAGGCCTCAGCCATGCGAGGTTCATGCTTATACACTGCGTGGGTTTTTTTTTCTGGGAGCGACCCTTTTCCCTTGACAAATTTCTCCCCCACCTCTCCTTTAAACCTCCATGTCTGTTACGCGAAAGCTCCACAACCTCAATTTTGGCGACCTCGTGCGATCACTGGTGGTGCGAACAATCGGAGATTTTTAGTCAAGAAGATATTTGGTGACAGGAACTGTTTTTAAGTCTCACATTTTGGTGGAGGGTGATGAGAACACTCATGTCATAACTTGCACGAAAAGTTTTTAATTACGTAAGCAAATTTTATTACAACGCTCTCTGCTCTATTATAATGTTTATGCTTCCCACCTCTGACACTCCGGCTCCTGTGCCGGCTGATCCTACGAAGGTAAGAATCTCCTTCCTTAGATCTTCATATCATACTTTTAACCATGGTAAAAAATAAAAAGAAACCTATCCAGATCAACATTGGCTGCACAACGTGTGGCTGCTTCGAGGCAGGATGAGACATTTGAGCAGCATGAAAGGTGACTTCAAGGCACCCGGAAACGCAGAGCTGCTGCCCGATCTCAGGAAACATCATAGTCACAATTCCCTAACATCCAACCTGCTACCCTTGGGCTGGAGCAGAAGCCAGCATTATTACATTTCATGAAACGTGATCAATAATGCTTTCGACCTGCTATGCTTTGACTAGAGCTCCCTATTGAGACATCGAGCTCTTTGTGACAGGCCTCAAGCACAATAAATAGAGATCTCAACAGTGGCAACAAAAAATGTACATGTAAACAAAATTGTCAATTGACCTTTCCATGGTAAAGCCACAGGTTTTCACTAGTTATGAATATTGTGGTGTGGTGCAGTTTTGCAACAAATGGTGGCATCAATACTTACTAATCCTTACTGTCCCGAGAACAAATATCCCAGCTTGTATGCAATAAAAATAGGGGCAATACCCCTGGGCGCTCACATGGTATAATAAAGCAGTATACTCCACTGACTAAAGCTATTTTAAACAGTCTCACAGTATTTTAAACCAATTTAAATGGATGCGAGAAGACAGAGCAGCATGGAAAATCATAATCCATAACCTAATCATAAGACTTTAAACAAACAAACAAAAAGTACCGATTCTGAGGGCAACCAACCCCCTCTCCCCTTCACCTCCACCTTCTCCACCCCTCACGTAAACCCCCTCAAAACCTGATTTTTCTAATGCCGTGAACAAACATTGGTACATCATGGGTGTTGAAGGTTGTGATCAAATTTCATCAATATTGTGTGTGTTGTTTGGGAGAAGAGAGCCAATACCTACTTTGGGGGTAGGTATTTGCTTTATACCTACCCCCAAAACCCTCTCCTGCCCACATAGACTTCCTTAGACCACTATTTTTTAATGCCAGAAACAAACTTTGATACTTCTAGTCCAGTCAAACTGCAGAAACACCCACCACAAATTGCAACAGAAATGAAACCTGGTGTATTTTGTTGCTTGAAGGTATCTTAATAACCAAAAAAAAATAACCACCTTTAGAGGCCATTTTTCCCCGCAAGCGGGGGTTGGCCTTTTTCGGGGACCGTGGTTGTTGTTGTTTTTTGGTCCCCTTTTTGAAGCAATGTTTTACGGCCGGATGCCCTTCCTGACGCCAACCCTTTTTGTCGCCTTTTTACGACAACCAGGGAATTACCAGTGAACTGGTACTCAATTTGCCGACCTCGGAAGGATGACAGGCTGAGTCAACCCCCTGGCGTTAATTCAGCGATTGACCGGGATTCGAACCCAGGATCCTAGGATCCTAAGTCCTCACCCTAGCCGCTTGCCCAACACCAGGGCTATTGCCCAAGCCCTGGGCCGCTTGCCCAAGCAGGTCATATCTTAATGACATACTAAAAGTATAAGAAACTATTTGGAGTGGAACTTATTTTTCTTTTAGGGTTCAACATATGACCCGTCCAGTAGCCTTGACCGCTATATAAAAAATTCACAAAATTACATAACTCCTCAACCATTCATCAGAAATGGACAAATCTGGTGTCTTTACCCATGTTTTCAGGGTCAATCTTTCAAATGAAAACACCATTTAGGCCGTAACGTGGCCCTAAGTACCCATATATGGTTTCAAGCTTCATTCTTATATACGGAATACATGCAAACAACCGCCGAGTCAACATAGCATATAGTCGAACATTATATGAGGAACATCATGTATGGTCAACATGTTTGGCAAGTTACATTTAACTGTCACTGTCCTCATTATCATCTACGTTATCATTTGACATGTTTTGGCAAATGCCTCTGCATCCCGAACAAGCCGATGAACATTCCAGTCCCTGTCGGCGGCACCCACAGTGTAGTGTACCACAGCCTGACGTGCAGGTGCAACTGACCAATCTCAGCAATGACTGAGGGGCAGGATCCAAGTCTGAGGTCACGGGTGTCAAGCGCCCATCCAAAACCTCCCATCCCCACTCTTCAGCATCCAATGTGTTACCCTTCCATTGTTGGATCTGATGGAACACTCGGAGGCTGTGATACTTTGTTGCCGCAGCTGTTGGCGGCAACATGTTGGGGTGGATGGCTTTTTTGCGTGTAGTGACCAGCTCCTGAAACCGTAGATATCTCATGGCATTAAGGTGGTCATTCTCCTTCCCTTTGTATAAAGTGACCATGGCCTTCTCTCCAGCTTTGATGACCTGATCCTTTGATGACTGTCTATTTCCGAATAGTTCAGCCTGTTCACAGAATTCTGTGTTGTCATTGACCAGTTTCAAAGCAACTGCTTTTCCAACCCCGAATATCCTCGATGTCGTGTCACACCCCAGGAAAGCATGCACAAAAAGAATATTCTCACAGATGTTCTGCCCTAGTGTGTCCCTGATGACATTGACCCCCATACATTTGACACCTGCTCCTTTCTTTGGTTCGGGTCGAAAGTAGATATTGTGCTTGTTTCTGCCAGCAAGATGAATTAGCAGAACAAGCAGGTCAGTGTCATCACCCACTAGTACTGCTTCGCATGTTTCTGAGATGTCCACTGCTGTTTGGACAATAAGTAAGTCAGCGTCCCCTGCAGCAAATGCTATTTCACAGCCACACCTGACTAGACTTTCTCCCAAAAGGTCAAGGAACCGTACCTTGTTTTCTTGATTTGAGAGGAACTCATTCTTTTTTAACTGCAACTTCATGGATGGATTGAACATCACTTTCTGCCCTTCAAACCCCCCTCGGCGCTGATGTGTGCTGTCCTTTGTTGAAGGCCCTGCCTTATACCCATCAAATATGACCACTGCCTGACCATAGTGTTTTGTCACATATTTGCTATAATCCTCCAATATCTTGCCATATGTGTCACCCACTTGCCAAGCAATACGATGCAGGAGAGCCCCTCCATCAAGAACATACTTGAAATTCTGACTTGGTGGTGGTTGTGATGGTCCAACAGTCCAGATGGCTTTAGCAAGTTGTGCTTTCACGGCTTCTAAGAGTCTGTCCTTCCCTTCAAACAATGCAGGGGGGTAGTTACAGAGTTCATAGGTCAGGGCATTCGCAAGATCATTAGCTTGAGATCCGGTGATGATTAGCCTTTGGAATAGGAGTAGAGGGTCTATTTGGACCACGTCATTACCTATCTTGACTGCTGCCTTAGAATCAAACGTTACAGCTTGGTTCTTTCTCTTGAAAGAATACTGAAGCACAGTTTTTCCATCCATTTCATTTAGAATGGCCTCTCCGATCTGTTTTGCACAATCAACATTAACCTTTGGTCCAGCTGTGATGCCACTAACTACGTTCCGAAGTGAGAGCTTTGCCTCAAATGGGGACCTCCATTCAATGAATGACGAGCTTTTCTGAATCCGCAGTGTCCCTTGTTTGCCTTGATCTTGATTGGTCCTTGTGTTGTTCACTTGTCTCATATGTGACTGACGTCAGCTGCTGCATGGCAATGTTCACTTCTGCGCAAGCAGGTCTTGACAGACACCAAACGAGTCGTTGGATTTCTGTCATGCCCCTCCCTCTCGTAAGACCACCACACGTCTTAAGGCTTCTCATTAGTACCTGCTCAATAACAAGGTCCGGAGACAACCCTCCCCAAAAACGATCACTCCTTCTGACAACGTGTAGACCCTGGGTGAACATCGGGATGTGTGGTTGCCAACTGCGTCATCTTCTGCAGGTACAGGTGTAAGGACTTTGTGTAAAGGTTATGACCAGATTCTGCAAGGTATGGTAACATGGCTTGCAATGTCCCTAGGTGGAGAGACCAATCGCCTGTTCGTTCAGATCTGATAAATGTCATCATGATATTAACCATTTCCATATACTGCAGCCACAGTTTGGCAGTGATGTATTTTGCCTCCAGTAGACTTTTTGTGCTTGCTTCAAGTTTCCTTTGCAGAGAGTTCAGCTCTGAAGATGATTTCACTTCCTCCACTGTGGTTTTACCAGAAACGAGATCATCGTAGAGGTTTCCTATTGCTTCAAGTTCCTCAGAATTGATGTCTTGGGGTGATATGGACAGCTTTGTTTGGAAAATATCACAGCAAAAGTGTATGAAGCACAGAATCGATAAGAAAGTGACCGTGACCGCCAAATTTGCCCAAAATATATGCCAGCGCGAATTAGAGGGGGTGGCTCAACTTACCTCCGGCTCAACTATCCCCATTCTCCCCTAGTTACCCAATATAATACTTTAAACACGTCCATATTATTAATAGACCATTAAATTATGCGTTATGGTGTTGTTTTTATTGTTTTATCTTGAAAATTGACAAAGTTATGCCTATCTGAAAATTCTGCTATTTCGGCGTTTTATAATGAAAATGGGTTAAAAACAGATAATTTTAATTATCAAAATTCACCATTTTCCACCGCAAATATGTCATTATACTTTTGATACGTTATCAAGGAGACCTTACTTAGACAAATAGAAGAGTTTTTTTTTCATTTCATTTCATTTCATAGAAGAGTTTCATTTCTGTTGCAATTTGTGGTGGGTTTTGTCAAATTTTATTTAGATTGACTGGACTATTCATGGGTGATGACAGTTGAGGTCAAGTTTTGCGTGTGTAGTTTCTGAGAAGAAAGCAAATACATATTTTGGGGAGGCAGGGGCGGGGGGAGTGGTGGGGGTCAAAACCTGGACCCACTTTGACCCCTCTGTAGACCCCATTAGACCCCTATTTTTTAATGCAGTGACCAAACTTGAGTTGCAACATACCAAATATCATTTGTGCTAAGTTTGGTCACAATCGCATCAGCGGTTTCAAAGAAGAGATTGCAAGTGTTTACGGACTGATGGACGGACGACGCGCCATCCCATGAGCTCCCGGAACTACGTTCCAGGTGAGCTAATAATAAGTAAATGGTCGTAAACAAGTGTTACGCCTAGGTCCCCCGTCGGGGAAGTGATGTGAGTTGACAAAGTGGAAGATGCAGAAAACATGCTATGATATGATATTTCGCTCACAAGGTTCAGACATACATGGAGGCGGCCATCTTGGAATTTGACGTGGCGACCCAATTTTCAACAGTGTTCTTCCTTATGCCTAGATACACCCACACACCAGATTAGAAGTTGGTACTTCACTTATTTTTCAAGATATTCCGCTCACAAGGTTCAGACATACATGGCGGCGGCCATCTTGGATTTTGATGTGGCGACCCAATTTTCAATAGCGTTCTTCCTTATGCCTAGATACATCCACTCACCAGATTAGAAGTTAGCAGTTCGTTTATTTTTCAAGATATTTCGCTCACAAGGTTCAGACATATATATAGTGGCGGCCATCTTGGATTTTGACGTGGCGACTCAATTTTCAATAGGCTTCTTCCTTATTCCTAGATATACCCACACACCAGATTAGAAGTTGGTACTTCGCTTATTTTTCAAGATATTTCGTTCACAAGGTTCAGACATATATATGGTGGTGGCCATCTTGGATTTTGATGTGGCGACACAATTTTCAATAGCGTTCTTCCTTATGCCTAGATACACCGACACACCAGATTAGAAGTTGGTACTTCGCTTATTTTTCAAGATATTTCGTTCACAAGGTTCAGACATATATATGGTGGCGGCCATCTTGGATTTTGACGTGGCGACCCAATTTTCAATAGCGTTCTTCCTTGTGCCGAGATACACCCACACACCAGATTAGAAGTTGGTACTTCGCATATTTTTCACGATATTTCGCTCACAAGGTTCAGACATACAAGGCGGCGGCCATCTTTGATTTTGACGTGGCGACCCAATTTTCAATAGCGTTCTTCCTTGTGCCGAGATACACACACACACCAGATTATAAGTTGGTACTTCGCTTATTTTTCAAGATATTCCGCTCACAAGGTTCAGACATACATGGCATTAGACATACATGGCGGCGGCCATCTTTGGATTTTGACGTGGGTTGCACCCACACACCAAATTCGAATGCAGTCCTTCGCTTACGCATGCACACACACACGTACGCACGGACGGACACACGGACGGAGGGGAAAACCATAGTCCCCCTTTCGCTCCGCGGTGCGACGGGAGACAATAAATTGCCTGATGTTATTTGTAGCTTAAAATATTTTTTCCAACGTGGGTCTCAGAAATTGGAAGAGACTGACATTTGGAAGCGATGGCATGCCATCTTGTCAGCAAACAATGACCATGCCTGCATCATGATCAACAGAACTGAAAACTCTGATCTGAAGACAGTCGTTTAACAGCAGCACCCCAAAATAACTACACAATATAACAACATTATATGAACCATCAGCTTGTTGTGTGCATTGACTGAAGAATTAAGCTATGATGGGCTAATTCATTGCGCTAATTAAGCTGCAAGTGGTGTTCAAAAAGTTTTGCGAATGAGCTGCTCGCAATAGTGAGCCCCCACCTTTGAGTGGCCTCTAGGCCTTGTGATGGGTGAACTCCCCATAAAAATAAATGGACTAAGATGTGCAAACGTTATATTTTCAATAAAGAATGTTATTATTGGTCAGGATCTTTGCAGTAAGTGATGGTGAGGTACATAGGTCAATGGCTCCATAACAGTTAAGAGGTGATATTTGGATATAATCCCACATGGGATAGCTTGCTCGTTAAACCTTTGCAGGGAATCGAGTCTGCACTGATGATGACCAGCCATCGTTGTTCATATATATCACTTGGCTGTGATGTCATATATATCACCTGGTAGTATCAGTTCTTGCAGGGGGTGCTCATGTGATGTTCATGCACTTTGCCCTGTAGGTTAGAGAAGGGATTTGGAAACTAGTCTGGGTGCCGGAGTTAGCTCGCCTACTCTTCGCAAAGGATACCATGAGATTTTTAGCTGCGTCGCAGACGCTGCTCATAGAGTGCCCTCTGCTGTTGTTGTTGTTCTTCTTGTTCTTGTTCTTGCAGAGAAGACAAAACCTCAAAGCTCCACCCATTCTGGGAACCATAGCTCCACCCATTCTGGGAGAGCCTTCATATAAACAAATATCCACCATTTTATTAACTCGCATAGCTTTGAGGCCTGTTTTGTAGGCCCGTGGTGTCTTCCTCTCTCACACAGTTTTATTTCAAATCAAATTCGATATATCATTTCATTTTTCACAGTCGCTAACATAGTTTTAGACTCGGTTGAAAAAAAACGGGAAGAAAATCCGATCAAAGTTGCCCTTTATAGAACGAAATGAATTCTCAAAGGCCTGTAACTTCAAGTCCATTGAGATATTTTTTTTTTAAATCGCGGCATGGTCAGTCATACACCGCCCGAAATAACAGATGGGAAAATGCAGAGATATATATATTTTGTTTAAATCGCGGCATGGTCAGTCATACACCGCCCGAAATAACAGACGGGAAAATGCCGAGATATATTAAAAATTCGTCCATTTGATGACAATCGTCACGATGAAATATTTAATTTATACGTCGTCACAATAATGTGGAGAGAGGAGCATAGCTTCGTTCACGTGTCGCCACACACGGGAAATTGCCGAGATATATATTTTTTAAATCGCGGCATGGTCAGTCATACACCGCCTGAAATAACAGACGGGAAAATGCCGAGATATATAAAAAATTCGTCGCCACACACGGGAAATTGCCGAGATATATTTTCACTTTGCACAAAAATAACATCAAGTAATCGAATCAATAGGAATGTCCTGTGCCTATAACATCGACGTTATAGGCACAGCTGCATCTAGGCATTGTGTAACATCGACGCGGCTTTTGTTTTAATTAAAACTTTTTGTACTTGTTTTTTTATTGTCCACCAACGAATTCTGGGGGATCCGAGGGACGGCACACACATTAATACCTCACCCTGCATCTGCATGCGAAACACCAGCGTGACTACTATATCACGAAGATCGTCTCCCCGAGGGCCAAGTTGAACGTGTATGGGTTTGACAAGCTTTGTTTGATTGTGTCCTTTGATCTTGGAGCTGAATTACATGTACTTGGGCTTGTTATTAATTTATTTATGTTTTTATTTATTTATCAATTTGACATATAAAAAAGGTATCTGTCAACAGAGATGACAACCAGTGAGCCAGAAAAACATCCTTGCACTCACCTTATTGAATTCCAAGTAAGAACAAATGATTTTTTCCCACATTTCAATACTGACATCTAAATTAATCTGCAATTTCTGGTGTAGTAACACGGCAATTTTCCAAAATTACCTGTTCAACACGTTTAACGTTTTCCTAAAGGCAGCAGTTGGTTCCATGTGAGAAAGAGCAAGATCGCTGACTGATCTACGGCCATTTTTAAAGTCACGGAAGCATTTAAGAACAACTACATCAAAGAGCCACATCACCAAATTGTGCAGACAATCTCCTGTTGATATACCTGGTTTGATATTTGGCTTCAGAGGCAACTTAATGACACACCTTCTTTTCACAGAACACATGACTGTGTTGCTTGCAATCTTTCTTTTGGCCAGAATACTTTTCCTAGTTCCTGTATTACTTGCTCAGAGCAAACAGTATAATTGCACAAACTTTCATCATTTTAACAATTAATTTTGCATTTTACAGAATAAAAGGGCCAGGTCAGTGAGGAAACATGTACACGTACACGTACACGTACACACACACACACACACACACACCTCAATGGCCGCAGGTCAGTGAGGAAACATGTACACATACACACACACACACACACACACACACACACACACACACACACACACACACACACACACACACACCTGTCCAAACTGAGCATCTGGGCAAGAAGGACCTTGATCAGGGAGTTGACCAATTAATCTATAATGACCACTGAGAGAACTAGAGTTCCTTGGCTGAAATTGGAGAACCTGCCGGAAGCACGACAGTCTCTGCAGCACTTCACAAATCTAGGCTTTATGGGAGCGTGGCCAGACGGAAGACACTCCTGATAAAAAAGCACATGACAACACACCTGGAGTTTGCAAAAAAACACATGAAAGACTCTGGAAGCATGAGGCAAAATATTCTGTGGCACTGTATGACCTAATGATTCCATCAAGCATGGACATAGAAAAAAAATCATTGCGACCGGATATAGTACTGAGGTACAATAAAGAAGAGAAGATATTACTAATGGAGGTGTCAGTAAAGAGTGAATTTGGGCCTAAACAACGCAGAAATCAAGAAAATGACCCAAATACCAACACCTAAAAAAGGAAGTGAAAATATCATTAAAGCTGAAGAGTGCCAAAATTGTACCAGTGATTATTAGATCAATTGAATTATAAGCATAGGGGCAAACAAAAACAAAACACCTGGCGCTCACCTGGTAGAATAAACAGTATACTACACTGACTAAAGGTATTTTAAACCAATTTCAATGGTTGCTAGAAGACAGGGCAGCATGTAGAATTATACTAACATAATCATAAGACTTTAAACAAACCAAAAAAATACCTAATTTGACCTCAATTTTTCGAATGCCTTGAACAAGCATTGGTACATCACGGGTGATGAAGGTTGTGGTGAAGTTTCATTGAAATTGTGTATGCAGTTTAAGAGAAAAGAGCAAATACCTATTTTGGGGGGCAACCCCCCAGTAGACCCCCACGGCCCAATTTTTTTTTAATGCTGTGAACAAACTTCAGTACAACATGGGTGGTGAAGGTTGTGGTGAAGTTTCATCGAAATTGTGTGTGTAGTTTCAGAGAAGAAGCAAATATTTATTTTGGGGGGTCAAGCCTGGATCCACTTTGACACCCGGTAGACCCCCTTAAAGCCCGACTCTTTTTTTAATGCCGTGAACAAACTTTAGTCACAACACAACAAATATAATTTGCACCAAGTTTGGTCACAATCTCATCAGCGGTTTCGGAGAAGGAGTTTTAAGTGTTTACGAACGGACGATGATGACGCGACATCGCATAAGCTCCCCTGAACTTCGTTCCAGGTGAGCTAAAAAAAAAAACATCCCTGAGAATATTATCACAAACACATTGCAATTGGAAGCTGTCCGATGCTCAGTGATGATCCTCAAAAGAGTCCGTGGAACAAAACTTTGAGAATAATAAAACTTCACAAACTGGTCCATGAATCATGATGCCTTACTTAAACGGAGGTGGATACTTCGAGACCTATGAGGACTCCAATCCATCTTCTTAAAAACACGCACGCACACACACACACACACACACACACACACACACACACACACACACACACACACACACACACACACACACACACACACACACACACACACACACACACACACACACACACACACACACACACACACACACACACACACACACTTCGAAAAAAGAAAACAAAATGACACAAACGAATGGAGGTGGATACTTTAACACTTGGTAGGTCTCCGTCCCATCTACTGAAATGCACCCATGTGTGGAGATAGCAGTCAACAACAGGAACTTGCACGGACACACACATACACATATATGTGCACACACTCATACATGTATATACAGACTTGGCATTTAATATGGAATATTTTTTTTTCCTTGACTTGGGTTTACTTTCTGAACTCGGTATATCAATCTGGTGAGTTTCTTTTACGCTTCGGTGATTTCTTTGTTAAAAGAACCATGTCACTGATTGTTTGTCGCAGCAAGAAGTCAATAACAGGATTATATCACAGGTGGCGTGACAAATGTACGGACAGGTACATTTGACGATTGGCTTCACAATCGGGTATATAAGGGTTGTTGCGTTCTGTATTAGTGGAAAACAACTGCTGCACGTCTACAAAAGTTATTGCCGCTTCCCCTGGAAATGGTCCGTCAACTCGACAATGCTGTTTGTCATTTAGTGGTGGCTTTACGAAATTCCGGCATGAAACAGCATGCTATGCTCGGCAGAATGGCATCACTCAAGGTCAGGTGTCAAAGATCCTGAAACGAAATGCTCAGAGAGGTGTCCCTACTCCAATACCGAGGTCAGGACGTCCCCGCAGAACCACAAGGAGGGATGATCACCAGCTGCACCGGTTAGTCCGCAATGGCCGTACCAAGTCAGCTAATCGGCTTCGGGCTGAGTGGCAGCAACTGACAAATGTGCCTGTATCCAGAAGGCTAGTCAACCAACGACTGGTTCAAGCAGGCTATCGTGCCAGGCGTCCCTTGAGAAAGCCATGTCTGACCAGACAACACCACCAGCACCGATTGCAGTGGGCCAGAGAGCACCGTCAATGGCAGCCAGGACACTGGAATCATGTGATCTTCAGTGACAAGTCTAGATTTCTGGTCTATCGTCAATATGGCCGCGTCCGAGTGCGCAGACAAGTGCATGAAGCCTACAACGAAGATTGTATAGTGCCAAGAGTCCAAGCTGGAGGTGGTGGGGTGACCGTTTCGGCTGCTTTTCATGCAGGGGGCAAAACTGACCTGGTTGTTCTGAATGGAAACCTGAACCAGTTCAAGCACAGGGCCATTCTGGAAGAAACATTGCTTCCATTTGTTCGTGCAGCCTTTCGAGGAAACTTTGTCTTCCAAGATGACAATGCACGGCCTCATCGTGCTCGCATGATCCAACACTTTCTTGCTGACCATGGTGTAGAGCATATGGAGTGGCCTGCCATGTCCCCGGATATGAATCCGATAGAGAACTTGTGGGCAGAATTAACGCGTCAAATCGACAACTTGGACCAGCAGCCTGCCTCTGTGCGTGAATTGCAGCAGGCTATTGATACTGCATGGCAAGCGATTCCTGTCCAAACCTTGGCAAATCTCATGAACAGCATGCCTCGACGTGTACGTGCTCTCCTGAATGCTCGTGGGTGTTACACGAAGTACTGAAATGTAATTTTACTGTCCGTAATCCCAGTCGTAATTTAACTTTTGTTTTTGTTAAAAAAAAATTTTGGCTAATGTGCAAAATAAAGAGATACTTATGGAAAACGCACAGAAGTTTAACACAGTACTGTCCATGAATTGAGTTCGATATCAGTTTACATCACTTTCAAGGATCAATTTATTTGCTTCGAAATGTCAAATGTGGTTTTTGTTTCTTTTAAAGGTCACATTAACAAAATCTCGAATAATTTCAACATAATTCCAATGAACTTTTGGTTCTAAGTCATCTTGAAAAGTAAGTTCACCCCCACAAAAAAAATATTCCATATTAAATGCCAAGTCTGTACATACGTATGTACGACCACACACACACATAAACACCCACACCAAAGGTCGACTTTTCATGTTCAATGTAACTAAGATTTTAAGCATGACAACTTAACCCCCACTGAACAGTGAAATTAACCGAGAAATGGACGGTGTTCCATGTTCATGGGAATATTGCATGTCGGATGCAGCTTTACCTTGCCTGCAAGGCACTTCGCCGTCCAAACGTGTTCTTCACAGGAAGCTGACGCTCGTTGAGTTCCAGGCTGGCAGTGAATCGATCATCTAAGCTAACCATCTCCTCATGTGCAAGTGTACCAGCTTTTGGAGTCATTCCTGGGGTTATAAAGATGAGTATGGGATTTAATTCATAAACTGGAAAAACAAACAAAACGTAAAGGCGAATGCATAGACAACTTCAGAGACTTGTTGAACAGCAACAAGTTGATAGCTTTTTGATTTGGTCACATGACATTCAACAGGGGTTATTTCGGCTCGTGAATGGGGATACAATATATCGCACAACATACTTTTAGATGTGCGGATGACGTCCATACTTAAATGTGGCCAATACCATTATATTTTGGAAGTTGAGCAGAGTCAAGACCGTTTAGTACATGGACGCAAGACTCCCTTGGAATGCCGATCCTTGTTTATTAAAGGACGTGAGAATAGCTCAGCTAGTAGCGAGCTCACATTTCAGCTGCCAAGTCATTCACTTATTCCCCTGTGGAGTCGATTCTGGCTTTAAAAAAATGCCACCTTGGTGAAGTGCTTGAGGGGTGCAGCACCACATCTCTGGACCACGCTGCGCTCTGGATGGGGATGTGGAGCCGGCTCCTCCATCTACATTGAGGTTGTGTGTGGACTTCAAAAATCCTTGGCATCTCAAAAAGAAGGCCAAATTCCATTTCTTGAGATTATTTGAACCACCTTAAGAGGCCATTTTTTCTCCACAGAGCAGGGATTGGCCTTTTTCGGGCACCTTGGTCCCCTTTTGAAGCAATGTTTTATGGCTGGATGCCCTTCCTGCCGGGAACCCTGTTCGTCGCCTCTTGCGACACACAGGGAATTACCAGCAAGTTGGTACTCAATTTGCCGACTTCGGAAGGATGACAGGCTGACTCAACCCCCCCTGGCGTTAATTCGGCGATCGACCGGGATTCGAACCCAAGATCCGAGGATCCCAAGCCGGCACCCTAACCGCTAAGCCAACACCAGGCTTGTTTCTTGAGATTATTTGCGTAAGGAAATTGGATGTGGATGTCAATTTAAGTCGGGTTCGTTGAGATAATTGGGTAGGTACTTATAGGAGATAAGTAAGTTGATCAAATTAATGCGTTGATGCTGCAGCACAAACAATGGGGGAAAATGGCCTCCTCCTTTGTTTGTCTTCAGTTTTGAGCTTCAGGTGATTGCAATAGCTTTTTTTAGCCAGAAGAGGGCACAGTTGTCAACGAAATCACAACTTCAGACAAATTAAAATTAATTACAAAGTATTTCTCATGAGGTAATTTTTGTGTATCGTTAAACTACGTTAACGGAACAGGATAAAGATGCATTGAAAAAAGAAAAGAAACAAATGTGACCCAACATCGAACATGTTGTTAAACAGTAAATATCTCTCGGCCAAAAAATGAAATGTAAAATAGAATTGTTGAAAAATATCTGATGGGATGGGATACTTTGACACCCACACCACATTCATTAAGATTGAGATGTTGCTTGATCTGGCAGTTTTTCCAACCCACACTTCTATCTGTGGGAATCAAAACAATCCCTTTGTCTCTCCAATCATAGGAAATGCATATGCAAAGTGGAGTGAGATGAAAGAAGATTTCGTGTATATAGGAGATTGCCAAAATGGTTAAGGCCTTGGTTTGAGCAGACATCACCACCAGTTAAACTATTACCGGAATTGCCTCGTCGCAAGTGCTTCTGGCTCTGTCCCCGGATCACAAGAACGAAGACGAGCAAGAGAATAAGGATGAGGCCGCTGAGTGCAACAACCACTAGGAACCACCACTCATCATAGAATGCTGAGTCCATAAGCACTGCACACCGCGTGCGTGTACACACACACACACACACACACACACACACACACACACACACACACACACACACACACACACACACACACACACACACAATGTTATCAGACTTACGCTTGCACTTAAACAGCAGCTGTAGTGCATGTTGGACAACTGAAATATTATCATACTTTAATAAACAAACAACAGCAGAGCTCTTCACTCGAGTATAATTAATTATTCAGATTAGAGCACAACATATGTAGAACTCTGGACGAATGATAAACAATTGAACTTTTTAAAAGGTTTTTTTTCATGGTTGATATTTATTTTTAAGCTTGCAGTTCATATTCGTTTCTACTTTAGGTGCAAAAGCACAATATGAGATCCTTTCAGAAAGTCCAGAAAGTGCCTCCATTTTGGATTCACCTGGAAACACTCCAATTGAATGACTGAGTGGAATTCAAAAATTGACAGACTGTATATTTTCCAGGTCAAAGCAATTTCCTTTTTAGAGAATGCTTAGGTACAACTATGGTGTCCTGCATTATTAGCCACCGTTGAACTTAGTCCGAAACGGGGGCTTATGGATTGGGTATCGTCTGTCTGTGCATCCGCAACTATATCTTGGAGATGTATGGACCGATTTTGTTCATGCTTGGTGCAAAGACAACACTTGATGGCAGACATAAGCACATCATTTTGTTTCGCGATGCGATCAAAGATGGCCGACTGGCAGCCATTTTAGTTGTAAAAAAACCTGATATTTAACGCATCCTCAACCATTTCGCGGACATTAATTTACTGATCTTGTTCAAACTTGGCAGACAGATGAGGAGTAATAGTTTAAATTTGCATTGTATTACCACCGCCACCATAGGTGGATGGAGATTATGTTTTCACCCCTGTCTGTTTGTTTGTGAACGGATTCAAACGAAATTTGGTGGAGAGGTAGTGTATGTGACAAGCACAAAATGAATATATTTTGGTGAAGATCTGAATATGGATTCGGATACGAGAATTATTTAATTTTAAGTGATTCTTCACCATTGAAAGATCGGGCGAAAAGCGATATATAGCAACAACAACAACAACATGCATTTTAAGGCAATTTTCCCTGCTAGAGCGGGGGTTAGCCTTGCAGTCCCCATGACAATCTTCTCCATTTTGCCCTATTTTCTGCATCTCTCCTTGTTAACCCCCTTGCCCGCATTTCTTCTTCCACCATCTTTAGCCAAGTCTTTCTCGGTCTTCCCCGTCCTCTACTTCCTTCTACATTAACTTCCATCACTCTTCTCAACCAGTCACTTTCATCCTTCCTCAATACATGACCAAACCATCTCAACCTGTTCCTCTTCACAGCATCAATCACAGGCAATATTCCCATCATCTTTCGCAATTCATCATTTATATAGCATGATATTAAAAGCATGATATTATTAAATATATTAAAATAATATCATAATATATGATATTACATGATATATATTAAAACATGAAAAGCGATATATAGCATGATATTAAAAAACGTTATGGACGAGTTATGAATAAACAGGGTGGACGAGTTGGTTAGGTGGCAAGAGCAAGCCGATTAGATTTTGGTTCACGTCGGAATCCAGATCCGTCCTATCAGTAGGATACAAAACAAACTCTTCAGCCTTCACGTTCTTGATATAAAGCTATTCCAGTGTTGCTTTGGCTGTATGCTTGGGGCCATTGTGATGTTGGAACGTAAATATCCGCTGCAGTCTTGCACTTTGAAGCAGGTTCTCTTCAGGGATTTCCTTGTATTTGGCTCCATTCATTGTTCCCTCTATCCTTATAAATCTCCCAGTCCCTGCCACTGAAAAGCATCCCCATAGCATGGCATTTAATTTCCACCAGCGATGTGCCACCAACATGCTTCATGGTAGGGATGGTGTTGGATGGGTGATGAGCAGTGCTCTGTTCCTGCCAGACGTAGTGCTTTGCATTCAGACCAAAGAGTTCAATTTTTGTCTCATCAGGCCATGGATTATTTTGCCTTATGTTCTGTCTTCCACGTGCCTTTTTGCAAACTCCAGGTATGCTGTCCTGTGCCTTTGTCTCAGCAGTGGCTTTTGTCTGGCCACTCCCCCATATAGCCTCGATTTGTGAAATGCTGCAGAGACTGTTGTCCTTCCAGCAGGTTCTCCCATTTCAGCCGAGAAACTCCGTAGTTCTGTCAGGGTGGTCATTGGGTTCTTGGTCACCTCCCTGGCCAAGGTCCTTGCCTGGTTACTCAGTTTGGTCAGACGGGCAGCTCTAGGAAGACCCTGGGTAGTTCCATATTCTTTCCATTTCCTAATGAAGGAGGTCACTGTGTCTTTGGAAATTTCAACACTCTATAACTTGCTTTGTACCCTTCCCCAGATCTATGCCTCCTCATAATTCTATCTCTTAGTTCTATGGACAGTTTCTTGGACTTCATGGTCGAGTTTCTGCTTTACATGCACTGCCAATTGTGTGACTTTATATAGAAAGGTACTGTATGTTTCTTTGTGAATCATGTCCAATCAATCGACGTGGCCACAGGTAGACACCAATCAAGTTGTTGAGACATCTCAAGGATGAACAAAGCAAATTGGATGCACCTGATCTCAATTTGGAGTGTCATAGCAAAGGGTTTGAATACTTACACGAGACATTTTAGCTTCTCATTTTAAATTCTTTTGAAAAAATTCGAAAAAGAAAATTCCAATTTGACATTATATGGGGTATTATGGGTTAATCTGTGACAAAAATGTTAATGTAATCAATTGTAAATTCAGGCTGTAAAAACAAAATGTGAAAAAGTCAAGGGGTGTGAATACTTTCTGAAGGCACTGTATGTACAACTTATTCTTAGCTACAGTGATTCTAAAAAAAAAAGCACTGCAGTATCCATATTAAAGGGAATATTTCACTTTCAGTCATATATATGTACTGTACATATATTTCATACTCAAACACATATTTGATTTTTTTTGAGGTACCACACTGATCTTTACAAAGTAATGGTGCGGCCGAAGCAGTTTCTTGGTAAGAGTTATACTGGGTGGTTTGCCTTTGCCTTCACAGCGTTGTTTGTCCACGTTCTATCCTTTTAAATGCTGAGCATAAAGTAAGGAAGCAGCACTTTCCATTTATAATAATAATAATAATAATTCATTTATTTTGTATAGCGCTTTTCCAGAAGCCCAAAGGCGCTTTGACAGAGTGGAAAACATAATGCATAACAATACATGAAAACAACAATTGCAAAAAGACAAGAATCAAGAAAACAAACAGCAGCGATATACGGCATATATATAAGACAAGAATCAAAAAGACAAGACAAGAATCAATAGGGAAATATTTAAAGCAAAAGGAGGGAGAAGGAGAAGAGATAGTCAGGGGTTAAATGCTGTGGGTTGAATGTTGAATGCAGCGTTGAACAGGTGGGTCTTTAGTGATGTTTTGAATGTGGTGAGTGAGGAGGAGTCTCTGATGGTGTGAGGTAGTGAGTTCCAGAGGGTGGGAGCAGCGATGGAGAAGGCCCTGTCCCCCCAGGATCTGAATTTGGTCCGGATGGAGGGGGTCAGGAGGTTGGTACCAGCAGAGCGGAGGTTGCGGGTGGGAGTGTGTCTGGAGAGGAGGTCAGCCAGGTAGGATGGGGCCAGGTTATGGAGGGCTTTGTATGTCAAGAGGAGGATTTTGTACTGGATTCTCTGGGGGATGGGGAGCCAGTGAAGCTTGTAAAGGACGGGGGTGATGTGGTCACGGGTCCGGGAATGAGTGAGTAGACGGGCAGCGGAGTTCTGAATGTATTGGAGTTTATTGGTGATTTTTGAGGGTGAACCATAGAGGAGGCTATTGCAGTAGTCCAGACGGGAGGTGATGAAGGCGTGGATGAGGGTTTCTGCAGCCGTGGAGGAGAGGGATGAGCGGAGACGGGCAATGTTTTTCAGGTGAAAGAAGGCTGACTTTGTGATCTGTTTAGTGTATTTGTCGAAGGAAAGGGTTTGGTCAAAGATGACGCCAAGATTCCGGATGTGAGGGGAGGTGGATACTGGGATACCGTCGATGTTGAGGGCAAAGTTATGGGTGGATTTTGTGAGCGTTTTTGGGCCAATGATGATTATTTCAGATTTATCACAGTTAAGCTTGAGGAAGTTGATTTGAAGCCAGGATTTTATTTCAGTGATGCAGTTTGTCAGGATAGAGTGGGTGTCGGTGGAGACGGACTTGGTGGAGATGAAAAGCTGGATGTCATCGGCGAAGCAGTGGAATTGGAGACCATGACGGCGGATTAAGTGACCGAGCGGGGACAGGTAAAGGATGAAGAGGAGGGGGCCAAGAACTGAACCTTGGGGGACACCTTGGGGGAGGGGAGCAGTGGGGGATTTGCAGTTATTGATGGAGATGAACTGATATTTATTTTTATTTTTATTTTTTTCATTTATTTTTAAAAAGTCTTTGGTATGACTCGGCCAGAGTTTGACCTTCCAAACTCAGTACTGAAGCTCTATTCTAACCATTATGCCACCGAGTAACTGCAGGGTTTGATCAGTTCACTTTGGTGAGGAGCTTCTGCTTTAAACTACTTTGGTGAGGAGCTTCTGCCTCACTTTGGTGAGGAGCTTCTGCCTCTTGTCCCTTGCCCCTCCCCTCCTAAACTCCCCCCTTGCCCCTCCCCCCCTACCACTCCCCTTCAATTCTCCCCCCTCCCACCTCCTTCTCAAAGCTGCCTCCTCCCCACTTCATCTCCCTTCTATCTCATACCTCCACCTCCCCCAAACTCCTACTTTCCTCTGCCCCCCCTCAAAGAACCCCTCACTGTGCCTCATCCCATCACCATCAAACCCTTCGTCCTCCTCATCCTTCCCTTTCTTGTAACTCTTCTGTATTCTCTGACACACTATCAACTGCTCTTCCTACCTCCCCCTCACATCCTTCATCTGACCCTACCCCTCCCCTCCCCTCTCCTGCACCCGATGCTCCCCCTCTCTCCTCATTAACGATATGGACCTCAAACATCCGGGGCCTTCGCTCAAACCTGATTGATCTCTCCATTCAGGTTGCTTCTGACAATCCAGACTTGATATGCTTAACATAAACTTTCCTCCTTCAAGATGTCTCTGATTCCTTAATATCTCTTCCTGGTTACTCCCTCCTCCGGTATGATAGACCTGAGCCTCGTCCCGGTGGTGGGGTTGCTATCTTTATCAAAAACTCTCTTCCTCACTCTCCTTGCACTGTCCTCTCTCCACCCCACCCCCAGGAGTACCTCTGGCTATGGCTTCCTCTCTGCTCCCACCTTTTGTTCATATGTGTTCTGTACTGTCCTCCAAACAGTGATGACTCCATTTACAAGTCGCTGTCTGACAACATGGACCAACTTCTATCAACTCATCCCAACTCTCTCTTCCTCATATGTGGCGACTTCAACTGTCATCATGCCAGCTGGCAGGGTGTGGGTTCCTCTCTTATCAGCCATGGCACCTCAGCAAACGACTTCTGTGACTCATTGGGACTGACACAATCTGTCAATTTCCCGACCCGGATCTCAGTCAATGGAGTATCTTTTCTCTTCTCGACTTGGTTATGACAAACTTCCCTGCAAATGTCTGCTGCTCTTCTTCTGCTCCAATCATCAATTTGGATTCAGACCATGTCATTCTACTCTGGACATGTTGCTTCTGCTGTCTCAACAATGGATGGAGGTCCTCAATGCCAAACAGGAAATCAGAGCCGTCTACCTTGACATATCACGTGCCTTCGATACGGTCTGGCACCAAGCTCTGCTTACCAAACTCTCCTCCTATGGTATCCATGGAAATCTACACGCTTGGCTTACGGACATCCTCTCTGGTCGTAGTCAACGTGTGGCCCTGAATAGATTTCTCTGATCGCCCCTTCCTGTTCTGGCTGGAGTTCCCCAAGGTAGTGTTCTGGGCCCTGTGCTTTTTCTGGTCTTCATCAATGATCTCTCCGACTCTCTGGAAAATCCTCTCTATCTCTTTGCTGATGACTCCACTCTCTGCCGCTCCATTCCTCATCCCTCAGATCGGCAGTCTGCAGCCTCCTCACTCTCTGCAGACCTGGACAAAATCACAGACTGGTCAAACAAGTGGAACATGTCTTTCAATCCTGACAAATCTCACACTCTTACTATGTCTCTCCGAAAAGACTGACTGGAAAACCCTCCCATCTACTTTCTCAACAATCCTCTCCAAAAAGTTCTCAAGCTTTTGGGTCTCACTATCTGCCATGATCTTTCTTGGGAAAACCACATTTCCAAGCTGGCCTCCAAAGCCAGTCGCCGACTGGGCATCCTCCGTCGTGCGAAGACCATCCTTGGCACACCTGAGCTCCTCACCACATACAAGGCTTTCATCTGCAGCTCAATGGAATACTGTTCCCCCCTCTGGGCCGGTGCTCCTGCCTCAAACCTAGCTCGACTTCACGCTGTTGAAACCAAAGCTTTCAGAATCATTGGAATCTCCTGCGATTAAGCTAACTCCAGGGGCCTTTCACTCACTCACCGCAGGCAGGTTGGTGGTCTTTCTGTCTTCTACCGACTCCTCTCCGGCCTTGCTCCCCCAGCTCTCTCTGTGCTCTGTCCCCCAAATATTCCTACAGCTCGCACAAGATCTGCCAGCAACCCTCTTATGGTTAAACTGCCAAAATCTAGGCTCTCTGCTCACCTTCTCTCTTTTATTCCCCTTTTTTCCCGCCTCTGGAACAAACTCCCCCCACTCCCTTCAACCCCAATCCTCTCTCCAGGTCTTTAAAACAGCTGTTCACCACTATCTCTTATCTTCCCCCATCCAAAACCTTGATCTTTTCTACCCCCGCTAATTCACCCCAGATACAATTTTTCTAAATTCCAACTTCTTTCCTGGAAGTTCTTGCAGTGTCCATATGTTTTATACCACTCCCACCTCCCCCCAAGCCCTCTCCCTCCCACAGTTCTCTCGATGTCCCTGCTCTCAAATGTTGTGGTTGTGCCCTCTCTCCCCATCTTCTCTACCGCTCCCCTTATTTTGTGTTTTATGTGTTGGTTTGTGTCGGTTTGACCTTTTGTGTGATTAATGTTAGCTCTTTCACAAGCCTCCATCTTGTATACAAAAAAAAAAAACAAAAAAAAAAAAACAAAACGAAGGTGTAAAGCACAAACATAAAGCACAAAACACGTGTCTATGGATGTTTCCTCTACAGTGGGCTGGTCTGTATAATTGAGAATGAAATTCTCTTCCCCATTTTGGCTGCAGTACAATCCTACAGATAAGTAGGTGGCTGTGGCTCTGCTAAACTCATGCCTAATAAGCAGAGCCGAGGCCACTGTTTAGACTTTAGCCAGAAGAGCCTTTAAAAATAAACAAAAAAACAATTTTGTATATATGTATTACGTATGTACAATAAATATATATTTCCATTTGTGACAACCATTTTATATATATATATATATACAGTATATATATATATATATATAATGGTTGTCGCAAAAGTAATAACATAGTTGAGATAACATTAATTATTCTAGGAGGGTAGTTCAAATGTGTCCTGAAGTTTTGTTTATAACAAAGCTTGTAATTATAACCTCAACAGGTAACGATTATCATACTTCACAGTGAATAGTTTAAATTTCAACAGGCTTGATGCTTCCATTGACCAGCAATTTCAGAATAATTTCCTGATTTACCACCTTTGCTATTTAACTTTCCGATATCTTAGTTTTCAGCACATTCATTAAAGCAGTGGGCAGGTGATTATGGGTATTGGTTACCTATGCTGTGAAGACAAATTTCCTTAAAAATGATTAATCTTTTGCACGTTTTTTTTTTTTAGAACCAAATCCAGGTTAAATAATTTTCGCCACCCTCATCCAACATCATTATGATCGACTACAGGTAAATAATAGGTTCATACCTCACAAAGAACTCCATGAGTACAAACATAATGAGCAAGTTATTTTACAAACATGTCTCATGATCATTAAAATGTCGCACAATATCAACAACAAAACAAATCCTTAAATAGAAAATTCTTAAAATTCAAATCAATATTTTTAACAAGTTCAAATGAAACATCTGCATGATTAAAAACCGAATTCAATTTTGATTAACAAACGAATTCGGAATCATCACCCTAGACCATAAAGGAATTAAAATGGGCTTTCGTTCTTACCAGAATATGGCTCTGAAGGCTCACTGGGAAGGCCACAACCATATGAGTTAGCCGGCACAATGCGGAAGGTGTAGCTGATGCCAGGTTTTAGTAAAGTATTGCTGAATGTGTGCGATGTCTGGTCTTTTGGAAGGTCCTTTATTAAAATGTCCCACAATCCTTCATCTGTAAAATAAAAAATGGAGTAGGCATGGCCTGATAACATTCATGGATTGCTGCTTGAACAGTATTTTTTATTGACTGCACATCTAGTATGGAACAAGAAAGAGGTAAGAATTATAATGAGTTAAGTGTAGGAATATTTTTTAAATATAGGACCTAGGGTGATGGAAAAGTGAGGTGACAGAAGGTAACTAGAACGGCACTCGGTAGAGCGCATATCTCTGCCAGGCTAAACAGTTTCAATTTTGTATCCCACTGATAGGAGTGGAGGATATCCCACTGAGGATATGATATCCATGAGGATATCCCACTGATATCTGGAGCTTCAGCAAAATCAATGAATTCCAAACCTAAATATAGTCATTTTTTTAGCATCTCTCAATGGTGAAGAATCACTTTAAAATTCTGATATGTAAAATTTGGGCTTTCTAGTATTAGATAGTATTAGATAATATTAATATTAAAGCCAAAATTCTGATATATAAAATTTTAACAAATATGCATTCTAGTATTAGATCCGGATTGTCATGAATTTTGTCCTTGTCACATACACAATCTGTCCACCAAGTTTTGTCCATATCCGTCCATAACATTTTGAGATATCTTGTTCACAGACAAACAAACAGAAAAGCAGACAGACAGCCAGAGGGTGAAAACATAACCTCCATCCACCTTTGGTGGCTTAGGTCAAAAGAGAACACACTGAGATTGGGGCAATGGAACAACAATGGACAAAACAACAAAAAAGACGTCATACAGAGCACGATACTTGTGAGATCGCTAAAGCAAATTTGACCGTAAAAATAATTGGAGGTTGAATTCAAAGACCAAATATGAAATCCTGTTCAAATTTCAAGTCAATCGGATGAAAATTGAGGATTTTAGTAACTTCACCTAAGTTGTTGACCTTTGGCCATGTTGACCTTTTGGTCTATGTTGACCTCAACAATAATATAGGCTGAATTCAATGACAAAATATGGAAATCTTCTTTAAATCTCAAGTCAATCAGATAAAAATTGATGATTTGAGAAATTAGGCCTATGTTGACCTTTTCACCTCAAAAGATAATTGGTGTTTGAATTCAGTGAGCTGATATGCAAATCCTGTTCAAATTTCTAGTCAATCGGATGAAAATTGAAGATTTTAGAAACTTCACCTAAGTTGTTGACCTTTGGCCTATGTTGACCTTTTGGTCTATGTTGACATCAAAAAGAAATAATGGCTAAATTCAATGACAAAATATGCAAATCCTGTTCAAATTTCAAGTCAATTGTACGAAAATTGAAGATTTTATAAACTTCACCTAAGTTGTTGACCTTTGGCCTTTGTTGACATTTTGGTCTATGTTGACCTCAAAAATAAATAGTGACTGAATTCAATGACAAATATGCAAATCCTGTTTAAAATTCGAGTCAATCATATGAAAATTATTTTTTTTAGCAATTTGGCCAATGTTGACTTCAAAAATTGGTGCTTGAATTCAGTGACATGACATGTAAATCCTCTTAAAATTTCAAGTCAATCGGAAGAAAATTGAGGATTTTAGAAATCCGACAAAGTTGTTGACCTTTGGCCTATGTTGACCTTTTGACATCAAAAACAACAGGCTTCTTGCTTATGACCAACTCTATGAGGTGGTGAAGTTTTGTGAAGATCGGAGTAAAAATGTGACCTGTAGGCCGTTGACATATAAACAAATGGACAGAATAATGCCCACGACCAAGCAATATACTTGAAAAAAATCTTCGATTTTCACAAGTAATAAAAGGAAGAAATGAATGGGGAAAGGGGAAAAAATATGAGAGAAAACGGTAAAACTACAAGTAAACGTTTTAGGTCAGGTTGGATAGGTTTAATGAGCTTAGAAAAGAACGTTGGTAGGGATGGGGGACAATCCCTACCAGCAAAACATGGGACAGGGTGGTCCTAAAGCAAAAAATGCGCAAATAAAAATTCCCTAAAAATTTCAAACCGTGCTGAAATTTTTCAAAAAAATACCTGCTGTTCTTGATTTGTGCCTGGGCTTATCTGTGATGCACTTAATTCATCTGTTGGTAAATGTCTCAGATTAAATCAAAACACTTGTTTCACTGAACAAGATTCATGTTTCAATGAGGAACACTTCCAAATGCATTTGCTCCTAAAATTATTTACTTTACATGTACGGCAGAACTTATAATACAAGGACATTGTGTAAAGGATGCAAATTAAAATCCGTTCTTGTTTTTGAACAAGAATCGCATGACAGCTCAGTGGTTAGCATGCTGAGTATGTCTGATTGTACGTTCAAAATCCTGGGAGAATTGCTTTTGATTTATTGCATGCCATCCTTTGGAAGGCATGCTAAGCCAGCTGTACCATCTACATTATGGAAATAAAAAGAATTACATGGATATATTTTCAAGAATGTGCCTTTGAATGGGTCTGGTCTGATCCAATTTGCTTTGATATGTACCATGACGATGAAGGGGCACCGCACTCGTGCTCACCCGGCACAAAAACAGACCCAGCAGCACTCGTCTATTGTGCAGGTCACGTTATGGCAGGAATTTAGAATTTGGCCAGGATGGGGAACACAATGGCCTACTCTTTCAGAAATGTCGTGTTGGAAATAATAATATAGAAATGTAGATATTAACCGGGTGTTTTTCTGTTGCCTCTTCGGGGGGCGTAGTCGAGACAGGAAATTGGCCAGCGTTCCGGAGACAACTGCCTACTCGGTAACAGACATCGTGGGAATATTAACACCCACCAGCAATCAATGGTGGGAGATGGGACACCCAGATTAACAAGTGCCTCTGAAGGATTGTGTGCTTATTGCTATCAACGCCCTGCCTACAAAGCACAGGGTGACGATATATAATTGGGTCGCGAACAAAAACAGACAAGACAGACCATAGGCGATTGCGCTATCTCTGAGTTTACCTGTCAACGCCCGTTTGTTCCATACCATGGCAGAAATAAAAGTTTCGTAAATGGGGTAAATGTAGTGTTGACCACCTTTGCTTATTAACCCTTGAATGCAGTGATTGGGCCTCGGAGGCCCACAAGGTTTTTTTTCGTTGCAAAAACTATGCTGTACAATTTTTTTTTTGGAATGAGCCTCATTTTCACCGACTTTCATGTTGTTACACAAAATTCAGTGACGTAAAAAAAAAAAAATTTCATTCATGCTCGTGGGAAAATCTTCATTCTTCACTTGTAACCTGAAAATCCGATGTGAATGCAGGCTTGGGGCCTTCGAGGTCCTGCATAAATGTTGTTGTACTACGATGTTATATCATTATTTTCTTGATATGAGCCTCCTTATATGCTCCTATAACTTGGTTACCAATAATTCAGTGACAAAAATATGAAAATTTAAAAACTTTACACGAATACATTTGTGGGGCCTCCGAGGCGCAATGGCTGCATGGGTGTAGGATTTTTGACAGTTGTGGACATATACATTCTAAATAAAAGGATTAGTGAATCTTTTTTTTTTAGCAAATATTCCTCCATGAGCCTCCACTTTTTAGAGAAAAATAACTTGAAAAACCAAGAACAAAATTTTTTTTTTGAAAAAAAAAAAAAAAGATTCATTACTTGTATGGGATTCTTCCAACTAATAGGATCAATGATTCATATTTTCTGAGCAAATACACATCCATGAGCATCGACGTGGATTGAAAAAGGATATGAAAGGAAAAAAATCTACAAAAAAAAAAAAAAACATTACACAAATACATCCGTTGGGCCTCCGAGACCCAATGGCTGCGTTTATGTAGGAATTTTGACCCCTGCATCTAAGAGTTAAAACCGTTGTTCATGTATATCATGATCAGGGCATTCCAAGGAGGTACACCCATAAATGTGTGCAGCAGGAGAGTTCTGGTCACTCCATTGCCAGGAGCACAGACGTGCAGCTCTTTCAGTGCCTACTGTACGTCAGGTGAGGAATTTGTAATTTGGCCATGGTGTCGGCAACAATCGCCTAGTCTTTGCAAAAGACAAAATAACTTTTCCTGTTCGTTCAATCCCCTGCAAATTTTTTCCCAAGAATTGCCCCCCACTGGTCTACTGTCACTTCATACCTTCTGTCACTCCACTATTCCCTGAGCCTCGATCTTGCAAATTAGAAAACAACAAACAAACAACAAAGAAACAAAATCCATTTCCCCTGAGAAATGGAAACTTAACCAATTGCTCAAAAAGTTATTGATTATTAAGCACAGCACTTGGGCAGACACACAAAGTATCTAAAGGTGATTGGCCCTGTTTTCCTGATTTATAACCCATTACCTTTTAACCTAGGAGTTCCACGATGTTGGTATGCCTATGCTAATACATATTGTCATCTCTCCATGATGGTGTTAGATGCCCTCAATGTACAGAGATAGTTATACTGATTCCCTTGACCCTTCCCTTTGTTGCACTTGACACAGATGTGATGGCCTCGATGAACTTAGGCCCTGCTAAGACTTCCTTGTTATTACCTGTTGCTCTTGCGTAAGACTAGCTCGACCACAGGAATATACATTTATCAAATGCCGAGGTAAATAAGGTTAAAGTCGAAAAAGATCCTGTTTTTAACATTAGATTATATTACACAAACACTGACATTCCTTTAAAACGTAAAATTAAGAAGCAATAAATGGCAGAACATTAATAAAGTGGAAAAAGTTTCAAAGGAAAATAAGGAAATGGAATGATTACAAATGGCATTTCCTGCTAATAACTTCCTTAGATCAGTCAATGGCAATGTGAAGCTGCTCTCAGGTGGCTGAGAACCGCCGATAATCCAGCAACAGCCACTCAATGAGTCTTTGATCACCTCCGGGGTTTTCTTTCTCTACAGAAAATGTTTTTCGAAGGAAGCTGATGCTGAATATTTCATTATTCAATTCATGTGAAATTCCAGCTCGGCAGATCTAGCTAGTTTGTGAGGTGACAGAGGTAGGGCGGCAGGAACTGGATCAAACAACAAAATATTCCGCATTGTGGATGTGAGAATCAAAAAAGGTCCCAATGACCGACGTACATTAATTAAGTGACCTCACATGTGAGACTCCAAGTGGTCCCATTGACTCAAGTACATTAAGTGACGTCACAAGTGAGACTGAAAAAGGTCTCAATGACCCAAGTACTTTAAGTGACATCACATGTGAGACTAAAAAGGTCTCAATAACTCACATACATTAAGTGACATCACATGTGAGACTAAAAAAGGTCTCAATGACCCAAGTATATTAAGTGACATCACATGTGAGATGAAAAAAGGTCTCAATGACCCAAGTATATTAAGTGACATCACATGTGAGATGAAAAAAGGTCTCAATGACCCAAGTACATTGAGTGACGTCACAAGTGAGACTGAAAAAGGTCTCAATGACCCAAGTATATTAAGTGACATCACATGTGAGATGAAAAAAGGTCTCAATGACCCAAGTATATTAAGTGACATCACATGTGAGATGAAAAAAGGTCTCAATGACCCAAGTACATTAAGTGACGTCACAAGTGAGACTGAAAAAGGTCTCAATGACCCAAGTACTTTAAGTGACATCACATGTGAGACTAAAAAGGTCTCAATAACCCACATACATTAAGTGACATCACATGTGAGACTAAAAAAGGTCTCAATGACCCAAGTATATTAAGTGACATCACATGTGAGATGAAAAAAGGTCTCAATGACCCAAGTATATTAAGTGACATCACATGTGAGACTAAAAAAGGTCTCAATGACCCAAGTATATTAAGTGACATCACATGTGAGACTAAAAAAAGTCTCAATGGCCCACATGTATGAAGTGACATCACATGTGAGACTAAAAAAGGTCTCAATGGCCCACATGCATGAAGTGACATCACATGTGAGACTAAAAAAGGTCTCAATGGCCCACATGCATGAAGTGACATCACATGTGAGACTAAAAAAGGTCTCAATGGCCCACATGCATGAAGTGACATCACATTTGAGACTAAAAAAGGTCTCAATGGCCCACATGCATGAAGTGACATCACATGTGAGACTAAAAAAGGTCTCAATGGCCCACATGCATGCAGTGACATCACATGTGAGACTAAAAAAGGTCTCAATGGCCCACACGCATGAAGTGACATCACATGTGAGACTAAAAAAGGTCTCAATGGCCCACATGCATGAAGTGACATCACACGTGAGACTAAAAAAGGTCTCAATGGCCCACATGCATGAAGTGACATCAAATGTGAGACTAAAAAAGGTCTCAATGGCCCATGGACAGTGTGATCTCACATGTGAGACTGAAAAAGGTCTCAATGACCCACACACATTAAGTGACCTCACATGTGAGACTAAAAATATCTCAATGACCCATGCACATTAAGTGACGTAATAATTGAGGTGGTTTTGCAAAAATGAATGTTCCGCATTTGCTTTAGACAATACAGACGATCACACAGAAAGCAGCACTTAAAACATGCTTTACTATGATAATTATTATGATGAGGACAAAGATGACGGAAACGATTCAAAGTCTTCCCTACAGACCTATTTTTGGCCAAATGTCTAATTTACACTTTGACTGAAAGCCCTTTGATTGTGATGAAATGGATAATTAACTGTGTTGCAGCAATACAGGCTTCATTAAATGTCGAAGCCCAATCAAGTAAGTAATTATATTCCATATGTCTGTCCAATCTGTATTCCATATGTCCAGCCTGGTGTTGGCTTAGCGGTTAGGGTGACGGCTTGGGATCCTAGGATCCTGGGTTCGAATCCTGATCGATCGCTGAATTAAAGCCAGGGGGGTTGACTCAGCCTGTCATCCTTCCGAGGTCGGCAAATTGAGTACCAGCTTGCTGGGATGAATGATCCCGGTGTGTACCCCGACCTAGAATAGGTACACCGTATCCCTGCGCATCGTAAGAGGCGACCAAGGGTTGACGTCAGGAAGGGCATCCGGCCATAAAAACATTGCCTCAAACAGGGAACCATGATTGTCATGGGGTCCGCAAGGCTAACCCCCGCTCTAGCGGGGAAAATGGCCTTAAAACGATCATTCATTCATTTATGTCCAATGAGCGGAGAGTATACCTTCATAACTGAGCACTGACTTTCTGGTGGCTCAGAAGGACCAAATCACATAAAAATTCACAGGATATTAATAACGATCTAATCCCTGAATGGTGTGCACTCATTTTGCCAATAAGCTGATGTAGTGAGGTACTTTTACTGCCGTTGTCAGGGAAACCAATGGGAAAATGCAAGGTGCTTCAAATCCTGGTTAATTAGTTTTCTGTGCATTATGTCCATGGTAATGCATACTCAGATGGATATTGACCATACTCGTGTACGGAGGATAACAATATAGGCAATATAGGCTTCACTTATTTTGAGCTAAATTCTTGATTTCTTGTGGAGCGTGTTTCGCATCGAGGCAGAAATCGGCTAACGATTGCTTTTCACCAATTAATGCTCATCGGAATGAAAAGATCAATTTCATTTGCTTCGTCTGTTTCAACCATTTCATCATGGAGGCACCCCCACCGGAAGCAGGCCGCCAGCCCACACGTTCCACATTACGCACTCAAATATCGATATTATTTTCTTGATTTCTACAGGGAATTGAAATATTTATTTTTCTCTTTCTCTCTCACACACACACACACGCAAATACGACACACACACACACACACACACACACACACACACACACACACACAACACGCGCACATGCACGAAGACGCGCGCACGCGCACACACACACAACACGCGCACATGCACACACACACACACACACACACACACACACACACAACACGCGCACATGCACACATGCACGGACACACACACACACACACACACACACACACACACACACACACACACACACACACACACACACACACGGCACGCTTTATCTCCACGGTATCCAGTGGCATATGTAAATGTGCCCGAGAAAAACAAAAAATGGTGCAGCTGCAGGACACCGGTGGAAGTGGAATCATGAGACACATAAAAGTTAAGAAGATGTCGTTGTGCATATTAAATTGCAGACAAAGGGTGACAAAAGAAGCACACAGCTTAAAAAAAAGGAAGAGCTCACCCGAAGGCCTCGCCTCAATAATGTAACTTGTCATTGGTGAACGGCCTGGTTTCCCTTCCTCCCAATGAAGAGACACTTCTGAATCATGGCGGACGACTTTAGGAGTTCCAGAAGGTCCTGGTGATCCTAGAAAGAGGGAAAAAAGTTTTTAGGTGAATTTTTTTTATAGAAAGTGTTTTATTGTTTGTTTATTTATTTTTTCCATATGTATAGGCCATCATTGAAAGGGCATTAATGGGTTATCATTCTCATGATGTATCACTCCCAACCACACTATATTAGAGGTGCTTATTGGTTCACGAGTTATCAGAGTGACCACTATATTCGTCATGGGTGTGTGTCTGTGTGTCTGTCTGTCCGCAGCATAACTACCCGATGATATCATCCGATCTTAATGAAATTTGGGTGGGAGGTTGATATCATGATCTAGTTGTGTCCTGCCTAGAGTGGGCGTATTGCGCCCATTGTGGGCGGAGCCACGCCCGAAAAAGATGTCTTTTTAGGGGATAATCGATTTCAAGCTACATCTTCTCCGAGGGGTTTGGTGGAATCTGACAGGGGTTTCGGTATTTGGTTAGGCCAATGTCATGTGTCTAGCCCCACGGAGCTCGATTTTTCATTTTCGCCCCAAGGTCAAGGTCACAAGGTCACGAAATTTAGAAAAGTCGATTTTTGATGGTTTTATTACATTGTTCGCTTCCTGATAGGGTGAAATGTCGTACATGATCTTATATTATCACATACATCATGAAATACAAGTTTTCCAAAAAATTTCAGAATCTTCGACCTTTGACCTTTGAAGGTCACAAAGGTCAAATTTTCAAAGTTGTCGGAATCGAACCAAATTTTCAAGTATTGTGTAGCTAACTAACCTCATAACGCAGCACATTGGGGCCATTTGCAAATAGGCATGTACACGGCATGTCGGGGGCCGACCCCCCCAGTCCGGGCCTGTATCGGTTATAGTCCGTCCTTTGTCATTGAATACCGCTCGCTCGTGAACCATCGTCGTCTCCTGACTTGTGCTAATTAAATTCATCCTTCTTGTTTAAACTTTACAAAGTACCGCCATTAGAGGCCATATTCCCCCGCAGAGCAGGGTTTGGCCTTTTTTGGGCACCGTGGTCCCCTTTTTGAAGCAATGTTTTATGGCCGGATGCCCTTCCTGCCGTCAACCTTGTTAGTCGCCTCTTGCAACACAGGGAATTAACAGTGAGCTGGTACTCAATTTGCCGACTTCGGAAGGATGACAGGCTGACAACCCCCCTGGCCTTAATTCAGCGATCGACCGGGATTCGAACCCAGGATCCTAGGATCGCAAGCCGGCACCCTAACCTCTAAGCCAACACCAAGCTTCATACAGATAATATGACAAACAAAATTATCCTATTACATTTTTGAAATGTTGGCATGTACTGTAGACACAAACTATACAATGATTTATGCAGGTAATAGGATGAGGTGAAATGAAAAACGTTTAAATAATTCATATTCCCAATTCATACAAACCTTCTAGTGGAGCTGTGCTGACATTAGCCTTGGCCTCCGGTCCATAAGCGAATGTTCGCCCCTTCACCTGGAACTCATAGGTCATACCCTTCACAAGGTCTTTCACTCGTAGCCAGCGTGGCGCTTCTGGTTGGACATCCACAGTGACGATTTTGCTCACGCCTGAGATGACACGAGAAGTTTGTATTTAATTTAGCATTTTAACCCATATTCATATCAGCATTATGTATTCACAGTTTGAGGCAAAACTTAATACAAATCACTTTACTTTGTAGCTGTCAGTAGTTTAGTCCTAAATATTGTCTTCATTCATATAATTGCATAAAAATAGTTGTTGACTACTACTAGCACTACTACTTTTAATGGCCCCAATTATTCCCAAATCAGTGTGGGGTTGGCTGGGGAGAAGTTTTGGCCCAAATATCTCACGAATTGGCTGTTCAGGCCTGACGTTCACCTGAAGGCAATTTGAAGAGGAATTAGTAATTTGTTCAGGGTTTCGGCGAAAACCCACCTACTCTTCGTCCAAAGTAACTGTGCGGTTAACAACGTCCACCAACTAATGCTGGCGGATAGGACACCCAGGTTAGTGTCCCTCCATGGGATGATGCACTTTGTGATGAGACACCATGCCTGTGGAGGTTCAATCCATAGTTTATAGTCAGGTTAGGAATCAAACCCAGACTGGAAAACTTAAAGGTAAATGCATTACCTTTGCATCCTCATGATGCATAAATATAGTATACTGAAAAATAACTACAAGCATATAATCTGACAAAGACAAAGCAATATAGCACCATGGTGTGCCAGCCAATTGGCACAGCCGGTGTCACTCTTGTCATTGTGTACCTGAAATCCCCTGGAGAAAGGTCAGCCAGCTATGATTTTCACTTTGTTCTTCCACAAATAGACGAGTAAAATATGTCCCATATAAAGACAAATATCATGTATCCTACACAAACAGCACTCAAAGAACATTATTTCAGCAGTGGATGTTCTTTTTAAGATTCATCCATTTCCCATTAAAGGTAGACTAGGTCAGTCGATGAGTCACAAAGGATGAGGCAGGCCGGGTCTCACCATGCTCTATCCACAGGTGATAACTTGGAATTGGATTGTGCGTGTGTGTTTGTCCCAAGCGACTATTCTCGCGCTAAACATTTCCATGACATCTATAAAGATGCTGAGCAAGTGGAGGCAACCCCAACCACAAGGGACCAACATCCTTCAAAACAAACATGGAGACTTAAAAGCACCTGGATAATAGTTTGCTGTGAAAATTAGGAATGATGTGAACAATATGTCCAGACAAGGCACAACACAATCCGTTAAGGAATCAAAGCGAGACTTTACATCACTCGGCTGTCATGCCAGTGAAGTAGGAATTAATAAATTTTTAAAGTGTTAATTAAGTTTTGCAGTTTTAACAATACCCCCAATAGAACTGCGATTCCAATATAAAAGTTTTAACACATCCCAGGTGAATTCAGCATCGAACAGCATTCCATCCTTCGAAGGTTGTCTCGACTGACTCTCACTTTTGATTAAAACCAAAACAACATCGATTGGATGTTCAACTAAAATGTTCCATTGAAGATAATACGTTTTAAATACTTACTTTGAGGGTGGTTCGAGCTCTCGTGTTGTGGGTTTGAATCCCACAGGGATTAGGCCCAAGCGTGAAACTGTAGCCTGACAGCGATGCCAGCAGAGGTCATTGCACAATGAAGCTTGTGGTCCAATAAAGTTGTCAACCGTCTCAAATGATTGTTATTGCTTGCAGAGAATAAAGCTGTCATGATTTTGTTTCAAAAGAAAAGGTATGTCATTTGGGCCAATGCAATGGTCAGACTCCAAATTCCCTGGACATTCAAACAGAGCTTTCTAGCAGAGTTAACTTACAGGCCAGGAACATTTTAATAAGGTCATGAGACCCATCCTGACATGAGAGAAGTGCTTATGGAGCATATAGATCAGGAAAAGGTTCCCTGGCTTTACTTGGACCCTTCCAGGTCTGCAACTCCCATAATCAGCTTGAAGAGGCCCCATGAATGGTAAACTTCCGAAGGGATGTTGCATCAGATCTTTTACTTAAGACAATCTAATCAAAATGAGACAAACTTACAAATGGGAACAAACTGCACTAGAACGGCACTCGACAGAGCGTATACCTCCGCCAGGCTGAAAACTCTATGATAGGCCGGATATGGATGAACCAAAATGATCAACATGACCTGAACCAAAATCTAATCAGCTTGTTCTTGTCACCTAACCAACTCATCCACCAAGTTTTGTCAAAACTCGTCCAAAACTTTTTCAATATCATGTTATTTATCGCTTTTCGCCCTGTGGTTTTATTTTGTGTTTTATGTGTCGGTTTGACTTTTTGTGTGAGTAATGTTAGCTCTTTCACGAGCCTTGATCATGTATACAAAAACCCCCCCTCCCAAAAAATAATCTCTCAATGGTGAAGAATCACTTAAAAATGTAAATAATTCTCGTATCCAAATCCAGATTCAGATCTTGACCAAAATTGAATTGATTCTTCCTTGCAGCACACACACAACCGGTACACCAAGTTTTGTCCAAATCCGTCCATAACATTTTGAGATATCCTGCTATGTATCGGTTTTAGCCCAATATCCCAATGGTGAAGAATCACTTAAAACATTCTACTAGCCGGATCCGAATCCGGATCTTCACCAAAATCTAATCATTTTGGCCTTGCCGCATACGCAACCTCTCCGCCAAATTTCGTCCGAATCCGTCCTCAACTTTTTGAGATATCTTGTTAATATATTGGTGAGTGCATTGGTGTACATAGTCTATAATAAGCAAAAGTAATTTCATAACCAATGTTTATTTAATTCAAAAAAGGTTGGATGACTATTGGTGAAAACTCATATATAATTTCCTTAATAAACTCCAATATCAATGGGATTATCAAAAGGGGGGAAAAAACATCAAAACGAACAATGGCAATGATAAAGGTTCAGTGATAATATCATTTAGAAAGAGGATTTAGCCCAGATAATGAATTAGTTAAACAACACCATGAAAAAGACTCGATGTCAACTGTGGCAAATGGGATGGCAGGATAACCTCGAGGTGTGCACATTCACCATCGAGCTGTCCGGCCTACCTTCGAGTCACCCTGGTGTTTTGTGTATAGGGAGATGTAAAGATGTGTGCACCAATCGGATGGACATTAAGCTGTCTGGTGGGTGACGCTGCTCGATTGTGGATATGGTAAAGATTCCATGGTTTATTGAGGAGGAATAGGTGAGTTATCATCGGAACACTGAACAAATTTGAAATTCCTGCCCAAATCACTTTCAGTCGAGCATCGGGGATCTGGTCAACCACTTCGTGAAAGACTTGAGCCTAAAACGTCCTGGCTGTCCATGCAAGAAGGTGGGAACAAATTTGGTCATTGAAGACAAAGTAGTAGTAGTAGTAGTAGTCGTAGAAGAACTACGAAGTCAACTGTAACCTACAGTCACGTGAAAAAGTAAGTACGCCACATGTAAAGTTTTGACTTTTTCAACATATTTCAACATACAGCTATTTGATCTTCATTTCAACAATATTGATAGATAAAGGTGATATAATATAACAAATATCATGAAACATTTACATTTTGTAGTCCATTGTATAATTTAAATAAACATAAATGCAAATTTCGCATGTGGAAAAAGTAAGTGCACCCCTACATTTATCACTACTTCAAATACCTAAAATTAGAATCAGGTGCACCAGCTCAGGTGCAAATGATTAGAACATCGTTAGAGAGGATCTTGGAGGAACCTGTCTTATTTAAACCTCAGACATTTAGTTTGGTTGCTCTTTGTTGTTGAAGTGTGTGGCATCACCATGCCTAGATCAAAAGAGCTCTCTGAGGCCTTCAGAAAGAAGGTTATAGATGCCTACGAGTCTGGGAAGGGATTTAAAAAGATCTCCAAACAATTTGAAATCAATCATTCGACTGTCCGGAAGATCATCTACAAGTGGAGAAGATTCCAAACAACTGCCAACTTGTTCAGGACAGGCCGCCCCAGCAGGTTCAGCCCGAGAGCAGACCGCAAGATGCTGAAAGAAGTCTCTAAGAACCCCAGAATGTCATCACGGGACCTACAGGTAGCTCTTGCCACTGTTGATGTCAAAGTGCACGAGTCTACCATTAGAACGTGGCTGCACAAATTTGATCTACATGGGAGGTGTGCCAGGAGGAAACCTTTGCTGTCCAGAAAGAACATCAGGGCAAGACTAAAGTTTGCCAATGAACACCTCAGCAAAGACCAGCACTTCTGGAACAATGTGCTATGGACAGATGAGTCAAAGGTAGAGCTATTTGGCCACAGTACCAAAAGACATGTTTGTCGAATACCAAAGACAGCATTTTACCACAAGAACCTGATACCAACTGTAAAGCATGCTGGTGGAAATATTATGGTTTGGGGCAGCTTTTCTGCATCAGGGCCTGGGCAGCTCACCATCATAGAATCCACTATGAATTCCTCATTGTACCAGAGGATGCTTGAGGATAATGTGAGGCAATCTGTCGGAAAGTTGAAGCTCAACCGAAGGTGGACCTTGCAACATGACAATGACCCTAAACATACCAGTAAATCCACCAAGGAATGGCTGAAAAGAAAAAAATGGAGGGTTCTGGAATGGCCAAGTCAAAGCCCGGATCTAAATCCCATCGAGATGTTGTGGGGGGATTTGAAACAAGTTGTGCATGCAATTGTGCATGCTGGGCAACAATTTTTTGTTTTATAAATTATTGCAAAGTCAATTTTTCATTGTCTTTTGTTCAATTAGATCACCTTTATCTATAGATGCTGTTTAAATGAAGATCAAATATTGATATGTCCACATATGTTAAAAAGATTAAAAAACATTTCACGGGGTGTACTTACTTTTTCCACATGCAAAATTTGCATTTATGTTTATTTAAATTATACAATGGACTACAAAATGTAAATGTTTCATGATATTTGTTGTATTATATCACCTTTATCTATCAATATTGTTGAAATGAAGATCAAATAGCCGTATGTTGAAATATGTTGAAAAAGTCAAAACTTTACTTACTTTTTCACGTGACTGTATAACGCTAACTTTTTTAACCGAAACCGTTCGCATCGAGGAATACGAATGAGAAAGTTTCTTTAACAGTTTGAAACAAAGAGAAAAATTTCCTTTTTGGCTTTTAAAAGTGCCTTAGGTAGTTCAGCCCTGTGGTTGCTTTGCATCGAGTTATGCAAAGGTATCGCTTCACTTCCACGAAGGAAACTTTTCTTTTCAACACTAAACATAATTATTCATCTGATGTCAGCTATGTTTGCAAACAAAAATGGACAACAATTTAATGACATAAAAATTGGCATATTTACAATGATTGCTCGGTTATGCATACAAGAGTAATTGGGGAATAAAAGTGGAAGATGCCAAAGCTGTGAAATCATATCAAATTACCCGGCATTGAATGCCCATTCAAGAATGAAGGGAAAATGACTCAAGACAGTAATTCATTTTAAATAAGTCAAATTCAATAAGAGTGTGGTTATGATGTCATCACATATTCTTCTGCATGTTATTTGGGCTGCCAGGAGAGATAAAGGGAATGTGCGCTTGCCTTTGAGCTGCTGAGGTGGGATTTGAACCTCAACAGAGCTGTAAACTGTCAAGATATAGCCTCGAGGGTTATAAGGATAGCAATTCTCGTTTTAGTCCTGGCCCTGCTCATAACCCCGTATACAACTCATCTGCAAGAGATTTTGAAGCTTGATTTGAGTTATTGGACCATTTACCTTAAAAAATCACACAGGTGCTTCTTCGGAACCGGCTGCGAATGGCCGCTAGGGGTCAAAATCCTAGATGGCCGTCAGTAGCCATATTGAAAATATAAATTTTGAACCACTCACCATAGAAGTATGTGTAATACCTTGTTTTATGGGTTTTTGGGTGTGGGGAATCCATTTGTGACATCATTTTCATGATTGAAGGCCAAGGTCACATGCTAAGGTCAAGGTCAAGGTCAGAAATCACAAAAAACGGCCAAAATCGCAGTTTTACACACATCGAGAAGCAGACTATCAAGTATAACTCACTATTTAAAAGTTTATGATGTAAATATTTCTTTGCCAATATGATTGCTTTGATGGAAGGTCAAGGTCATGCTCTGGATGTTAAGACCATTACAATTTTATTACTCATTACCAACTTTCCACGCAAGGGTCTGATCTTTGACCAAAATGTGGCATGGCTGCTAGACTTTGTGGAGGCGCGGGAAAACCCCTTCATTGTTCTGGCACCCAATGTGCCACTCTACAACTTTGTCACAAAGCAAATTGTCAATGACATCTTCAAGGCGAGACTCCTGAAGGCGCTGGAGAATGGTGATGCAGCATATCAGAAATTCCGTAATGAGCGGTACGTGGTCAGGTCCAAAAAGCTGAGTATCACCATATCTAAGGTGAATCTTCCAGCCTTCGAATCGCAGTGTACCATGAAGAAGACCAGCACAGACACAGCAGCAACCAAGGCTACCATTTCCACAACGGACATCGCATCTGCACAGAGGGAGGCAGAGATTCCTACACTACGTGGAATTTCCCCAGAAGAGCTACCTTCGGGACTCACCTTCGGGATTCTCTTCTCCGCCAGCACCTGCAAACCTTTATTGGGGTTAGGCAGCACGACATCACAATGTGGATGCAGACTTTGAGTACATTCCATCTCAATCTCCGATTTAATTTCTGATTCTATCTCTGCCGTCTCTTCGGCCCCAATTTCAACTATGATCTCTTTCTCTTTATCTAGCTCGACGACCGCCGGTGCACATAAAATTTTATTTTCCAACTCGGCGGCCGTCGGCTTTTTCATACCCCGAGTCGCGATTTATATTCCCTCGGTCAATTTGCCCACGCTCTGCTCTACCCAGCTCTCCACGCGTTCCCCGCACCGCGTTACCTCGTCGCGTCCCTTTACGACCTCTTCGCTCAACATGCGCCTTATGTCCTTCCCCATCTCTTTCGTTTCCTTTTTCGACGCCACCCTCATTTTTTTCAATTCGTTCTTTCGGGTGTCCATTTTGCTTTCCAGCCCGTTTTTCACCTCTTCCAATTCATCACCCATCTGTTTTATGTCCCGGGTGGATTTGTCCCCCATTTCCTTCAATTCCCCCCCCCCCCCATTTCTTCCAATTGGCCACCATTTTGTCTTCCAACCCTTTTATTTCCCGGGTGGATTTGTCCCCCATTTCTTTCATTTGGCCACCCATTTTATTGATGTTATCATTCACTTTCTCGAAGCTTGCCGCGAGTTGAATCATAAAAAGACCCCAGTCCCCTGGCGCCGTGGGCTTGGCTCTCGCCGCCATTTTCTACCCCTACTGCCAGCCCCCCATCAATGTCCTCCTCTTCCCCCAATTCTTCCTGTGGGTCCTGGGTTATCGATTCTACGTTATTGCCCACCGGCATTCGACCGCTTTGGCTAGCCATGGCACGAATTTAATTTGGATGTTAATAATTAACTGTTGGTCGCTCGTAATTCTGGAGTGTGTTAAGCGCACTTCGGGTCCTATCCCACTCCTGACACCAATTGTTGCGGCCATTATTACAATTGGTGTCCAAAATTTTGTCTAAAATTTTTTGTCCCAGGTTCCAAATCCTCACTCCTGACTACCAATTGTTGCGGCCAATATGTACAATTGGTGTCCAAAATTTTGTCTACAAATTTGGTCCCAGGTTCCAAATCCCACTCCTGACACCAATTGTTGCGGATCTGCCGCCGGCCTTCTTCCCTTAACAAGGGGTGATTAGTCCCCTTGTCTTTACTGACCTGGCACGAACCGGGACCTATTACGTCCCTTCCGGACAGTGCTAAATAGGGTTGCAGGACCAAATTCGCTGTTACCTAAGTATTAGCGTTGCCCTGGAAGCAAGGAAATAAGCCCCGCACGAACCACGTGTGATGATGATACGCCGAATGGTTTGCGTACACGTGATCAGCGCTATTATTACTTACTAGACCCAATTGGAGCGATCTAGTTCGTACCACGCTTAGCCAATGGAGAAATCACAAAGGCGATCGAATTAGAAGGAAGAACAGAATTTATTTACACTATACAATGGTAGAAGGAAAGGGACACAGAGCAGCCTTACTTAATACCCAGGACAAACGGGCCCGTCTCACACACACACTCACACGGGGATTGCTGATCGGCAGGATGATGTTCTCCAGCGCGTCCAGGAATGGCTCTCGTGCAGCTCTCTCCGGTCCCCGGCACGTCCCGTGGAGATGGAAGTAGGTGAAAGCAGGAGCTCGGAGCGTCGCCTGAACAATCCGGTTATCTTGGGGCGCACGGTTGAGGGCGGACTTTGGCGTAGCTGGCAGTTATTCACTCGTGGTCATAGCCGCATTCACTCGCGTGGCCGAAATGCGCTATATGCATTACCGGCGCGCCTGGCTGCGCCCGCGTTCTTGTACGGTTCAAAGTTCAACAACGGCGAGTGATGCAAATTCTCTGGTCCTCTCTGCGTTCCGCCTCCGGAACAGCTCTGCGAGTCCTTCTGCCACTGCCGTGTGCACGCGAGTCCTTCTGCCACTGCCGTGTGCACGCGAGTCCTTCTGCCACTGCCGTGTGCACGCGAGTCCTTTCGAGGGCTTTTCGTATGGGCTTATATAGACCCGCCCCGCGAACCTTCTGGAACTCACCAGACGCGCTTCACCACGCCCTCTCACGCCATTCCGCTCGAGCTCTGATTGGCTGGTGGCTCTTACCGTCATCGCCTCTGCCGCTCCCGACCTCAATGCTGCCCCCACCTTTTTAGGCCTACCTCATGTTACTCGACTAGTGGACAGCCAAATGGGGCGCGGGATGGATTGCGCCCATAGAGGTAGAATGGAGGTTGGAGCAAAATGAATGTAGGGCCTATTCTCCTGTCTTTACACAATGCAGGTACAAAGAGGGGAAATGGCCTATTCTTACACATACTAAGACATAACTATACTACAAATGGGCCTATATGTTGCTCGTGTGACTAACTATGGGGGGCAAACCTTTAATCATTAATGACTTCAATGTGCCAATCTCAAAACCGCAGCAATATATATATATATATATATATATATATATATATATATATATATATATATATATATATATATATATATATATATATATCAATCAAGTGTTTTGAACAAGCGAACAACAAACCAGGACATAAGAACAAGTGTTTTGTGAAGAGTGGGTGAGTTATAACCACAAATTTAACAAATTAGGTTACTGCGAAAATCACCTTCAGTCGAAATTCAGGGCTGGCCAGCTAGTTCGGAAATGGCTTTGGCCAAAAGTCTCTCCAGCTGATGCAACAATAAGGTGAGAATAATCATGGTCATTAATGAAGTACCGGTAGTAGTGAAAGCTGTAGTAGTCATGGTAATAGTAATAGCAGTAGTAGTAGTAGGTATAACAGTCTTAACAGTAGTAGTAGTAGTAGTAGTAGTAGTAGGTATAATATAGCCATAGTAGTAGTAGTGGTCGTAGTAGTAGGAGATATAGTAGTCTTAACAATCGTAGTAGTAGTAGTAATAGTAGTAGTAGTAGTAGTAGTAGTAGCAGCAGTAGTAGTAGTTGGTATAATAGAGCCATATTCGTAGTTGTAGTAGGTATAATAGTCTTAACAGTAGTGGTGGTAGTAGTAGGTATAATATAGCCATAGAGGTAGTAGTATAGGAGGTATAGTAGTCTTAATAATAGTAGTGGTAGTGGTAGTAGTAGTAGTAGTAGTAGTAGTAGTAGTAGTGGTAATAATACAGCCATAGTAATAGTAGTAGTACTAGTAGTAGTAGTAATAGTAAGTATAACAGGCATAGTAGTCATAGTACTATGTATAATAGCCATAGTAGTAGCAGTAGCAGTAGTTGTAGTAGCAGTCGTAGTAGTAGTAGTAGTAGTATTCGTAGTAGTAGGTATAACAGCCATATTAGTAGTAGTCGTAGTAGTAGTAGTGGTAGTAGTATTATTAGATGTTCAGCATGTTCTTTACATAAACAGAGAAACCGTCCCATATAAAGGGAGCGGTGCTTTGCACTTCCCTTGATTCAATGAATAAATGTGTGGCACATCATCACCATTGCAATTAAATCGGCTTTATGTTCTGATGAATAAACATTATGTTTCAATTTAATATTTTACGATGTTTTTAACAAAATTGTTTTTCTTACAGCTTCATAATTTTGCTTTCATCAGCATTACGACTTGATTATCCCCATGTATGCAATTTTTTTTTTCCTATACAAAATGAAAGATTTGGCTCATGGAAGAATGAGGAGACAGAGGGTAACATGGCATAATTTTGTTATAGCTAAATTTGTCATGGCAAAAATATATTAATCAGTGAATATATTATATATTATAATAAAATATATTAATCAGCATTGTAAAAACTTTTTTTTTTTTTAAATTATCAATGTTTTTTTATTTTTTTTACGTCATCAAATCAAGTCATCAGAGGATCGTAATGTCAGGGAATAGCACACATATATCTAAAAAAAACTCTACCAGTTATTTAATGCCACCTTCGATCCCATCTTCTTGCTGCATGAGCCAGGGATGGATTTTTGTCCAAGTCTTTCATGAACTGGCTGGCCAGGCCCAATGTTCGATGGAAGGTGATTTTGGCAGGACCTTGTAATTTGTTCATGGTGCCTTTGATAACTCGCTTACTTCTTCACGAAGGACCGAGGGATATTTATAGTCCACGAACAACCAGTGCTGGCAGACGTATCCTCCATCTTAACATCTTTCGAAAGGATGGCAAACACATGAATTGATGCTTCGCTCTGCCGACGAAACACTGGGGTGACAGTTTATAGCTGGGAAGACTCAAACCCAGGCTAGACAGCTCAGAGAGAGGGTGCATACCTCTAGGGCAGTGCTTTTCTAACGGTGGGTCATGACTCCCAAGGGGTGGGTGTGGGTATCCATGTGGGATTGTGGGTATATGTGAGTAGGTTTCCGGAGGGGTCGCGAGCCGTCTCCGCTAAGTAGTTAGACAAGTCCTATTGATGTGCCCAACTACTTACCTACTGTATATGAACTTGTATTCTCAAGCTTAATACAAAGTAATCAACACTAAAGCCAGAAACAGGCTAATCTAAGGTGAGAGCAAGCTATATAATGTTTTACGAATAAGACGTCCCCAAATTGACATGTGTGCAAAAAGGATCTAAAAATGGCCCAGATTCCGGCATTTTTGTTACTTCTATAGCACTGCCCACAGACACAGAAATTTTTACGGTGTAGCCCATAGGGCAATGCCATCTGGAACAGCGTTTGTCTGTCCGTATGGTGTATGTATGTATGTCCTTCACAAATGTCCACCGATCAGAGCTGAGGATCTGGTCACATGACAAGGGGACAGCGTTTAGTAACCATTACAGTTGCATATTTTACTAAAAGGAAATATAATAACTTTCTGTGGAACGTTTTGGGGTCCCAGCAGGTGACGTAAGGTAGGTAAGGAGGTTTCAGAAATTCCTCAACAATTATGATTTTGAAATGCAATCGACATGGACCTTGCTCCAGAATCCAGAAGTGAAGAGATGACAACAGTTCCCTGGTTTGATAATATCTCAATACAATCGTGATTTAACATTATATTTTGATATATTAACACTATCTTAGTATAATTCACCAAATATCCATCCGTCCTCCAAAGGTACCGCAAAAACGGCTCAACCGACTGCAATGATATTTTGGGTGGGTATTCCTGGGACCCCTGGGAGTAAAATAGGCTATATTGTTTTCCCAATTTTTCCAATTTCCAGTTTTTCCAAACACGATGAAATAATATTTACCGATATGAACAGTGATGTGGCTTTTATTGAAATTCTACAAATACTGTTTATTCTACGTACCAGGTGAGAGTAGATCGACTCCTGACGAACTCTTCCCATATAAACGTGCGGCTCCGAAGTAACATGGCAGCGTGTGCAAAGTGACTGAGAAACACGTGTAGCGGCCGCTTCCATGTTACAGATTCGGCGCGCACTCTTCACACATAAACGTGCGACTGAGAAAGATGTGCAGCGGCCCTTCCGTTTTGCAGAATTCAATCTTTTTTCAAAATGGGCGCCATGTGCTGTTTAGATTTTGATGATTTGCATGCGATGTGATTCAACGGATGTTTATATGAATCGTTAAAAAAAAAAAAAGCCTTCAATTTCTGATATTTTGCCTTTTCATTTGGGCTTCCCAATTGAAGCCCCGCCCATAGGGCGGGTACCGTTGCTAGTAGTATTAATTTGTGATCAGAATGATGAATGATGGTGTTTGGAATGAAAATATAGAGATATTTAGTTTGAAGCAGAATGAGGAAATTATGTAAGGATTCCCATCTGTGACATTCACTGATTCCCCATTTGCAGTTTCACCATTGACTCGAGATAAAGCAACAATCAGACTGGGTACGTTTTTTTTTTTCCAAGTCCTTCACGAGCCTGCTATCGCAATGCCTGATGTTCGACTGAAGGTGGCACAGGAATGTGGAATTTATTGAAAAAAATTTATACTTGCACTATTTGCCAACTGCCAACTCTATCCCCACCGAGGTCATATCCTCTTCAACTAAAGTATCAAACAAGCCCGGTTACACTGTTATTAGACTATCGGTCATGTTTTCAAAATGCTCTTCCCTGTGTATTTAAAAAAAATATTTAACCCTTGTTGGGATAACCAGGAGCCGCAGCAACCAAATACCAGGAAGGGTGGGTCGTCTGGTAAATCCGGATGAGAAACACTGCATTTTTGTTGAAGGCTCCAGTCACAGACTATAGTCCTCATCGAGGCAATGCCTTAAATGAAAGAGCTGCATTGATAGAAAAGTGAAGAAAGAGATAGCTCTAAGTCTAGGGTATCTGTCCAGGCAGGCCAATAAGCTGGCTTTCCACAAGTTCTGCCCAAAGCTGCTGGGGTTGAATCATAAATAATGATTTATTGATCATATTTAAACAAAGGTCCAACCTTTTTGTTTAAATTAAAGCAGCATTGAACTTGCAGGTAAAAATTGTCATACAAGATTCTGAACAAGCGTACATTTTCTTCATTAGACATTTTCAGTTTTTACAAACCTTGTAACACAAGAGTAAAGAACTGTGACCACGCTGCCCTGAGGAATCCGAGCAGCAGGGAAGAATGGGGAAGATTTGGCCCGCAACTTCCGTTGGGGTTACAACCATCATGAAGAGGCATCCCCGATAGTCGCTGGCATACAGTGTTGTCAAATATGCTGATAGTGCTGTTGTGTTATGTCTTACATATGCTGAGAAATGGTTTTTGAAATGTAAGATAAACAATAAACATGAAGCAATAATATTCTGTCACAAACCAAAAAGGAAACATTTGTTTAACTAATATGTCATGAGACTATTTTTTTCTGCAAGCGTGTGGCAGGAGTGCACATTTAAAATGACGTTACATGCAATCTACCATAAATAACACAGTCCATTTGTGTGTTTGTACAGATGTCTGTCTGCATTTATAAGGGTGGGTTTTAAAGGTCAATCTTTGAACACGAATGTGTGTTCACTGCAGTCTATTTTTGAGGATACAACAAACTCGAAAAACATTTTCTATAAAAGAGTAATTATGTCTATTGGAATTGTAGACGGCGGCTTGCAAACCGAGCCTCATGGGCGGTGTACAGAAGCGTTTTTTAAAAATAATAATAAACACAAGGTGCAGGGAGGTGAAATTTGCTGCACATGATGTTAAACACGTGCAGAGTAAAATGAGTGTTCATTTACATTTGTATGAGGTCTAATAAATAAAGATAGAAGCACACCTGCCACAAGCCGAGGCTGCAGACCTTGGCGCACTGACGAGGCTGCACCCTCGACTAAACTGTTCCAACCCGTCATATTTGAAAGGCTTTTTACAGGTTATAATATGAGGAAGTAGACGGTTCATGGAACACCTTACTCCATGCAGTCTTGAGATACTGTACATAAAATCACAATATAACGAGAGGAAAAATACAATACAACAAGAACATGGGCGGGGTCTACAATCAGCAAATTTGATTGGTCGTCATGATGTAAAATGCCGTAATATTTTGTCCAAGTACCGTTAAACGGTTTTGAAAGTGCCAAAAAGGCGATTTGTCCTCTACAGTGTTGAAGTACATCATTCGACTGAAATAAAACAAAGATTTTAAAGGTTGTAGAAAAAAAATTCCGGATGTTTACCATTTTAGACAGCGGAGTAATAATGCAGAAATATAAAATCAATTTGGTGTTAATACAAGGCTTGAGGGCGGTGGAAGAGCTGAAGATAAGAAAAGAAAAGTCATAACTAAACACATATAATAAAAAAGATGAATGCAACAAGAGAAAAGAATCCTCATAAAATTGAATAAATCCCAGGAAACTCGCAGCATTATTGGATTCTCTTGCAATGAGGTCGAAGAACAAGGCCTGACATTCTCGCATCTCAGACAGGTGAGTGGTGTCTCATTTTTTTTTAGCACCTCTCCTCCTGTTGAACAGATTTTCTCTCCCAGCCTTCTGACCTCAGCCCCCTCCACCCTCACTCCCCATCGACCCCCCTCACCCTACCACATCCAGCTCCTCAAAGATGCACGCGTTCTTCTGGTAATCCATCCTTGTTAAACTCCCAAAATCCAGACTTTTTCCCACACACCCCAATCTTTTGTTCCTACTTTTCTCCAGTTTGTGGAACCGCCTCCCTAAATAAGTTCAATCCCATGCCTCAAGCAGGCCGTCTCCTTGTCATTCCCCTTCCTTTTCTGTTCACCGATGCCCTTTATTCTTGTTTTGGCCAAGTGCAGCCCCACTGTCAGTTTGTTGCCTTTTTACTATCTACCACCTCGTTAATCTCGTTTAGAAAAAATAAAAATAGAGGCAGAAGAATAAAAGGGGGAAAAAGGACAAGGGATATGCATTTATAACTTGAATGGCCAACAAAATCTGCATGGAGAGCAATTACGAGAAAGAATATTGCAATCACGTGGTATATAGTAAGCTATTTTTCAGGCACAAAACCATGCACATTGCCCAAGGCAGGAAGGCAGTTTACTTAAATAAATAATCCTTTATGTTTTCATCTCAACTAAAATGATGACACTGATGAATTGCTTGCTATGAAGTACATGTCATACTGGGACTTTGTTGAGTTTGGACTCAAAACTGTACCACACAGCATTTACCCAGTACTTATATAGTATGAGACATATTGCTTATTGTGCACTTTTTGAGCAGTGTTAATGAATATGGGGTTGAAACCCCATGGGCCTAAAATTACAACTTGCCATGAACTGGAGATGAAGGCTTGTAAATGAGTCTGTAGCTCTCGAGAATTCCATTTGGACTCTCGGGTTCGCCCCACGACACATTCAGCGAGTTTGTGGTGATGTCACTGAAACGAACGAAGCCAGGAGCTGAAGGCTCTGAAAAACAACAACAACAACAACAAATGCAGAGATTTGAGTTCATGGCAAGTGCACCATCAGAAGGAAAAAAAACTTACTACACAATGAGTGAATTAAGGATTAAAAGGAATGAATTACGAATGAATAATGCATGGTTCGCAGACCTGCAGCGAGTGTTTGTGCAGTGATCGGCTCACTCCGAGGACCTTCGCCCGCAGAATTGTAAATCGAGACACTGACACTGTAGACTGTGTATCCACGAAGGTTCTTGATTCGAATGCTCGTCTCAGGAAGAAACAAAACCTTAACCCTTTCCACGCCGTTGGATCGTGGAGACACCTCGGTATACATCACCTGATCATAGATTATGGGAATAAAACAGAAGTCGGAAGTCATTGTGGCTATAAAGCAATTTATAAGAGTTTAAGAGTAAATCCATGGCCACATATAAAAGCAGAATGACCGACTTGAGCAAACCCTCTAGCCGTTAAGCAATTTTAACCCTTAAATGAAACCATGCTCTTTTTCATCTTATTTGATTAGTTGGGCCGAGGGGCAAATGGACGAAGATTGACACACAAGGGATGTGGGTAAGAATGAGGGCTGGGGAAGATTCAGGGTGTGGACAAGATGGATACACGATCAAACTCTCAGGAAGGAAAAACGGAAAATTTGGGCAGGGTTAATGGTGGGAGAAAAGATCTGGTTTTGGATGGGGGGTGATCTGAGAGGGAGGGTAGAATGACATTGATGAGAATGCGGAAGTTGGTTCCACAGGCAGGAAAAAAGAGGAACGGATGAATTTGGGTGAGCAGTGATTCTGGATTTTGGGAGGTCCACCAGTAGGGGGTTTATGGTGAACCATGTGCATCTTGGATAAGCATAGAGGGGAAAGGGGGAGGATTATGACAAAGCAGAACGGAAAGAGCAGTGGGTGCTAGACAAGGAAGGAGGTGGTAGAAGACAGAGAGAGTACCGATGTGTCGGCAATGACAAGACTGAGCTTCCTCAAGGGAGATTCCAATGAACTTGAAGGCCATGGTTACCTCGGAATCATGCTAAGCAAGGTGTGAGGCAGGGGCACCAGCCCAAAGGGGACAGCAGTATTCAATGAGAGAAAGTGAGAGTCTGAGATTTATCTGGATTGAAAGACAAATTCCATTTGTTTGACCAGCTAGTGACTTTATCAACATCCGAAGAGAAGGATGAGACTGTTGCCTGTCCATCCGAAGTGTGAGGGATGTCACGGCAGAGGGTGGAGTCATCAGCAAAGAGATGAAGAGGATTTTCCAGCTAGTCAGAGAGATCTTTTATGAAGATCAGGGATAAGATGGGGCCTAGAACACTGCCTTGGGGCACTCCAGCCTTGACAGGGAGAGGATATTAAATTATTCCATTGAGAGAGTTGGGTGACCAGGTCTGAATCCAAATGTATGATCTGATATGAGGTCCATTGGAGAAACGGAATGATTTTATGTCAACTGCGATGATGGATTTGATTACCCTGCTGATCAATGGAAGTAAGCTCATCGGTCTGCAGTTAAGGAGATTAAAGTTTGCACCTTTTTATGTAATGCTGTGACGTTGGCTGACATCCAAGAGATGGAATACGACGTCAGGCAAAATCAAGTATGAAAAGGGCAGAGGGAGGAAGTGCAAGTGAAGCAGAGCAGGTTTTTAGGATGGGAGCTGATGCTGTCCGGTCCAGTTGCAGAAGTAGTCGAGGGTTGACAGAAACTTCTCCACCTTCCCAAGTGCAAAAGACAGAATCCAGGAACAGTTGGGTGCATCTGTGTGAGAGAGAGAGAGAGAGAGAGAGAGAGAGAGAGAGAGAGAGAGAGAGAGAGAGAGAGAGAGACAGAGAGAGAGAGAGAGAGAGAACGAGAGAGAGAGAAAGAGAGAGGGAACGAGAGAGAGAGAAAGAGAGAGGGAACGAGAGAGAGAAAGAGAGAGGGAACGAGAGAGAGAGAAAGAGAGAGGGAACGAGAGAGAGAGATAGAGAGAGATAGAGATAGAGATAGAGATAGAGAGAGAGAGATAGAGAGAGAGATAGAGAGAGAGATAGAGAGAGAGATAGAGAGAGAGATAGAGAGAGAGATAGAGAGAGAGAGAGAGAGATAGAGAGAGAGATAGAGAGATAGAGAGAGAGATAGAGAGAGAGATAGAGAGAGATAGAGAGAGATAGAGAGAGATAGAGAGAGATAGAGAGAGAGAGAGAGAGAGAGAGAGAGAGAGAGAGAGAGAGGTTGATTCCACACAATTTTGAAGTAAACACAGAATTGAGGCATTCAGCCTTCTCACGAGCGGAGTCGGCTGCGGTGTCATTTTAAGAGACAGAAGGGGTGGAGTGACAGAAGCGAGCATACACCAGGGACAGACTTACCAATATGCCACAAATAGCTAAATCTGCCTCGAAGAAACTGGGAGTCCTGTTCAGATGTCGAAGATTCTTCTCCTCTCAACAGTTGCTTCAACTATATTAAGGATTGATTCGTCCTTGTATTGAGTACTGCTCTCACATCTGGGGAGGTTCTAGTTCCACATACTTACTGGACAGAATTGAATTAAAAGTAATTCGACTTATCAACTCTCCCAATCTGACCTCAAAATTTGACCCGCTCAAATTACGTCATAAAGTTGGCTCTCTTTCTCTTTTCTACAGTTATTACTTCGGTTTTTGCCCCCAAGAACTTGCTGCCTGTATACCTCCGCCATTAGCGAGACCACGGATTACTTGATAAGCCACTACATCTCATGATTATTGTGTGGCCATTGGCAACTCAAGGGTGGGCCATGATGATGTTTGTTTCTTCCCCTCCACTACCAAACTCTGGAACTCTTTACATTCACATGTCTTTCCAAACACTTATGATCTTCCCCTTTTCAAAAAGCAGATTCTCTGCTTTCTCAAAAACTCTTGGACTATTCTCTCCTTCTATACTTTTCTATCAATGCAGCGCTTTTATTTGGCCTGGCCTCAAAGAGGATGACATAGTCTGTGCCTGGAGCCTTCTACATAAAAAAAAAAAAAAAGGTTCAGAGGATGGAGACAAGTTTGAGAGTTCAATCTTTAGGTTGGACAAATTATGTTTTCTGGCTCTCCTGAGAGTGGACACACACTTGTGGGGTTTGTGTAATGATATGAGGTTGCCTTTGGTCAGATTTACCTTCCAGGCGGAGAGTGGAAGTTGTTTCAAGGCAAATGCCTTACCACAGGATTCAGAATACCATTGGTGGGAGGATGGGTATGATAACTGAAGACAAGATGGGATTTATCTGTGTATAAGGGAGATCAGGTTTCTGCTGAATCAATATCAGGAATGGTAGATATAGGAGACGCCAGTACTGAAGTGTGATGGCTGCTTGTCGCCCCTGCCAGTTTCTCTGAGTGAACTGCCAGACTCGCCGGCACTGTGGCTGTTCTCTGAGAGTGGCGAGAGAGATGCTGACATTCACAAGTACATGAACAGATGAACCAATTGGAGCGGAGGAAGAGCACGAGACATTGCAGGGAAGTGTGTCATGACCAAATCCAGAAAGGAGGATTTGCCAATAACATAAATCCGGGTTGGGAAGTTCACAGATTGAGTCAGTCCCATGGAGTTGCGGAAGTCCTTTGAAGAAGTGTCATGGCTGGTGAGAGAGGTTCTGTGATGAAATATGAAGAAGGGGATTCAAATGGAATAGCCTTGAGAAGGGAATATAACGGGTTGTAGGGGAAAGGAGGAGTTTTGGTTTCGCATCTGTCTTTTGTGAGCGGACGCTCGAGAAAGGTATGACAGGGAATGAATTATTTGCTTGCTTATGGACAATGAAATGCTAGTAGAATCTTTATTGTAGTTCTGATATTATTCTTTCAGTTTTTCCCTGGTTAAAATGTCATCCATAACCCGTTGGAAACACGCAACCCCGTTAGTGACTCAGAAGGGAATTATACGAAACTGATACAGCCTTTGACTATTTTTGAAAGCGGTGTAAGGTCGATCATTCTCCCTGATAGGTATCTGGTGGTACGCACGTCGGAGGTCCAAGGTGCTGAATACATGGTAGGCGGATACCTCTCTGACCATGTCATCCATCTTGGGTAGTGGGTAAACTTCAAGTTGGGTAAAGCGATTGATCGGCTGAGAATAGTCAATGACCATATGCTTCCGGTGATTAGGGTTACTGACAACGAGCACTTGAGCCCTCCAGGGCGAGCTACTAGGCTGGATTATACCCTTGTTTAGAAGCCGCTTGGTCTCGTCAGCGATAAATTGTGCATCTGGGGGTGAATATCGCCGAGACTTCACAGTTATAGGGCGACAATTAGGGGTTAGGCATGGGAACAGCGGGGGTGGTTCAATCGACATCTCCGTCAAGCTACATACCGAGAAGACTTTAGAGGGTTGTGCACTATTGAAGCGCATCTCTAAACGCCCGTGTACAAAAAATCATGACCCAGGAGAACGCCAGAGCACAGATTCGGCAATACCATCATTTTAACATCCGAGTACAGTATCTTGTTAGCTACCAAGTTCACCACACAGAATCCTTTGGAGCTTTGCCATCGGGCCGTTGATGCCATGTACACACGCTGAGTGGTCGGAACAGTGGACCAGCCGTGTCGGCGAACAAGATCCTGGCTGACACAACTTTCACTGTTCCCAGTGTCAATCAAAGCATCTTCAGCTTCGCCGTTAATCACCACAGGAATCATAGCCCTCGCCAGGCCGCGAGGCGCAACCCCCAGAGCCGTCCTCGAGGTGCGTGCACCCACGAGCATCGTTCGTCTGGTCTTAACTGATCGACAGACTTGGGCAAAATGTCCTTTCTTCCAACAACTATTACACAGCGCATCCCGAGCATGGCATAAGCTCCTAGGGTGTCTGCGATTCCCGCAAAAGAAACATTTGCCTGTCATCACAGCAGGGATCGTGGCCGCCGTAGTAACCAAACCGCTCTCCTCGGCATCTGGACTCTCGTCGAGAATATCCAGGCAAGCGGTGTGCGACGGACAACTTGACCCTGCAGCTGACACAGCGTCCGAGCGTTTCTCGGCGGTAGCAGCATTCGCTGTCAGATAAGGTCGTCCGTATGTCTCCAATCGAGTCTGGGCCAGCTGCAAAACTCGGGCCTGTTCGTAAGCAGCCTGAAAGGTCATAGTCTCGGTCTCGTCTAGCAGCTTCTAGCAGTTCGTAAGCAGTCTCGTCTAGCAGCCGCTGACGGATGGCCGGAGAAAGGAGACCAGCAATGAAAGCATCTCACATTAGATCATAGAGGGCCATCTGATCCAGCACTCCACAGTCCTTGCCGAGTTGTCATATCTCCTGCGTATACTGCTCCAAAGTCTCAGTAGCCTCTTGCTGCGTGTAGCGAGCAAATGTCGAGCATAAATAGTGCTTCGTGGTTTTACATCGAGAGCTCGCAGGGCTGCTACAGAATCGGCTTAGGTTTCACAGTGGGAGAAATAGTCATATACATCGCTGGACACGTTGCAGATGAGAACCTCCATATTCTGTTGGTCTGTGGCTTCGGGCAGGCTTGCATGTAGAGCTCTAGCGACCTCATCCAGCTTTGCTGGAATTGGGATCGCCGACGAACCTCTCCGGTTTGAGAAACTTGTCCATGACACTTGAGTGGTGAGATCGATTTCAATAAATTGTTATGAAAACAAGTCGAGACCTCGTTTCCCAAATATGAGGCTTTATTGAAATATATATCCACATATCCAATACACACAGAACAAATAATAATATCAGAACGACAGTAAAGATTATACTAGCATTTCATTGTCCATAAGCAAACAAATAATTAATTCCCTGTCATACCTCTCTCGAGCATCCACTCACAAAAGACAGATACGAAATCAAAACTCCTCCTTTCCCCTCGCAGGGCCGCATGATTTCGTGTGTGTCGATAATGTCACAGTATGTGGCCACGATCAGGTAGAACATGACTCAAATTTACGGCGGTTCTTGGATGTCGCGTAGAAATACAGACTGACCTTCAACGAAGAAAAGTGTAACTATTCCATCCAAACAGTGGATCCTTTGGGGTACACCGTGACCAGAGGGGAGATACAACCTGACGTCACTCGGCTGCAACCTTTGCTCGAAATGTCCCCACCCACTGACCGTGCGGCCTTGCGCAGAGTACTGGGACTGTTCGCGCATTATTCCTTGTGGATACCAGGGTTTTCAGAGAAAATAAGGCCTTTGGTGGAATGCAAAGTATTTTCACTGAACGTGGCTGCGAAGGCCGCTTTTCAGCTCTTGAAAACAGATTTAGCTAATGCTGTTGTGACCTCGATCGACGAGGCTATTCCTTTGATGATGGAGACAGACGCCTCGGGCTGTGCTATCGTGGCTAACCTCAATGAAGCTGGAAGGCCGGTCGCCTTTTTCTCTCGCACACTGTCTGATAGTGAAAAACGACATTCCGCTATCGAGAAGGAAGCAGCGTTCATGGAAGCATGCTTACGCGATCGTGGACACCAGCAGACGGTGGCGCCATTTCCTTCTGGGGAAACTTTTCCAGTTAATCATGGACCAGCAGTCCTCCATCATGTTCATGTATGATGGACGCCATACGCAGAAGATTAAAAATGAGAAAATCGCTCGCTGGCGCATAGAATTAGCTGACTTCAGTTTCGACATCATTTACAGGCCGGGACCAGATAATCTGGCTGCCGACGCTCTGTCCTGACCTGCCTCCTCGGGAATGACCACCGGCGATTTACGGGATATTCATGATTCGCTCTGTTGCCCCGGGGTGACAAGATTGGCTCATTTTGTGCAAAGCAGGAATTTGCCTTTTTCTACAGATGACGTCCTGCATCTTTGCAGGTCATGCACCGTGTGCGCCGAAGTAAAACCGAGTTTTTATAAACCGTCTATGGGGACGCTGATTCATGCCGGACGATCGTAGGAGCATTTGAACGTTGATTTCAAGGGTCCGTTGCCAGCAGCAGGGGGCGCCGATACATTCTTACTGTTGTCGACGAGTACTCTCGGTTTCCGTTTGCTTTTCCGTGCGTTGACATGTCTTCTGCAACCGGTGATTGAATCTTTGCGGCAATTGTTTTTAATGTTCGGATATCCTGCTTTCATTCACTCCAACAGAGGTACGGCTTTTCTGTCTCGAGAGATTAAACAGTTTCTCCAGGATTGAGGTATCGCCACTAGCCGTACCACGGCGTACAATCCTCAATGCAATGGCTTGGTGGAACGTTATAACGGGATTATCTGGAGAGCCGTGTCTATGAGCTTGAAGTCGCGTGGTTTACCTTCACAGCAGTGGGAACGTGTACTGCCTGACGCATTGCACGCAATTCGGTGGCTACTGTGTACCGCTACGAATGAAACTCCACACGAAACAATGTTTCACTTTTAGTGACGTAGTGCTCTTGGGCGAGCGTTTCCCTCTTGGTTGGCCGAGCCCGGTCAGGCTCTTCTAAGACGAGCGGTCAAAGTAAATACGAGCCATTGGTGGATCGCGTCAAAATTCTGGAGGCAAATCCGGAGTATGCTCATGTGAGGCTGCCAGACGGACGTGAGACTACTGTATCTGTTCGCCATCTCATGCCTTGTGGCGAGGGAAACGAGCAAGGAGGGGAAAATGATTAAGCTGAGGGATCAGCAGTAACAATACCTGGGATAATAGCAGAGAAAATGAAGTGCTACATAAAAAACCGAAGCAGAAGCAACTGCTCTAATAGCCCCAACCAACATGAATCGGCCAGACTTTGCCAGGGACACAATTCGACAATTCAACACAACAAGGTATGGTCTGGAACAGAACATTGGACTAAAACACGATCAGAAATACAGGAATAAAAATAGATGGTATTCATATAATATTTGCCCTGGGCAGTCAAATTGGTGTGAGTTAACTCTTCTGTTTTTAAAGGGTTCTTTTCTTTGATCCAATATGGCTGCCAGACCACGTGAGTGATTACATCATAGATTTATATTCTCTAATATAATTGTTTCGTAGATCTCGCTCAATAAATTTCAAACTGATCAGACTAAGCGCAGTCCCTGTTTAATAATGACGTCATAATTATGGCACCAATGACACTATCGTTAACACTTATTCCCCATGTGGAGTTCTTTACAATGAGCCATTTTTCAATTTTTTTTCCATGCAGTGGTTTTGGAGAAATAGAGGTGCAACGTTTTTTGTTTTTTCCAAGATGGCGCATGTACCACATGACCTACGATGTCATAATTATCATTACTAGGGCATGCCCGTACTATATATATATCTAAAATTATATCCCCCCCCCTCTATTTACATGAAATGGTTTGGTCCAAAGCGAACGGCTTGCGAGTACTGTGACAATCCCCCCCCTCTATTTACATGAAATGGTTTGGTCCAAAGCGAACGGCTTGCGAGTACGGTGACAATCCCCCCCCTCTATTTACATGAAATGGTTTGGTCCAAAGCGAACGGCTTGCGGAGTTTGGTAAAGAAATCGCCATAGCGTGCACAAACGCGCAGGAAAGCGAAAGAATCGCAAATTAGTTTTAATTAGTTTTAAAACATAGTTTAACGCCAACATAGTTTGCCAACGTGAAATAAATGAATACGCTCTCAAATGTGCCGTCCGAGGCAGAGTCTGTTCGCCACGTTCGGCACACGTGATAGCTCGCTGCTCTCTGATTGGTTGAATCGTTTTTTGGACATAGCTCGGTAACTACTTCTCCGATTAATATGAAACCTTGAAAAGGCACATCCTCGGGTCCCCAGCAATATACCTGGCAAGTTTCAAGTATATCGGACCCGTGGTTGTCGAGAAACAGCGGTCACAGACATACAGACATACAGAGATTACTGGAATTATAGATAGATAATATTCTACAGGAGGAGGCGCTCCTATGGTGAAAATTTAGTGTCAATCAGACCAAGAATTGCAGAGAAAAAAAATTAATACTGATCAAATCAAGCATTGTACTTGTCGAATTATGATGTCATAATTAAGATACTGATGACATCATCTTTAACATATCTTATTCCCCATGGGGAGTACTTGACAATGAGCCATGTTTCAATTTTTTCCATGTAGCGGTTTCGGAGATATAGAAATGCAACGTTTTTCGATTTTTCCAAGATGGCACATGTACCACATGACCTATGACGTCCTAATTATCAAAAAACAATTCTACAGGAGGATGCACTCCTGTGATATAAATTTAGTGTCCATCGGACTAATAGTTGCAGAGGAAAATTATTGTTCATACTGATCAGATCAAGAGTTGTACTCGTCGAACTATGATGTCATAACGAAGGCACCGATGACATCAGCATCAACATATCTTATTCCCCATGGGGAATACTTGACAATGATCCTTGTTTCAACTTTTCCATTGAGCGGTTTGGGAGATATAGAGGTGTAACGTATTTCCAAGATGGCGTCCGTACCACGTGCCCTATAACGTCAAAATAAATTTTACAGGTGGGGGCACTCATACGGTAAAATTTCGTTGCCGAGTTGCCGAGACCCAACGGTTGCCGAGAAAATGAGTTTTTAAAATCAAGACACCCCACACGTACGCACCCGAATGTCTAACCCTGATTTTCGCTTCGCGAGCGCAGGTTCATAAAACAGTACAGCACAAAGTTTCTGGTCTGGGAAAAAACTTTGTCGTGCTGGAATGAGGAACTCAAAAACCAGCAACACACGTGGAGCAACCTGGGATTTTGCATCACATGAATTTGCATCCATAATGAATTCGTTTTTACACAATAAAAGAGTCCAAAACGTGCATGAGGTGACCAGTTTGGTGGAATAACTGTGCACAAAATTCAATGTCAACTTCAAATAATTGAAAGGCTCAGAAAAGAAAGCATTGAATGTATTTATGGTGTGATTGAATGGCCAGCAGTTCCTCCTGGGAAGGCCGGTAGTGTGGGTTTATAGGAGTTTCAAACAAACGTGATTATCCAAATCGGCAGGAACCACACAGGTCTCTCGCAAGGCTCAGGACAAGAAGGGCAGAGCAAAGCGTCGAGTCAGCATCAGTTTACGGGATATTAGCTAAGCTAGGCCTGGCCGGGCTTGTCATCTCCGCAGGCCTGGTTCCGCTCGGCCGATTGGAGCAATATAAACACAACATGTGAGATCATTATGTTGTCTTCTTTTCCTCACCCCCATCCTTCTGACATTAATGAGCAGCGACAAACACATAATAGAGCTACCTTATATCCCTGTATGATACAGTGCTGTGAGTCAGAGGTAGGAGATTCCCAGGTAAGTTCCAGCTGGGAAGAACTCACAGGCCTCACTGTGAGGCTATGCGGTGGTGCAGAAGGAACTGGAAAAGGAATTAAAAGCACATCAAAAGCTTTATAGGCCACAATCCAAACACAATCATGACCTTTCCAATCATTCACAATTAACAACAATTCATTGAATAATTAGTGCGTTCTCAATTATAACCATTTGATGGGAAATCATTAAGGATAAGAAGATTAAAAAAACAACAACAATATGCCAATGGCATATGGGAAAGCACCCAAATGCGAGAGAAACTGTTGATGGTGAGAATTAACATTCGAGTGTTAGTGCTCAGTGGATGCTTTCACATAGATATCTGTAATTTGTATATGTAGCCGGAACAGCAAATGACTGGAGGAAATGATGACGAGTAATTACTATTTTTACATCAAACACTATTTGACAGATATTATCAACTTCTGACAATTATCTCCTTGGTCGGAATGACTTCTCTTCCTGGACCATAAATTGTAAAGGGCCCAACACATCAATTATTTGCATATGTACGTGTATATGTATATGTATATGTATGTGTATATGTATATGTATGTGTATGTATGTGTGTATGCATATGTATGTGTATGTATGTGTATATGTGTATGTATGTGTATATGTGTATGTATGTGTATATGTGTATATGTATGTATGTATGTATGTATGTATGTATGTATGTATGTATGTGTATGCATGTATGTGCATGTATGTATATGTATGTATATGTATGTATGTGTATGTATGTACATATGTGTATGTATGTATGTGTATGTATGTATGTGTATGTATGTATGTAGATATATGTATGTATATGTATGTATGTATGTGTATGTATGTATGTGTATGTATGTATGTAGATATATGTATGTATGAGTATGTATGTATGTGTATGTATGTATGTATGTATGTATGTGTATGTCTATGTATGTATGTGTATGTATGTGTATGTATGTATGTGTATGTATGTGTATGCATGTATGTGTATGTATGTATGTGTATATGTATGTATGTAGATATTTGTATGTATGTGTATGCATGTATGTGTATGTATGTATGTGTATATGTATGTATGTATGTATGTATGTATGTGTATGCATGTATGTGTATGTATGTATGTGTATATGTATGTATGTAGATATTTGTATGTATGTGTATGCATGTATGTGTATGTATGTATGTGTATATGTGTATATGTATGTATGTATGTATGTATGTATGTATGTATGTATGTATGTATGTATGTGTATGCATGTATGTGCATGTATGTATATGTATGTATATGTATGTATGTGTATGTATGTACATATGTGTATGTATGTATGTGTATGTATGTATGTAGATATATGTATGTATATGTATGTATGTATGTGTATGTATGTATGTGTATGTATGTATGTAGATATATGTATGTATGAGTATGTATGTATGTGTATGTATGTATGTATGTATGTGTATGTATATGTATGTATGTGTATGTATGTGTATGTATGTATGTGTATGTATGTGTATGCATGTATGTGTATGTATGTATGTGTATATGTATGTATGTAGATATTTGTATGTATGTGTATGTATGTATGCAATATATATATATTAGGGTGGCCCGAAAAATTAAATGTTTGCATTTTATATCGCACACCCTCTCATTTGAGGTTGCTTGATGACAAAATAGCACAGTACAAATCTTAGGGCAATCCAACAAGAGTAAGTGGTCTCCCACAACCCTCGGAAAGTACTCTGGAAGACCGGATTCGTTGATATTTCTGGTGTCCATAACTTCTTTCTCTCTGGGCCAATTCTTTTCAAATCTACACCAGCCTCCATGTGGACCCAAATATAGCTTTCTAATAAGTCCTTTCATATTAAAAAAAACACATCATCCCCATTGACCCACAAATGGCCCCCAAAGTCCCCCATGAAGAACATCATCGAGTCCAAAATCAAACACACTCTATTTAAATAATTGTGAATGTGAAACTGCATTCTTTTAACACAAACAAAAACAAAAACAGTGTTTCAAAACAAAATCTGTTTGGTAAAAAAAACAATGGTGCCAGGGCAGTCAAGCTGTCAGTGTTACTTGGTGCTCTTGACCAGTTGATTTTTAGTGGTACAGGTTGGCAGAAGCTTCCGGTGATGCTCAACGACCTGGTAGAGGAGCTGGCGCTGCTGGTCATTCTTGGTAAGGACTTCATTAAAGTCAGTAGCCAATTTGACTGCACGTTCTGCACTGTCGTTCACCACCTTCAGCGCACGAACAGTCTTGCACGCTGCAATGTAGTCATCACGCTCGAACCATGTGTCTACTGCGGCCGTCGGGAACTCCTGTGACAAATGAAGTGACTCAAAGAGGTTGAGCGAGCGCTGTGTGACAAACTGTGCCACCGAAAGGTTCCGGAACTCAGGTATCTTGTTTGGAGCCATACGTCGAACATCTTCTGGGAGTGGATCTCTCTGCAGAGCATTGACGATAGCCCCCTTATCTTCATCAGTGCTGTCATCGCTGAACAAAGGCAGTGCTGCAAGGTCCTCACTTAGGTACCACAAGTGCAGCCGCATTTTATTTTCTGCGACTCTGGCAATTTTGCTGTCAACTTGTTGGTAATCTTCGATCAGCTGTGGCATTAATAAGTCATTTGTAGGAGCAGCTGTCGCCAAAGGTGCTGCAAACCAGAAGCTTGCATATATTGCACTAACAAACAAACAAATTCGTCGCAATGAGTCCATCTCGCGCTTGCTCATGTGGAATTGATGGCGAAATCCAAAGATTTAAAGACAATAAATCCCTTTTGCCATCCATCTCGCGTGGTGATAAGCACCAGGAGCCCAAAATCCTGTACCAATGTCCATATCCTCTCTCAGGAGCCAAAGTGTGAGTCTCGCGAACTCTAGGTAGTCTTCACGAGGTTGGACAGTCTCCAGGTGTTGTTGAAGGTTATGGATAACAAGAGTACGGCGAGATTCCAGCCATGCTTTCTCTGATGCACTCAAACTACCTGCACCAGCCTCGTCGCTATCAAGAGCATCAAACTTAGACTTGTCGATAACATCCCACTGTGACTTGAGTCAACGAAAAAGCTCAATCTTTGGTCCCTTTGAGGTAAACAAATTATCGAACACAGCGGCTGCATATATCTCAAACATATGGTGACGCCATGCGAGAAAGAGCAGCCGTCGATTGAACGAGTGCTGCTCAACAGTGATTGATCGAGTGCTCCACATAGTGGAATTCTATGTGGAAAGTAAGATCTTGGTCCACATGGAGGCTGGTGTAAATTTGACAAGAATTGTCTGAAAAGAAAAAAAGTTATGAACACCAGAAATTTCACCGAATGCTGTCACACAGAGTACTTTTAGAGGGTTATGGGAGACCGCTTAATCTTGATGGATTGCCATAAAATTTTTACTTTGTTATTTTTTCACCTAACCCCCTAAAATGAGAGGGTGTGCGATATAAGGAAAAACAGAAAAATACTACATAAAAATTGGCCACCCTAATATATAGGGAATGTGGATGTGTATGTGCATCCACAGCATGTGCATGTGGATATGTATGTGCCCTTGCTGGCCCACCTTAGCTGACCGTATCGAGGTTGAAGGGCCGAAACGGGATGATGCTGAGGACCTCGACTGAGGACCCGGTCAGTGCGGCACACTTGTGACCAGGTGTGTTTTGAACATATATATATATATATACAGTGTATATATATATATATATATATATATATATATATATATATATATATATATATATATATATATATATATATATATATATATTTATACAGTGTATATATATATATATATATATATATACACAAAGAATTAAGTTAAGCACCCCCCCCGTTTTTTTACAACCTCGCACATTACAAGTTTGTTGTCGTCAAAACAGTGTAATATACCCATGATATTGCTATATTTTCTGGAGAAGTGATATTATGGTCACATAAAAACATAACAATCATGCCGTTTTCAATATTTTATTCTGAATAATTTAAGGTGAAATTTTTTGGGAATTTTAGGCATATTTTCACCTCAATTTAAGTATGGAGCTATAGGTCCATCACGGACAGTGTGGATGACGTTTATGTTTTCTAACGTACAGTCATTGTTCTGAGAAGACCTCTAGCGATCTTTGCGTCAATAACGTGTGTAGGACCCACGTGATCGGATCACTGACTCAACCAATCACTTTTTTTCACTTTGATCACTCAATTTCATCAATGGGTAATTGCTAATGTCATACCAATCATTATTTGATCTCACATACCTTAGAATATATGCCAATGTATACATATACACAAAGAATATATATTAGGGGGTGCTTACCTTAATTCGTTGTGTAGGGGTGCTTAACTTAATTCTTTGTGTATATATATATATATATATATATATATATATATATATATATATATATATATATATATATATATATATATATATATATATATATATATACAGTGTGTATATATATATATATATATATATATATATATATATATATATATACGTATATATATATACGTATATATATATATATATATATATATATATATATATATATAAACTTTGGCTTGAAAGATATTCCATAAAAAATTGAACGTGATCTCCATGAAGAGAGATGGGACAACTTAGCAGAATTCTGCCTCTGATGGATTCATGTTTATTACCTCCAATAATAAGTGGACAGGGGTTGTGTTTTCACATCTGTCTGCCTGTTTGTCTATCTGTTTGTCTGTCTGAGAGCAGGATATTTTGGTGAAGGTCCGGATCCGGATACTAGATTTTTAAAGTGATTCTTCACCATTGAGAGATAGGGCTGAAAATGATATGTAACACAATATCTCAAAGTTATGGATGGATTGGGCTGAAAATTGGTGGTCAGGTTGGGTGTTTGACAAGGACGAACTGATTCGATTTTGGTGAAGATCCAGATCTGAATATTAGAATTTTTATTGTGATTCTTCACAGAGGAAAGATAGGCACAAAATTATATATAGCATATTTCAAAAGTTGTGGACAGATTATGACAAGACTTGGTGGATGAGTGGGTTGGTGATAAGAACAAGCTGGTTATATTTTGGTTAAGTTCGGGATACAGATCCGGCTAGTAAAAGTGGGATACAAAACGTAAACTGTTCAGCCTTGCGGAGGTATGCGCTCTACTGAGTGCTATTCTATTATGTCGCCTGCTTCTAAATCCGCCCGCTTCTAAATTTCTAAACCAGACCATTTTCATTTTCATTATTTTCGACTTTGTGAAAAATGAAATGCATTAGCCACTGCGCACACCTGTACAAAATGCTGCCACTTACAAGGAAGTGTGTGCCATATGTAAACAAAAAAACGAAAAAAAAATGTTAGTTTTCCTTTCTTTATTGTTTGATGGAAACTCGACTTGCAGAGCAGACCAAGTCCACATTTTTGTGATTGTCTGCTGCTGGTTACAGAAACCATGCTGGGTGATGATAGTCCTGTCACCAAAGAAACAGAAGAAGGCTGCAAAATGCACGGCATTGCCCCACATTGATTGAAATTCCCTGCTGTGGTTCGGCACATTTTTATGCCAAACTGAAGTCAGTCTTACTTTTGAAGATATCCATACATTGAGGCAGAAAATAACAGGCCAAACGAAACGAGAGGGGAGCACACAATCAATGTGGTGTAAAAACAATTTGTCTCTAACCTTAGGAAACATGATGTGTCACCTAGAGCAAGGATGGTTGATGAAGAGGGTGGCAGGAGGACCTAGAGGTACACAAATTTGCCTCTAAGTTGTCCAGCATGGGTTGGAATTTCAGCCAAGCTATAAACTGTCATCCGGGTGTTTCACACGCAGAGTGATTCGTCAATGTGCAGAATGGACGGATGGCCGTTAAACTCGGCATCCCATCTGCTGGCAATAGTTGATGGATGTTAATGAACCCACGCTGTCTGTCGCGAAGAGTAGGCGAGCTATCAGCAGCATCATGGACAAAATCCAAATTCCCACCCCGACCACTTGAGCCAGAGTGGTCACCCGACCAGGATTGGCGCCTAGTTCTTTTGCAACATAATTTTTTTTACCACAGTGTATTTATATGGGGTGCTCAGAAGACCATCATCATACTAAAATATGCCATTTGGTGTCTGTCTGTCTGTCTGATGAATTTTTGACGCCAATACATTCTGTCGTTACTTATCCAATCTCAACCAAACTTGACAGGATGCTGAAGGGTTACATAATGAAGGTTGTAGCGCATTAATTTACCCCCCTCCCCAAGGGGGTTTTCTCCCCCGAGCAGGTTTTCCCCGAAATTGCCATCAATGAGGTTGCATGCTGAGGTGTTCAATATTAAATTAGCTTTATCGTGGCGTTTTTCCAATGAAGAAGATTTATCGTGGCGTTTTTTCCAAAGACGCTTTTAATAGCAAAATTAATGATAATCACATATTGTTAATGTTATTACAAAACAATATTAATACTAATAATGTCCCACTTCCCCAAGGCGTTTTTCCTGCAGTGATAACGTGTATAAATAGCTTATAGTTATAATGGCGTTTCTGTGGGAGCAATAGAAAGTAAAAATATTATAAACCACAAACACGTATGCTCAGCTTTTTAAACAGTCGCTAATGCTCTTTATATAACACTAAATTAAGAAATTTGGAGGAATCCCGACATCCATGAAGTAAGGTTTATTTGCAGAACTGAGCGAAGATCTACTGTACTCTATATAACCCACAAATGTTGGCTTAAGAACATGGCCCGTTCTGCCGCTACCGTGGCATTATTCGTAGCGAAATTTTGAAACTCGCTCCTGCTGTTTGATACAAAACTGAAAGGGAGGAAGACCGGGGTGTGCTCATTTACCAAGCAGCTAGCTTGCGCTTGCCAAGCCAGCCGTTCCTTAACTGTTTTGAATGCAATGCTTGCTCGAATGCTTAAACCACTTGGCGATCTCTCCACAAGAAACTTGGTAAATGAACACCCCCAATGTTCTTGAGACCAGACCATAGATCGACTGTAATCTATATACCCCAAAGAGGAATGACCCTTCTTGCCGCTCCCGTCGTGAGCGGGTGTACTAGTTCTAAAAATCCTAAGAAATCTCTGTTGTGGAAATATGTATAATTTTCATACATTTAATACGGCCATGAAGTATCAATATTTTGACACATCTTTGCTCTCAGATTGTATATTTAAGTAATTTTAAAATTCTAGAAAGGGTTTTTTCGACAAAATGATGCATTTGGAATACTTTGAAACTTGATTGGATGAATAGCTCATTTACATAAATCCAATATGGCCACCAATAATCAATATCTCACCATACCTTTGTTCTCAGGTGTCATGTCTTGCCTGTGCAACCTAAACAACACTTGTGCAACTGAAAGGGAATGCTCAGTTTTCGCTCTGTTTGTTACTTGGCAATTTTTTTTTTTGACAAGTGTGTTGATCATTCCGGTTTGTGTGTGTGTATTTGTCTGTTTGTCTGTTTGTATGTGTGTTTGTAACTTGGCAAAAAAAGGTTTTTTTGACAAATATGTTGATCTTTGGTGTGTGTGTTTGTGTGTTTGCTACTTGCCGGAAAAGATTCCGGCAAGTATGTTGTTCGGTTGGTTTGTCTGTCTGTCTGCTTGTCTGTGCACAGCACTACGTCTACACCGTTGCACGTAGAATCGCCAAACTTTGCACACATATAGGTCTTGCCCTGGAATAGACTGTGCCCAATTTTTAACTCCCTTGGCCCAAGGCCTCCATTATGATGTCATAATTTGATAATTTGATAAGTACAAAACTTCATCCAATCAAGATGCAATTTCTTGAGTGACATGACGGCATAAACTGGTGGAGAAAAAAAATAATGACGACGTCATCGGTCACGTGGTTCGGCCGCCATCTTGGAAAAACCCAAAAAATTTGCACCTCTATAATCTCCGAAAGTGCTGTATAGAAAAAATTGAGACATGGTTCATTGTAAAGAACTCTCCATGGGGAATAAAATATGTTAATGATGATGTCATTGGTGCCGCCATTATGACGTCATTATTCGACAAGTACAAAACTTCATCCGATCAAGATGAAATTTCTTGAGCGCCATGTCGGCATAAACAGGTGGAGAAAAAAAATAAATGATGATGTCATCGGTCACGTGGTTTGGCCGCCATCTTGGAAAAACAGAAAAACTTTGCACCTCTATATCTCCGAAAGTGCTGAATAGAAAAAATTGAGACATGGCTCATTGTAAAGAACTCTCCATGGGGAATAAAATATGTTAATGATGATGTCATAGGTGCCTCCATTATGACGTCATAATTCGACAAGTACAAAACTTCATCCGATTAAGATGAAATTTCTTGAGCATCATCAAGGAATAAATTAGTTTACAAAACAAATAATGATGACGTCATCGGTCACATGGTTCGGCTGCCATATTTGTCCGAAATGGCCGATAAAAAAGTACATTCCGGCAAGTCCTCGGTCTCTGACCGATTTTTCATTTGTTTGTTTGTCTGTCTGTTCACTCACTTATACTTGCCTACAGGTCACAATTTTAGACCGATCTTCACGAAACTTCACCAAATGGCAGAGTTCGTAGTTCCACAAAATCCTATATATCTTTGAGGTCAAAAGGTCAACATAGGCCAAAGATCAACCACTTTTTTCAAAATTTCTAAAATCCTCAATTTTCATCCGATTGACTTCACATTTGAAGAGAATTTTCAAAACCGCTAACTGAATTCAACCACCAACTATTTTGCAGATCAACATAGGCCAAAAGGTCAACATAGGCCAAAAGGTCAACATAGGCCAAAAGGTCAGCATTGGCCAAAAGGTCAACCACTTTTTTCAAATTTCTAAAATCCTAAATTTTCATCTGATTTACTTGAAATTTGAATAGGATTTACATACAAGCGAATTGAATTCAATCACCAACTATTTTGCAGATCAACATTGGCCAAAAGCTCAACATAGACCATAAGGTCAACCACTTTTTCAAATTTCTAATTATTTTTAAGGTCAAAAGGATGCTCTCCTGAGTACCATTCTACTTTGTTTTCTTTTGCCAAGTGTCACTCTATGAGTGATTTTTCATTTGTTTGTTTTCTTGCTTGTTTGTTGTACACCACGCCCTCTCGATTCCATCTCCAGGTGATGCATGACGTCATCACCAGGCACCGATGGGGGCGCTGAAAGGTGTCGCACGCTGAAAGGGAGTACTCAGTTTTCACTCCGGTTTCTTTCTTTCTTTCTTGTTTTCTTGTTTGTTTGTCCGGGCAATCTCTCAGCCATCCTTTGAGCTTGGAAGCTGAACTTTGGGCACAATAGTGAACAGGTGCTTTGGCAAAAATTGTACTTTTTTGTTGTTTGATTAATAAATTAATTGATTAATTCCTTAATTATTACATATTTATTGTCTTTCTCATTTGACCAATATTTCTGAATATTTTGAGCTAGGAAGCTGATATTTGGACATGATAGTGACCAAGTGATTTGGCTGTAAATCTATTTTTGATTTATTGATGAATTGATTAATTATCAAATGTTTTAATTCATTACTTAATTCATTTTCAAAAGGTTACAGATTCAGATGAACCAGTGGTGATTTACGTATGCTATTCGCCAATTGATTAAAGGAGTTAATTATTTTACGATTATTATTTCTTTATTTTAATAAAACAATCAATCAATTAATTAATCAATCAATTATTGTTTAACATTCCCTCCCAATTCCCTCTCCATGTGTTGCACAGCGGCATCGTCGGAGGCACCCCGGCAATGTCGCCCACTGGAGGATGTGATATTAATTTATTTGGCAAGGGGGTGGTGTACTTTGAATGTAGCTCTACTTGTCTTCTTAGGCTCAGCCCTGCCCTTGATATTTGTGTGCGTGGCACCCGACCCACTTTTCCTGATGAAATTAATCGTGGTCATTGCACACTGCCACTTCTCTCTCTCTTCTGTCATTGCCAACTGGTGTCTAAGGCGGGTTTCCAGGTGCTATGCTATTAACTATTTAGGCCATCAGATACCCACAACGTGTAGCCATCTGAACACGTTGTTCCATGTCACTCCAGTTTTAGAAATACAGAGGAGAGTATTGAAGGTACTGAATGTGCACCTACCTGCCTCACCGACGTACACCTGCATAGGAACTGTTGTCGGGCCATCTCCAGCCGCTGTGTAAGCGCGGATGCAGATTTCATACTGGCGGAACTTCGTGAGTCCTGGTGTGTAGAGATAGGATGGACCATAAAGAGCAGCAGTACTATAATGTTCCATGACACATAGCCGGTTAATATGGAATCAAGGATACTTCATTTGGCACAAGCCTGTGAGAGTGCATGTGATTTTGTTGGTATTTTGTGAGACATTTCTGATATATCTGCTAGCCGAGTGCAGTTCACAAAAAAGTTAGATAACAGTGGGACCTTGTCCAAGCAAACTCAATATTAAAAAAACAAATTATGATGAAAAAGAAATTCATGTGACGATGATGAGGGATCTTTAATGAAGTGTCTTCAAACTTTTTTGAGCAAGGTGATGACCACTCGACACTGCCAATAAGGTTTCCCTACAGAGGAAAGTTTCACAGATCAGGATCGGAGTACCAAAGAGCAGTGACGATACTACCAGAGAAACTGAGAGGGTGGATGAAGGCATGGATGGATGCAGGATGTCAGCTGGATGGTGGAAGGTCTTGATACAAAATGGGTGCAGATCATTGACAATTTGAAAAGGGTTCCATAGTTTAATGGATGGCCTGCAATGTTTGCTTGCGTTTTCTGTATATTAAGAAACCAAATCTCTGGAGTCACAAGCAGGATATGGTTATTATTTGTGTTCATTACCAAGTGTTGATATTCCTTTGACAAAAGAATGCGTTTATAAACCGTAATTGATGCATTTTACATCACCAAAGGAAGGAAACCTGCACAACAACCTCCAAGGCTGTAAAAAAAATTTGGTGAATCATTCTTTTCATGTTCATTTTACTCTGTTATTACTCCGACTAACCGCTCACTCTTTTGTAATCAAAAATGTTGAAGTGCTATCGGTTGAAAGAAACAGCATGTATCAGGCACAAGCAATCAGGACATAAATGCCCTGAATAAGGAACAAAACGACAAGAGTTTAAATGAGATTAAAATGGAATTGTGGTAATGGAAGGCAGGTTTTATTGGAATAAAGTGCACTATATCCCTCAGACAAGGCTGGAACATTCCAGGTATGAAAAAGAGCAAATAAAAAACATATAAAGAACCTCAGTTGAGGAGTCCTAATCCAGGGTATGTGTGTTAATGTATAAGCATTAAGTGATAGGATCTCAAGTCAGGCTTTGTGGGAAATGAAATGAGAGCAATCATAACTTTTTACTTTGCCAAAAGGAACTCGGTCCAGGTCTTAGAACATTTGCAAAGATCATCACAACGATCCTTTACCTCTGTCAACACCGATGGTGGATGGAGGTTATGTTTTCACCCCTGTCTGTCTGTGAGCAGGATATCTCAAAAAGTTATGGACGGATTCAGACGAAACTTGGTGGAGAGATTGTGTGTGTAACGAGGACAAACTGATTCGATTGTGGTCAAGATTCTGAATATTCTGCTTTGTGATTGGTCATCCAGCATAGCCCAACCCCTAATTAGCATTTATATGGGAGGGAAATGAAGGAGTTTTTTTTTTTTACTCAATGGATGCACGTGTTATTGATTGAAATGTCGAGGGAAACAAAAGTTTATTTTGTTTGATTGTAAGAGGTTGGAGAACTCATTATTAACTATATACACACATACGTGTGTGTGTGTGTGTGTGTGTGTGTGTGTGTGTGTGTGTGTATGTATATATATATATATATATATATATATATATATATATATATATATATATATATATATATATATATATATATATATATATATATATATATATATATATATATATATATATATACATACATACAGTAACGTGAAAAAGTAAGTACACCCCATGTAAAGTTTTGACTTTTTCAACATATTTCAACATACAGCTATTAGATCTTCATTTCAACAATATTGATAGATAAAGGTGATATAATATAACAAATATCATGAAACATTTACATTTTGTAGTCCATTGTATAATTTAAATAAACATAAATGCAAATTTCGCATGTGGAAAAAGTAAGTACACCCCTACATTTATCACTACTTCAAATACCTAAAATTAGAATCAGGTGCACCAGCTCAGATGCAAATGATGAGAACATCGTTAGAGAGGATCTTGGAGGAACCTGTCTTATTTAAACCTCAGACATTTCGTTTGGTTTGCTCTTTGTTGTTGAAATGTGCGGCGTCACCATGCCTAGATCAAAAGAGCTCTCTGAGGCCTTCAGAAAGAAGGTTATAGATGCCTACGAGTCTGGGAAGGGATTTAAAAAGATCTCCAAACAATTTGAAATCGATCATTCGACTGTCCGGAAGATCATCTACAAGTGGAGAAGATTCGAAACAACTGCCAACTTGTTCAGGCCAGGCCGCCCCAGCAAGTTCAGCCCGAGAGCAGACGGCAAGATGCTGAAAGAAGTCTCTAAGAACCCCAGAATGTCATCACGGGACCTACAGGTAGCTCTTGCCACTGTTGATGTCAAAGTGCACGAGTCTACCATTAGAAAGAGGCTGCAAAAATTTGATCTACATGGGACGTGTGCCAGGACGAAACCTTTGCTGTCCAGAAAGAACATCAGGGCAAGACTAAAGTTTGCCAATGAACACCTGGGCAAAGACCAGCACTTCTGGAACAATGTGCTCTGGACAGATGAGTCAAAGGTAGAGCTATTTGGCCACAGTACGAGACGACATGTTTGGCGAAAACCAAAGACAGCATTTGACCACAAGAACCTGATACCAAGTGTAAAGCATGGTGGTGGAAATATTATGGTTTGGGCCAGCTTTGCTGCATCAGGGCCTGGGCAGCTCACCATCATATAATCCACGATGAATTCTTCATTGTACCAGAGGGCGCTTGAGGATAATGTGAGGCCATCTGTCGGAAAGTTGAAGCTCAACCGAAGGTGGACCTTGCAACATGACAATGACCCTAAACATACCAGTAAATCCACCAAGGAATGGCTGAAAAGAAAGAAATGGAGGGTTCTGGAATGGCCAAGTCAAAGCCCGGATCTAAATCCCATCGAGATGTTGTGGGGGTATTTGAAACGAGCTGTGCATGCAAGAAACCCCTCAAACATCGCACAGCTGAAAGAATTCTGAATGGAGGAGTGGGCAAAAATTTCGCCCAGTCGATGTCAGAGACTGGTAGACAGGTATAAGAAACGCCTACTTGAGGTTGTTTCTGCCAAAGCGGGCAATACCACCTATTGGAGCCAAGGGTGTACTTACTTTTTCCACATTCGAAATTTGCATTTATGTTTATTTAAATTATACAATGGACTACAAAATGTAAATGTTTCATGATATTTGTTATATTATATCACCTTTATCTATCAATATTGTTGAAATGAAGATCAAATAGCTGTATGTTGAAATATGTTGAAAAAGTCAAAACTTTACATGGGGTGTACTTACTTTTTCACATTACTGTATGTGCTCCATTTACTCTGAGGACTGCCAGGATCAGAAGCAAGTAAGTAAGCAAGACTTAGGAAGATGGAATAACAGAAAATGAGTCCCTTTGTTTTGAAGAAGGGCTCACACCCTAAACATCGCTTCACCTCTCCCTTATAGCGGTGAGAGTAACTCTCTCAGTATATGATTAAGATAATTTGTCGTCCGAATATCAAATACAATGGAAAGATTATTACATTGCAAGTTTCTCAGACACATGACAGGAGAGGTTCTTTTTTGTCATTCTTTTCATGCGATCTTAAGTTTCCATGAATGGTACCAACTTGACCGAGATCCTTTTGGCAAACCTCGACAGGACAAGCCCTCCAACTCATTTAACTTTCGACGATAGGGAGCATAGAAAGAGCTTCATCGCAATTTTCAGCAAAATTAGACTTGGGCTTAAAAAAAAAACGTCTCAATTGGCATCAGTATGTATAAATGTGTGTACATTGAGACTCACGTGCTAGTTCGTAGCCAGTTGCAGCAGAGTTATTCACAGTACGTACATTGTATTTTGCTGTTGAGGAGGGAAGGAAGGGGGAGAAAGTGTGTGTGAGAGAGAGAAAGAGAGGGAGAGAGGAAAGGAGAGATAGAGAGAAGCTGAAGAAGAAGAAGATGACATTTGTAATTTGTGACACAGCAGCCGAAGCTTGGGAGAGGGGGACATGAAGTTAGCACAGGTGTGAAGCAAAGCACCTTAGATTAAAATTGATAAATTTCATCACAAGAATGGTTGTGCCATCAAGACCGACGGATGTCGGGTGGACATTAAACCCAACAAAGTGTTCGCTTCTGTGCTGTAACATTCAATTATTATATGAAGCTCTATTTTCAGCTGACAAACCATAGGAGGTCCACAACCCATGAGCATTGCGCATTGACCTGGCAGGTGCTTGGAATGGCTTGTCTGTCTGAGAGCTCCAAAATATGCATGCGGTGGGTTCTAAATAAGCAGGTTTGCTTGTTGTTACACAATCAAAAGAGCTGTAGTCCCGCAGAGATGATAGCCACATAGTCTGTTATCTTCTTCAATTCGAAGAACCTTAGAAGAAATGTTGTTACTGCTTTTGACTGTATAGTTTTCGTATTTTTCAATCTCAGTCTC
>NC_136270.1:109491405-109661405 GCF_964187855.1 Myxine glutinosa
TTTCCCTCATCAATCTACACTCGTCAATCTACCTCATCAATCTACACTTTTCCCTCATCAATCTACCCCATAATGACAAAGAGAAAACAGGATTTTAGAAAGTTTTGCAAATTTATTAAAAAGAAAAAACTGAAATATCACATTGACATAAGTATTCAGACCCTTAACTCAGTACTTAGTTGAAGCACCTTTGGCAGCGATTACAGCCTCGAGTCTTCTTGGGTATGACGTGACAAGCTTTGCACACCTGGATTTGGGGATTTTCTGCCATTCTTCTCTGAAGATCCTCTCAAGCTCTGTCAGGTTGGATGGGGACCGTCGGTGGGCAGCCATTTTCAGGTCTCTCCAGAGATGTTGGATTGGGTTCAAGTCAGGGCTCTGGCTGGGCGACTCAAGGACCTTCACCGAGTTGTCCCTAAGCCACTCCTACGTTGTCTTGGCTGTGTGCTTAGGGTCATTGTCCTGTTGGAAGGTGAACCTTCGGCCCAGTTTGAGGTCCTGAGCACTCTGTTTCAGGTTTTCATTAAGGATATCTCTGTACTTTGCTCCGTTCATTGTTCCCTCAACTCTGACCAGTCCCCCAGTCCCTGCTGCTGAAAAACACCCCCACAACATGATGCTGCCACCACCATGCTTCACCGTTGGGATGGTATTGGGCAGGTCATGAGCGGTGCCTGGTTTCCTCCAGACAAGACGCTTAGAATTGAGGCCAAACAGTTCAATCTTGGTTTCATCAGACCACAGAATCTTGTTTCTCACAGTCTGATAGTCTTTTAGGTGCTTTTTTGCAAACTCCAAGCGTTCTTTCATGTGTCTTTCACTGAGGAGAGGCTTCCGTCTGGCCACTCTGCCATAAAGCCCAAATCGGTGGAGTGTTGCAATGATGGTTGTCCTTCTGGAAGTTTCTCCCATCACCACACAGGATCAATGGAGCTCTGCCAGAGTGACCATCGGGTTCTTGGTCACCTCTCTTACCAAGGCCCTTCTCCCCCGATTGCTCAGTTTGGCCGGGCGGCCAGCTCTAGGAGGAGTCCTGGTTGTTCCAAACTTCTTCCATTTAAGAATTATGGAGGCCACTGTATTCTAGGGAACCTTCAATGCAGCAGAATTTTTTTTGCAGGCTTCCCCAGATCTGTGCCTCGACACAATCCTGTCTCTGAGCTCTGCAGGCAGTTCCTTCGACCTCATGGCTTGGTTTTTGCTCTGATATGCATTGTCAGCTGTGAGACCTTATATAGACAGGTGTCTGCCTTTCCAAATCATGTCCAATCAATCGAATTTACCACAGGTGGACTCCAATCAAGGTGTAGAAACATCTAAAAGATGATCAAGAGAAATGGGAGGCACCTGAACTAAATTTCAAGTGTAATAGCAAAGGGTATGAATACTCATGTAAATGTGATATTTCAGTTCTTTCTTTTTAATAAACTTGCAAAACTTTCTAAAATCCTGATTTCTCTTTGTCATTATGGGGTATTGAGTGTAGATTGATGAGGGAAAAAATGAATTTAAACGATTTCAGCATAAGGCTGCAACATAACAAAATGTGAAAAAAGTGAAGGGGTCTGAATACTTTCTGAATGCACTGTATGCCCCTCACAAACGTCCACAAATCAGAGCTGAGGATCTGGTCAGATGACAGGGCGCCAGCAGATCCTCCACTCAGCAGATCCAAGCCCGGTTATGCTGTTGTTAGACTATAAGTCTTGTTTTGTATAGAAATCTCATTCTCGTTCTCTTTACGTCTCCTTTATTTCATCAGCCTTTCACTTTGATTGTTTCTCATATTATTTGTTCACAATCAATAATTATATGGCTTTCATTTCTTCCTTCCCTCTTCCTTAGATCAAAGTCATGAATTAGAAATTCTTACAAGATTGGACTTTCTTCGAAATCCACAATTCTTTATTTTTTAGAAAGATAGCTCGATCATGTTTAACACCAAATTCTTGCAGAGCTAAATGGTTATAAATATTAATAACACGAGGCTGTTCATATCCAATCCATCGTCGAGGATATTTGACATGAAAAAGGGAGTTGTTTTGCAGCTGCTAGTGAGACATCAAACAAACCGATTCCTCGAGCATAAAACAGGACGGAAGAGAAAAACTTTGGGTTTTAGGTCCTAATGGTGGCACACATTATTATTCTTATTTTTTTGGATTCAAGATCGAGGCTCGTGTAAGAGCTAACATTAGTGACAAAAAAAAAACAAAAAAAAACGGACAGATAAGACGAAATAAAGGGAGCGGGAGACATGATGGGGAGAGAGTGGGAAGCACACAAGTACAACATTTGAGAGCAGGGACATCGGGAGATCTGTGGGAGGCAGAGGGCTTGGGGGGTTTGGGGGGGGGGGGTGGGAGAGGTAAAAAAAAAAACAACAACACATGGACACATGGTGCCAGTTGTGCAATCACGTCTCTTGTGACAGTTTGATGCACACAGCACATTGCATGAAGGTAGGTACATCATAAAAATAGCACTAACCTAGGAGCTGAGCCTGGATCGGAGATGGTATTCTCGGCGTGACAGCGTGGTTGGGTGGCAAGGCGGGATGCTGATGGCTCCCGAGTGAAAGCTCTCGGTAAAGCACATGATACCCAAGCAAAACTCCATTCACGTAGTCCTCGGCAGGTGGCTGCAGAGTCAATGAGGAAAGGTTCAGGGCCAGGCTATAAAATCCACAAGAGGCATTTCTTAATCACACTCGAGCGGTCACTTATGTGATGCCTCAATCTCGTGTAGTACGCACATTAGCTTGGCAAGAATGTGGTCACTTCCTCCTTTATAATCAAGGTTCTACCAATCTTTGAGGAAGTTGAGGCTAGGTATGGTGTGTGGTTAAAATGGGTTGTGTGATGCATCACAGGTGAAAACAATATGTAACCCTGGTTAACAGTCAAGAATGGTGTGAGGGTTGGGATTTCACCTCCCACTTCACAAGGACAGATGAGGTCGTACGTGGAACAATTGAAATGATGCTTGGAGGTTTTTCCGGAGCTGTGCACAGACAGCACACAAATGGTTTGTCACAACATCAATGCAATCCTCGAACGCCAAAGTTGTAGGCAAAACAATTCCTTTCTATCCCTCTAATCCCTTCCTTTGATGCTGTATAGCAGAAAACATCAAGGTGTTGCAGTGATTTACGAGTATAATAACACATTATTGTGTTGTCTCAGAGGTTAAAATAACTTAACATGAGAAACAAAACTTCATGAACTCCATTAAAAACACCAACAGACTCCAGAGGGAATGCCGCTAAATCACATGATGCAATTCTGGCTTAAAGAATAATTCAAATCAATCATAAATGGGGCAATTCATAACAGCAGCCATCACTGTAACATGAATCATATCAGCAGCTGGGACTCTACCTCCAAAAAAAGTTTCTCTGCTCTGGAATAAATAACTAAATATATCGTCAGGTTCCATATGTCCAGATTTTAAGGTTCGTAACCAGTTAAATTTTTGAAAAGTTTGAAAATCTCTGACGCCGAAAACCAATGTTTCCATTTGATTTGAATTTTTTTTTTTTTTAACGTCTAGAACAGCCTTTGTCTGTCCGGATGTCCCCACAAATGTACACCAATCAGAGCTGAGGATCTGGTCACATGACAGGGGGACAGCGTTCAGTAACCATTACATACAGTTGAATATTTTACTAAAAGGAATATACAATAACCTTTTGTGTAACGTTTTTGGGGTTCCCAGCAGGTGGCGTAAGGGAGGCAGCGGGCTTCAGAAATTCCTCAATACAATTATGATTTTGAAATGCAATCGGCACGAACCTTGCTCCCGAATCCAGAAGTGAACAGATGACGATGGTTCGCTGGACTGATAATATCTCAACACAATCGTGATATAACATTATATTTTGATGTATTAATACTATAGTATTAATTATCTCCACCACTAAAGGTGGATGGAGGTTATGTTTTCATCCCTGTCTGTTTGTCTGTGAACAAGATATCTCAAAAAGTTGTGGACGGATTAGGACGAAATTTGGCAGAATGATAGCGTATGTGGCAAGAACGAATCGATTCGATTTTGCTGAATAGCTGAATATGGATTTGGATATGATAATGATATCATTTTTGAGTGATTCTTCACCATTGAAGGATCGGGCGAAAAGCCATATATAACATGATAATTAAAAAAGTTTTGGACGAGTTATGACTAAACTTGGTGGACGAGTTGGTTCGGTGACAAGAACAAGCTGATTAAATGTTGGTTCAGGTCCGAATCCAGGTCCGGCCTATCGTTGGGATACAAAACAAACTGTTGAGCCTGGCAAAGGTATTCGCTCTGCTGAGTGCCGTTCTAGTTTGTCATTGGAATGATGAATGATGCACTGGAATGTGGAATTTATTGGTTCATTGTTTGCCATTCACTGTTTTTTTTAAACCAAGTCATTCACGAACCAGCTGTCCATGCTTGGTCAATTTTTTAAATACTTACATTATTTGCGAACTGGTATCCCCACCAGGTCATAGTATCCTCTTCAACTAAAGTATCAAAATAGCCTGGCTGTGCCTGATAGACTATCGGTGTTTATTTTTTTTTCCAATCAAGTCAAATTGGAAATCAATTTTTTTTCGAATTACTCGTAAATGACTTTAGAGTCAGAGACTCTCAAGCTTTCAAAAATGTAAATGGTTACAAATCTCCACAAAATCGGAACGAAATTCCATATGTAATCTGACTACCTCCAGAAAGCCCCACTGACTGGGAAGATATGGAGCTCATCAGTTCCTGTTGGTTCGGTCGTCGGTACAAAACCACATCAAGAACGCACCGTTAATACCACCAACCGGCCAGCTTCCCAGGTAAGTCACCTCTCAGGGCAACTACATTCTTTGGGAAAGTTCATAACAGACGATGATTTTATATAAACTTTCAGAATCTCTCCTACTACCGACTCCTCTCTGGCATAGCTACCCCTGCTCTGTCTGTGCTGTGTCCCCCAAATATTCCTACAGGTCGCACAAGAACTGCCTGCAACCCTCTTATGGTCAAACTGCCAAAATCAAGACTCTCTGCTCAACTTCACTCCTTCATTCCTCTTTTCTCCCGCCTCTGGAACAAACTCCCTCACTCTCTTCAATCCCACTCCTCCCTCCAGGTCTTTAAAACAGCTGTGAACCACCATCTCTTATCTTCCCCCATCCAAAACCGTGATATTTACTACCCCCGTTAATTCACCCCATATCCACCTTTTTGAAATACCGAATTCTTTCCTGGAAGTCCTAGCAATGTCCATGTGTTTTATACCTCTCCCACACCCCTCCCCTGCACCTACCCCCCAAGCCCTCTCCCTCCCACAGATCTTCCAATGTCCCTGTTCTCTACCGTTGTTGTGCTTGTGTGCTTCCCTTTCTCTCCCCATCTTGTCTCCCACTCCCTTTATTATTTGTTTTATGTGTCCGTTTATGTTTTTTGTGATTGATGTTAGCTCTTACACGAGCCTCGATCTTGTAAACAAAAAAAAAGAAAAAAAAAATTATACTCCTGAAGATGTTTGTGAGCATCTGTAGGCCACACAATGTGGGCAGCTACACAACATGCACTTTAAAAGCCGTTTGGAGATGACAGTTTCAAGGAGGTTCATCAGATGTCGATGTGCAATTACATTGATCAATCGGCAATTACTGCGCAACAGACAGCGAGTTTGCCTGAGAGGACTTTTGCAGCATCATTCTTCAATCATGATTTGAAAGAATAAGTAAGTGAATAGGTAAGTGATATTTGTTAGGAAATCCAGTGTGCACGACCCAGTGAGGAACACTATTCTCATTTTCTTTCCTTTGTCGGATGTCAAAAGCCATGAAATTATGGATCCAAAACAAGAGGAAGGGAGGGGTGGGGGAACAATATTGGTCATATTGGTCAGAGTGGGTGAAGGGGGAAAGGGAGGGAGGTAGAGGCCTGGAGTAATGAACCAGTGTTTAGCAGGGACAGATAGGCGTTGAGTTAACTCTGCTAAAGGTTGTTGAAGGTTACTCATAAACGCCTTGGGAGTTTGAAAATGGATGACAGTTATGTAGATTAATCATCTATCAGGTTGATATTCAATACAGGATTATTTGATTTATATTGTCAAGTTAATGAAATGACGAAATACCTGAACAGATCAATGAAGCCACTTCACCTAACTCAGAGGGGGATGGGGTGGGGGGCAGCCATACAACATGGACATGACTGCTTGCTTGGGCTGAATATTAAGGAAGAGTGCTCACATGCAAATATCATATTTTGACTGCTGCACTAATGACATTTCACCAGAAGGTGATCATGCATGGCAATGGTGGAATGCAACATTTATTTATTTGTATGCAGCCTGCGGCTGCTTGGCTGCATCATTTTCTGGGGGTGTGGCCGTGCCGCTGATGCAATCCCCTGGTTGCCAGCTACATGGTACTCATTGTGCCAACCTCGAAAGGACGACGGTCTGAATCGACCAGTCTGGTGGTAATTCAACGGTATGATAGGAGTTTGAATGCAAGACCCTAATATCTTAAGTCAGCCACCTTGACCATTCAGCCAACACCAGGCTTGAATTTCAACGACGCGGTATGGTATCTGCAAGTCAGCCGTCCCATCTGTAATCAGACTCGAGGATTCCTATGGATTCATCTGCATAAATCTGCATAAATCATTGTCTATTTTGTGTCTACAGTACATGCCAACATTTAAAAAATGTAACAGGATAATTTTGTTTGTCATATTATCTGTATGAAGCCTGGTGTTGGCTTAGCGGTTAGGGTGCAGGCTTGGGATCCTAGGATCCTGGGTTCGAATCCCGGTCGATCGCTGAATTAACGCCAGGGGGGTTGACTCAGCCTGTCATCCATCTGAGGTCAGCAAATTGAGTACCAGTTCACTGGTAATTCCCTGTGTGTCGCAGAAAGGTGACTAACAGGGCTGGTGGCAGGAAGGGCACCCGGCCATAAAAACATTGCTTCAAAAAAGTGGGAGTTCTCTGCGGGGAAAAATGGCCTCTAAAGGTGGTATGCTATCTGTATGAGAAGGAATTACTTGGACATTTTAACTTCAGGACAGATATAGAGATCTATCCATTGCTTGAAGCTTGTATTAACTGAAACATACAGTAAATACATCCACACTTGTTTATATATATATATACTCATCCTCTGCTATTTTATTTCTGAATCACCAAGGCACCTCCTTTCCTGAGTCATCCAGAAACACAACATCTTTTTTCTGGTTTGTGGAATCTTACTCTGATCAGACCTCTGGAACTTTGGACTGCCCAATGGGTGACCCTTTAAAGTCAAGTTGGGCAGGTATAGTTGATAGCTTGTACTGCTCAGTGCATACCTGCCTGTAATGTCACCACAGCTGGTGATTCCTCACTCCAATGGCTCTGGCCAACATCATTTTGAGCAGCCAGTTGGAAACTGTAGGCTGTGAATGGCTTGAGTCTATCAGGTGAGAAGAAAACAGGTAGTGGGAGAAAGTGGTTAGAATATTTTGTGCATACACATGTGCACAAGGACACGGACACACACACACACACACACACACACACACACACACACACACACACACACACACACACACACACACACACGAAGGTGGATACATCAAGACCTGGGAGAGCTTCGGTCCACCTTCTCAAACCCGCATTCGGATAAAAACAACCAATAACAAAAAACACACACACCTGCTAAGAGGTAATGTGATGTACCATTCTCTGTTACAGAGCGTCGGTGCTGCCAAAGCAGTTTATTTGCAAGGATTAAACTGGGTGGTTTGCCATTTCCTTCCCAGTCGTAGTTGGGGGAGCAAGACTTTTGGAATTTAACCATGGGGCCTTATAGCTCACCCACTCTTTGGGAATGTCACCGCGGCATCTTTAACATCCACGAACAAGAGCCGGCAGATGGGGAGCACAGTTTAACGTCCATCCGAAGGATGGTACACACATTGATGAATCACGCTGCGTGTGAAACTCTAGAATGCCAGTTTATAGCAGGGCCGAGATTCAAACAGAGGCTAGATATCTCTCCCCTCCACCCTTCTCCCCCCTCCTTCGCCCTCCCTCACCTTCCCTTACCCCTTCTCCTCACATCCCCCTCACCTCTACTGTGTATATATATATACACTATACACTATATATATGTATATATATATATATATATACACATACATACACACTACCGGTCAGAAGTTTTAGAACACCTCAATTTTCCCAGTTTTTATTGAAATTTACGCAGTTTAATGCCTCAATGTACTCTGAAATTAAGCATAGAACAAATAAACAATTGGAGATAAAAAAACGAAATCATAGAATCATTTTGTTTAACAAAATTTAATTTAAAATTTTGACTCAGCAAAGTAGCCACCTTTTGCAGATATAACCGCCGAACACACTCGTGGCATTGTTTCTACAATGGAAATCAAATGTTGTTCGGGAAATTCTTCCCAACACTATTGCAGAAGTTCCCACAAATGTGTTGCACTTGTAGGTTGCTTTGCTTTCACCCTTCTGTCCAGTTCATCCCAAACCAGCTCGATGGGGTTTAAGTCTGGAGACTGTGCTGGCCATTCCATGATTTGAAGCCTACCGTCTTGTTCTTTTCCTCGAAGGTAGTTTTGACATATTGTAGGTGTTTCCTTTGGAGAAATTGCAAAGAAAGCCAAGGTGTCAGTGAGTACAGTTTCCGACACCATCAAAAGGCACTTGGAAACTGGAGGAAACTCTGACGGGAAGAGGTCTGGCAGACCCAAAGCCACAACAGAATCAGAAGACAAGTTTCTGCTTCACAACCTTCACCACCTGTGATGTACCAAATTTATTCACGGCATTAACAAAAATCTGCCCCTTTGGGGGTATACGAGAGGGGGTGGGGGTTGCCCCCCAAAATAGGTGTTGCTTTTTTCTCAGAAACTACACAAGCAATTTCGATGAAACTTCACCACAACCTTCATCACCTGTGATGTCCCAAAGTTTGTTCACGGAATTAAAAAAATCTGCCCCTTTGGGGGTGTACGGGGGAGTTACCCCCAAAATATGTATTTGCTTTCTTCTCTGAAACTACACACACTATTTCGATGAAACTTGACCACAACATTCACCACCTGCGATGTACCAACGTTTGTTCACGGCATTAAAAAAATCTGCCCCTTTGGGGGTCTACGGGGGAGTTACCCCCAAAATAGGTATTTGCTTTCTTCTCTGAAACTACACACACTATTTCGATGAAACATGACCACAACCTTCACCACCTGTGATGCACCAAAGTTTGTTCACGGCATTAAAAAAAATCTGCCCCTTTGAGGGTATACGGGGGGAGGGGGAGATTGCCCCCCAAGTTAAGTCTTTGCTTTCTTCCCAGAAGCTACATACGCAATTCCGATGAAACTTAACCACAACCTTAATCACCCGTGTTGTACCAAAGTTTGTTCCTGCCATTTAAAAAATCGGGGTCTAAGGTGGTCTATGGAGAGGGGAGGGGCGTCGAGGGGGGGGGGCTTGCCCCCCAAAATAGGTATTTGCTTTTTTCTCAGAACCTACACACATAATTCGGATGAAACTTCACCACAACCTTCATCATCCGTGATGTACCAATATTCGTTCAAGGCATTGGAAAAATTGCGGTCTGAGGTGGTACACGGGGTTGTGGGAGGGCGGGGGTATTTTTTTGTTTGTTTGTTTTAAGTCTTATGATTATGTTAGTATGATTCTACATGCTGCCCTGTCTTCTCGCAAGCATTGAAATTGGTTTAAAATACCTATAGTTGGTGCAGTCGACTGTTTGTTCTACAAGGTGAGCGCCAGGGTATTGCCCCTATGATTTTAAAAATTATTTCGTGAAAATTTCGAAAACAAAAATTCCACTTTGACATTATGGGGTATTATGTAGATCAGTGACAAAAAACTAAAATCAATCTATTTTAAAATTCAGGCCGTAACACAACAAAATGTGAAAAAGTCAACGGGTGTGAATACTTCCTGAAGGCACAGTAAATGTATTTAAACAAACTCTTGATTTTGCATCACACCAGCCCTCAATGTTATCCACTGGTCTCTTCAGCTTCTTTGTCACACACCTGTCAGCCGTGTAAGATGTAAGATGTGGTGGGACCCAAGGGCTGTGGGTGAACCAATGCCCATCCGGAAAAGAGCGGGCTTGCAGGACGTAATGACGAAGAGGTGCCGAATGGTCGTTTCCTGGATCCCAACTCAATGTGACACTTCTGGAACCGACCCATAACTTTGGAATAGCAAGTTTGCTGGGAGCGTCAGGGTGATCTTGGGGTCGGGGTTCAAAGTTTGAGGCACGACAAAGGGAAAAAATAGAAATGGTGACATTCAGCAAGCGTTCTACAATATAATTAGCTGTAAATATTCCATTAATTGTTATAATTTTTTGAGAGATAAGTTTGTCAAAGATTGCAACAACAAATGAGACCTCTGAGATGTGAACCGGGATATCCCACATCCAAACTGAGATAAATGCACAACCATCACTCTTTCAAGGTCAGGACACAGTTGTTAATTGGAGTTCTTTCAGATTCTGAAAGCGACCTTTGTTCAATGGGAATTGAATGGGATTCTAACTGGGAACCATACCATTGAATCACTCTTTATCAAAGGCTATATCATGTGGTGGAGGTCGCTTTACTTCTAAGGCGTTCAAAGTTGCATGGAGGCTCTGGATTTGCGTTGAGTTTCGAAAATGTCTGGATTTGAACTCATACAAAATGCAATTTTTCCAACAAATGAAATGCACGTTATGAAATAAGCTCACACAAAATCTTTAAATACAATTACAAACATCATTAACTGAAGGGCACTTAGGTAGTGTAAATCCAATTCCAATGAAAGAACAGTTCAAGGCTGCAATGGATAGGCCTCATTGATCGCCACAGATTCATAGGTATGGCATTGCATCACAAAGTGTGTTGTCTCTTAGAAGTATGTGAAGCTTTTTTTTTTTTTTTTTTTTTTGTGGACTGAATCGAGGCTCGTGAAAGAGCTAACATTTACTTCACAAACAAATCAACCAGACAAACAAAATATATAAAAAGAGGGAGCAGAAGACAAGATGGGGAGAGAAGGGGAAGCACACAAACACAACATTTGAGAGCAGGGAGATGTGTGGGAGGGAGAGGGCTTGGGGGGAGGAGGCGTGGGAAGGGGGGTGGGGTGGGGGGGGGGGGTGGGAGAAGTATAAAACACAAGGACACCAAGGACTTCCAGGACAGAATTTTTTTTTGGAATGAATAGATTTGGTGAGCAAGTCGAAAGCATCCTTTTAAAGAGGAAGAAGAAAAAGGTGTTATAGTATACGACAGAATACAGTTCTTCAGAGGACAGTTTAAACATTTTTTAACAACGTGATCACGAACAACGTGGTCGAAGCACGAACGAACAATTAAGAACGAACAAACGGATAAGAACAGAGAAGGAAATATATATATATATATTTTTTTGAGTTGAGATTTTAAAACAAGGAAGTATGGGGTGAAAAGACCGGGAAAAACAGAGACCGAAAGTAATTGCAGCGCAATCGAGAACCGCTGAGACAAAAACAAAGCCTCAAGCCAAGGTCGGACACGGTAGCCTACTACACTAGGCCTCAGAATACACGACACGAACTAACCGACGATTCTGTACACACGTAAGAAAAACCAACACCGAGAATCCTATTAAAGACACACCAAATCGGTACACACACCGAAGGAAAGATACAGTTTCGACAAAACACAATTGTGAAAAATTACTTAAACTTATTTTTTTTTTTTTTGGATACTGAATCGAGGCTCGTGAAAGAGCTGACATACATTTACTTCACAAACAAATCAACCACACAAACAAAATATATAAAAAGAGGGAGCGGAAGACAAGATGGGGAGAGAAGGGGAAGCACACAAACACAAGAGAGCACACAACATTTGAGAGCAGGGAGATGTGTGGGAGGGAGAGGGCTTGGGGGGAGGAGGCGTGGGAAGGGGGGGGGGGGGTGGGAGAAGTATAAAACACAAGGACACCAAGGACTTCCAGGACAGAAGTTGGTATTTCAAAAAAGTGGAATTGGGGTGAAATTATCAGGGGTAGAAAAGATCAAGGTTTTGGATGGGGGAAGATAGATGGTGGTGAACAGGTGTTTTAAAGACCTGGAGGGTGGAGTGGGATTGAAGAGAGTGAGGGAGTTTGTTCCAGAGGCGGGAGAAAAGAGGAATGAAGGAGTGAAGGTGAGCAGAGAGTCTTGATTTTGGCAGTTTAACCATAAGAGGGTTGCAGGCAGATCTTGTGCGACCTGTAGGAATATTTGCGGGACAGAGCCCAGAGAGAGCTGGGGGGGCAAGGCCAGAGAGGAGTCGGTAGAAGACGGAAAGACCACCAACCTGCCTGCGGTGAGTGAGTGAGAGGCCCTTGGAGTTAGCTTCATCGCGGGAGATTCCAATGATTCTGAATGCTTTGGTTTCAACAGCGTGAAGACGAGCTAGGTGTGAGGCAGGAGCACCAGCCCAGAGGGGAGAGCAGTATTCCATTGAGCTGCGGATGAAAGCCTTGTATGTGGTGAGGAGCTCAGGTGTGCCAAGGAAGGACTTCGCACGACGGAGGATGCCCAGTCGGCGACTGGCATTGGAGGCCAGATTCGAAATGTGGTTTTCCCAGGAAAGATCATGGCAGATAGTGAGACCCAAAAGCTTGAGTGACAGAACTTCTTGGAGAGGATTATTCAGAAAGTGGATGGGAGGGTTGTCCAGTCGGTCTTTTCGGAGAGACATCGTAAGAGTGTGAGATTTGTCAGGATTGAAAGACATGTTCCACTTGTTTGCCCAGTCTGTGATTTTGTCCAGGTCTGCAGAGAGTGAGGAGGCTGCAGACTGCCGATCTGAGGGATGAAGAATGGAGCGACAGAGAGTAGAGTCATCAGCAAAGAGATAGAGAGGATTTTCAAGAGAGTCAGAGAGATCATTGATGAAGACCAGAAAAAGCACAGGGCCCAGAACAATGCCTTGGGGAACTCCAGCCTGAACAGGAAGAGGAGATGAGAGAAACCCATTCAGGGCCACACGTTGACTACGACTAGAGAGGAAGTCCGCCAGCCATGCATGGAGATTTCCATGGATACCAAAAGAGGAGAGTTTGGTGAGCAGAGCGGGGTGCCAGACCGTATCGAAGGCACGTGATATGTCAAGGGAGACAGCTCTAATTTCCTGTTTGGCATTGAGGACCTCATTGAGAACTTCGAAAGCGTGCGCGCATGGACAGCTTTGAAGAGACGTGACCTCCAATCTTGCGCATGCGCAGACTCTTCAAAGAGTGCTGGTTGTCCCATCTGCAAGAATTAGCTAGTGGATGGTAGAAGGTATCTTTCATGAAGAGTCAGGGAGTTATCCCCAGAACCCTGAACAGGTATGCCAAAATCAAGACTCTCTATTCACCTTCACTCTTTCATTCCTCTTTTCTCCCACCTCTGGAACAAACTCCCTCACTCTCTTCAATCCCACTCCTCCCTCCAGGTCTTTAAAACAGCTGTTTACCACCATCTCTTATCTTCCCCCAACCAAAACCTTGATCTTTTCTACCCCGGTTAATTCACCCCAAATCCACTTTTTTTTTTCGAAATCCCGACTTATTTATTTCTTGTTCTAGCTGTGTCCATGTGTTTTATACATTTGCCACCCCCCTCCCCCACCTTCGCATGCCTCCTCCACCCCAAGCCCTCTCCCTCCTACAGATCTCCCGATGTACCTGTTCTCTACTGTTGTACTTGTGCGCTTCCCTTTCTCTCCCCATCTTGTCTCCCACTCCCTTTATTGTATGTTTTGTGTGTCCGTTTGTTTTTTTGTGATTAATGTTAGCTCTTACACGAGCCTCGATCTTGTACACACACACAAAAAAATTATGTTAGGTCTTACACGAGCCTCGATCTTGTACACCAAAAAAATAATAATAATAATAATAATAATGTTAGCTCTTACACGAGCCTCGATATTGTACACCAAAAAAAATAAAAATAATAATAATAATGTTATCTCTTACACGAGCCTAGATCTTGTACACCAAAAACACACAAAAAAAGAATAATAATAATAATGTTAGCTCTTACACGAGCCTCGATGTTGTACCCCCCAAAAAAAAAAAATAATAATAATAATGTTAGCTCTTACACGAGCCTCGATGTTGTACACCAAAAAAATAAAATAAATAATAATAATAAAAATGTTAGCTCTTACACAAGCCTCGATCTTATACACCAAAAAAATAAAATAAATAAATAATAATAATAATAATGTTAGCTCTTACATGAGCCTCGATCTTGTATACCAAAAAATAATAATAATAATAATAATAATGTTAGCTCTTACACGAGCCTCGATCTTGTACACCAAAAAAATAAAATGAATAATAATAATAATGTTAGCTCTTACATGAGCCTCGATCTTGTACACACACAAAAAAAAAATATGTTAGCTCTTACACGAGTCTCGATCTTGTACATCAAAAAAAATAAAATAATAATAATAATAATGTTAGGTCTTACACGAGCCTCGATGTTGCACACCAAAAAAATAAAATAAATCTATCTATAATTCCACTAATCTCTGTGTGTGTGTATGTTTGTATGTTTGTATGTTTGTTTGTGACCGCTGTTTCTCGACAACCACGGGTCCGATATACTTTAAACTTGCCAGGTATATTGCTGGGGACCCGAGGATGTGCCTTTTCAAGGTTTCATATTAATCGGACAAGTAGTTACCGAGCTATGTCCAAAAAACGATTCAACCAATCAGAGAGCAGCGAGTTATCACGTGTGCCGAACGTGGCGAACAGACTCTGCCTCGGACGGCACATTTGAGAGCGTATTCATTTATTTCACGTTGGCAAACTATGTTGGCGTTAAACTATGTTTTAAAACTAATTAAAACTACTATCTATAATTCCACGGGTCCGATAAAAAACACCGTACTCGCAAGCCGTTCGCTTTGGACCAAACCATTTCATGTAAATAGAGGGGGGGGATTGTCACCGTACTCGCAAGCCGTTCGCTTTGGACCAAACCATTTCATGTAAATAGAGGGGGGGGATTGTCACCGTACTCGCAAGCCGTTCGCTTTGGACCAAACCATTTCATGTAAATAGAGGGGGGGGATATAATTTTAGATATATATATAGTACGGGCATGCCCTAGTAATAATAATAATAATAATGTTCGCTCTTACACGAGCCTCGATGTTGTACACAAAAAAAAAAAAAAAAAAAAAAAAAATGTTAGCTCTTACACGAGCCTCGATCTTGTACACCAAAAAAATAAAATAAATAAATGATAATAATAATAATAATGTTAGCTCTTACATGAGCCTCGATCATGTATACCAAAAAAAAAAAAAATAATAATAATAATGTTAGCTCTTACACGAGCCTTGATCTTGTACACCCAAAAAAAAAAAAAAAAAAAAAAAATAATGTTACCTCTTACATGAGCCTCGATCTTGTACACACACACAAAAAAAATATGTTAGCTCTTACACGAGTCTCGATCTTGTACATCAAAAAAAAAATATATATATATATTAATGTTAGCTCTTACACGAGCCTCGATCTTGTACACCAAAAAAATAAAATAAATAATAATAATAATAATGTTCGCTCTTACACGAGCCTCGATCTTGTACACAAAAAAAAAAAAAAATGTTTGCTCTTATGCGAGCCTCGATCTTGTAAACAAAATGAGAAAAAAAGAAAAAAGGAAGATTAGAAATTCCTGCCAAAATCACCTTCTGTTGAATGACGGCCTGGCTAGCCGGTTTGTACGTGAAAGACTTGGGCCAAAAACCTCTCCTGACCAAACACACAGAACAAGGAGGGAATAACCAATACTGTAAAAGAGGTCGGAGTCATAGTCGTAGAATTGTTGAAGCCAAATTCATTTCAAAGTGGATAAATCATTGGGAAGGCCGAAGCAGGGTGTCGATTTTATCTGAATGCGGATATCTGTGGGGGTGTACTCTCTGGTATTACATTAACTGGAGAAAAAGAACTTATCAGCATTAAATCCTTGTTAACAATTTTAATCATTAGTGACAAAAAATAAATAAAAAATCCCTTAAAATAACGAATTATTACCATGAAAAGTGATGTCATATTGCATCAACACAGTCATCAACTGCTATTCCTTTAATTCCAAGCATTCCCCTGTACTTGTGAATTTTTTTTCGATGAAATGATAAATCAGATAATTCAAGCTGTTTCATCCCATAAATATTTCTCCCCAAGCAGCTCCAGGTACGAACCATCCCCAGAGCATTAACGCAGGCCACAGTAATATTGGACCTGCTGGCTGGAAGTCACGCTTTTCCTTCTCTTTCATATTCAGTGAGCATCGTGAGTTGTTACCGGAACTCAATATTCTGGTGAAGCATTCAAACATTTTTGCAACGGGTTTCCCAAGCGGTTGAAATGATGCTTCCGGCAAATGATGCTCGCTCAGGATGGTTCCAGGAAGTAAGTGGCATCTTTTTTGTCTGAAGTTTCCATCTCTTTGCCCAAATCATTTGTCTGCGGTACGGACTGTCCCGTGCAACAGTTCCTAGCCATGTTTGAGAGCCTGTGTAAATTAAGAGTGTGTGGTGTCACTGTTTTGGTTCCTCACATGTGTAGATCCGCTGTCATGTGAAGGGACTAGAGTTCAATAAATCATTGCCGGGCTAGAAGTCGCAAGGCTTCACTATAACTCACACAATTGCCTAAAACACACAATTGCTTAGAATGAAAGAATGAATGATCATTTTAAGGCCATTTTCCCCGCTATAGCGAGGGTTAGCCTTGCGGGCCCCATGAAAATCATGGTTCCCTGTTTGAGGCAATGTTTTTATGGCCGGATGCCCTTCCTGACGCCAACCCTTGGTCGCCCTCTTACGATGCGCAGGGATACGGTGTACCTATTCTAGGTCGGGGTACACACCGGGATCATTCATCCCAGCAAGCTGGTACTCAATTTGCTGACCTCGGAAGGATGACAGGCTGAGTCAACCCCCCTGACGTTAATTCAGCGATCGACCAGGATTCAAACTCAGGATCCTAGGATCCCAAGCCTGCACCCTAACCGCTAAGCCAACACCAGGCTACAGTAATTAAATACAGTCATGAAATAGTAATGAAAATAATAATGATGCTCATATGAAATTAATAATTATTTTTGATAATATATTTTTATGAAGAAATAAAAAATAAAGATGAAAAGTAATAATAAATAATAATGCTTACAGTAATGAAATAATGCTTTTCTGCATGGAGCATCAGAAAAGTAATAAAGCTATTTTTCATGTTCATCATGGCTTCATGCGATAGCCAGTGACAGCATGGTAATTTGTTTCCATTATTTTACCAGTCGCAAACACTAGACATTGTTATATCTAGTCCATTGGTATTATTTGCTTCAAGCATCTCAAAAATCCATATTTCTTGACTGACGCCCGACGTGCCAGTAGTCCGACAGAATTTGAGACATTTCAGACACGGCAGCGACATTTCAACAGAATTTGAGCTGCCTACTCTGGGTTTGATTCCTACAACACATTGCTGGGTCATGTGTTCATTGCTGGGATACCTGACCATAGACTTTGGTGATTTGCCGCCATGGTGTTTCATCACAAAATGTGCCGTCCCTCTGATGGAGCATTAAGCCAGGTGTTCCACCTGCTACTATTGGTTGGTTGGCATTCAATATTCCATTGTGTTTCTCAATGAAAGGTGTGTGAGTAGGTGAGGTATCCTCGGCATCCTAAACGAATCTCAAATTCCTTCCCAAATTTGAATGCCATGTGAAAGAATTGGGCCAAAGCATTCCCCAATTGGGCCAATTGAGCAATGAATTGGGCCAAAGCATTCCCCAATTGGGCCAATTGAGCAATGAACTGGGCCAAAGCATTCCCCAATTGGGCCAATTGAGCAATGAATTGGGCCAATTGTGAATGCAAAACAGTGAATTGGACCATTGTGAATGCAAAACAGTGAATTGGACCATTGTGAATGCAAAACAGTGAATTGGACCATTGTGAATGCAAAACAGTGAATTGGGCCAAATGTGAATGCAAAACAGTGAGTGAATTGGACCATTGTGAATGCAAAACAGTGAGTGAATTGGACCATTGTGAATGCAAAACAGTGAGTGAATTGGACCATTGTGAATGCAAAACAGTGGATTGGGCCAATTGTGAATGAAAAACAGTGGATTGGGCCAATTGTGAATGCAAAACAGTGAATTGGGCCAACGCATTCCTCAATTGGGCCAATTGGGCAGTGAATTGAGCAGTGAATTGGGCCAATTATGAATGAAAACAATGAATCGGGCCGGCCCATTGTGAATGAAAAAGTGAATTGGGCCAAAACATTCCCCAATTGGGTAGTGAATTGAGCAGTGAATTGGGCCAATTGTGAATGAAAAACAATGAGTTGGGTCAATTGTGAATGAAAAACAATGAATTGGGCCAATTGTGAATGAAAAACAATGAGTTGGGTCAATTGTGAATGAAACACAGTGAATTGGGCTAAATGTGAATGAAAAACAGTGAATTGGGCCAAATGTGAATGAAAAACAGTGAATTGGACTATTGTGAATGCAAAACAGTGAGTGAATTGGACCGTTGTGAATGCAAAACAGTGGATTGGGCCAATTGTGAATGAAAAACAGTGGATTGGGCCAATTGTTAATGCAAAACAGTGAATTAGGCCAAATCATTCCTCAATTGGGCCAATTGGGCAGTGAATTGAGCAGTGAATTGGGCAGTGAATTGGGCCAATTCTGAATGAAAGCAGTGAATCAGGCCAATTGTGAATGAAAAAGTGAATCGGGCCAAAACATTCCCCAATTGGGTAGTGAATTGAGCAGTGAATTGGGCCAATTCTGAATGAAAACAGTGAATCGGGCCAATTGTGAATGAAAAAGTGAATTGGGCCAAGACATTCCCCAATTGGGCAGTGAATTGAGCAGTGAATTGGGTAGTGAATTGGGCCAATTCTGAAAGAAAACAGTGAATTGGGCCAATTGTGAATGAAAAAGTGAATTGGGCCAAAACATTCCCCAATTGGGTAGTGAATTGAGCAGTGAATTGGGCAGTGAATTGGGCAGTAAATTGGGCCAATCTGAATGAAAACAGTGAATCGGGCCAATTGTGAATGAAAAAGTGAATTGGGCCAAAACATTCCCCAATTGGGTAGTGAATTGAGCAGTGAATTGGGTCAATTGTGAATGAAAAACAATGAGTTGGGTCAATTGTGAATGAAAAACAATGAATTGGGCCAATTGTGAATGAAAAATAATGAGGTGGGTCAATTGTGAGTGAAAAACAGTGAAATGGGCCAAATGTGAATGAAAAACAGTGAATTGGGCCAATTGTGAATGAAAAACAGTGAATTGGGCCAATTGGGCCAAAACCAAAACAATTTGGGGGGGGGGGGAGCGGCGCCACTCCACACCATTCCCAGTACACTGGTACTCATTTTGCTGACCTCAGAAGGATGACAAGCTGAGTCCACTCCACCTGGTGTTAATTCAATGGCCGTCCAAGATTTCAACTCAGGACCCTAGAATCCCCAGCCAGCCACCCTAACCGTTAAGTCAACACCAGGCAAACAAAGTACTCAATTCTACGACAATTGTGTCATACTTGGAGTTGTACTTTCGATGAAAAAAAAAACTGCCTTTAATCCTCTCTTGTGAAAATGCCCCAAAAAAATTGCTGTTATCAATAAGATGGGAATTGAAAACAACAGGTGATGGCGAGGTGTAGTGGGGCAGTGTGGATGAATGTACAGACAACACTAGCTTACCAGAAAAGACAAGCGTTACGTCGAGGTCCCCAGTCGGTGAAGTGATGCGAGTTGACAAAGTGGAAGACGCAAGGCGGCCATCTTGGATTTTGACGTAGCGACCCAATTTTCAATAGCGTTCTCCCTTATGCATAGATACACCCACACACCAGATTAGAAGTTAGTAGTTCGTTTATTTTTCAAGATATTTCGCTCACAAGGTTCAGACATATATATGGTGGCGGCCATCTTGGATTTTGACGTGGCGACCCAATTTCCAATAGCGTTCTTCCTTATGCCTAGATACACCCACACACCAGATTAGAAGTTGGTACTTCGTTTATTTTTCAAGATATTTCGCTCACAAGGTTCAGACATATATGGTGGCGGCCATCTTGGATTTTGATGTAGCGACCCAATTTCCAATAGCGTTCTTCCTTATGCCTAGATACACCCACACACCAGATTAGAAGTTGGTACTTCGCTTATTTTTCAAGATATTTCGCTCACAAGGTTCAGATATATATATGGTGGCGGCCATCTTGGATTTTGCCGTGGCGACCCAATTTCCAATAGCGTTCTCCCTTATGCATAGATACACCCACACACCAGATTAGAAGTTGGTACTTCGCTTATTTTTCAAGATATTTCGCTCACAAGATTCAGATATATATATGGTGGCGGCCATCTTGGATTTTGCCGTGGCGACCCAATTTTCAATAGCGTTCTTCCTTATGCCGAGATACACCCACACACCAGATTAGAAGTTGGTACTTCGCTTATTTTTCAAGATATTTCGCTCACAAGGTTCAGACATATATATGGTGGTGCCATCCTGGATTTTGACGTGGCGACCCAATTTTCAATAGCCCTCTTCCTTATGCCTAGATGCACCCACACACCAGATTAGAAGTTGGTACTTCGCTTATTTTTCAAGATATTTCGCTCACAAGGTTCAGACATATATATGGTGGCGGCCATCTTGGATTTTGATGTGGCGACCCAATTTCCAATAGCGTTCTTCCTTATGCCTAGATACACCCACACACCAGATTAGAAGTTGGTACTTCGCTAATTTTTCAAGATATTCCGCTCACAAGGTTCAGACATATATGGTGGTGGCCATCTTGGATTTTGATGTGGCGACCCAATTTTCAATAGCGTTCTTCCTTATGCCTAGATACACCCACACACCAGATTAGAAGTTGGTACTTCGCTTATTTTTCAAGATATTTCGCTCACAAGGTTCAGACATATATATGGTGGCGGCCATCTTGGATTTTGACGTGGCGACCCAATTTTCAATAGCGTTCTTCCTTATGCCGAGATACACCCACACACCAGATTAGAGGTTGGTACTTCGCTTATTTTTCAAGATATTCCACTCACAAGGTTCACACATACATGGCGTCAGACATACATGGCGGCGGCCATCTTGGATTTTGACGTGGGTTGCACCCACACACCAAATTCGAATGCGGTCCTTCGCTTACGCACGTACGCCCGCACGGACGGACGGACAGACGGACACATGGACGGACACACGGACGGAGGGGAAAACCATAGTCCCACTTTCGCTCCGCGGTGCGACGGGGGACAAAAAACCTGCAGGTATGAGTCAGGAGAGTGGTGAGTTGGTGTACAGTTCAACAATTAGAGATTATAATTGTTAATTCTTTTTATTATATTTCATGTCCAAGCTCTTCCATGATGTTAAAAAAATGGACATTACAAAGCTTTCACATCCTCAGTTTGCTGGCAATGAGGAGGGAGAGAAAAAAAGGAAAATAAATGTCAAAAACAGCGGTTTGAAACTTCTTCAAATAATAATGTGGCCCTTTTTGCCAAGAAAAGTAAAATACTTGCAGATGCATTATTAACTGGAGAGTTCATAGAGCACATGGACCAGCACGGTCTTTGGAAACATGGGCCTACAAGTGTCAAATTTGATTGGTCGTCATGATGCAAAATGCCGTAATATTTTGTCGAAATACTGTTAAACTGGTTTTTTATTGTTTTTAAAAGTGTCAAAAAGGCAATTTGTGTTCTACGTTAATCAATTATATATAATTCAATTGAAATAAAAGATTTTAAAGGTCGTAGAAAAAATGCAGCTTCTTTTACCCACCTTATTTAACACATTACATTAGTTATCCGTGTCTGTTATTTGTGTCCTTTTGACATCCTTAAAAACAGTTTATGACATCCTGTTTTAGCCAGCCAGCTTAGCAGCATATTTATCGAAAATGGGGAACGGCTTGACAAAAGCGCCATTTTTATTTTGGTGGTCCAGTAGACCATATACAATAGATTTAGGACCGGAGGCAAGAAATATATAGTGTTCTTCACCTTTTTATTGGACAAAAACGAAAAATCGCACTTTTGCGCCTTATTATGGCCATAGTTGTGTTTAAATGCATCTATTATTAAAATGCATGGATCTTAATAAAGCTAATATTTGTTTTTCTTGTTTCAGAACCTGATGACACACCATGGACTGGTCTGCATGCGTGATATGTCAGGAGACCTGCTCCGAAGGACTGAGGTGCCTCTTGAATGTTCGTGGAACTGATCAAGATAAAGTGTATGCAACCTTCCTGGCAAACGTTAATGCGTTTCGAGAACTGAACAGACTTCCTGTGAATTTAAGTTTTGGAGACACACTAACGGTTGATGACCTCATTAGAAATCGGGCCCAATGGCATAAAAGTTGCCATTTGAAGTTCAACAAAAGCAGTCTACAAAGAGCAGAAAAGAAACGAGATCGAAATGACGCAGAGTGCAGTGGCATCACTGAAAAACGACGTCGACAACGCCAACCACCACAAAAGACTGCGTGCATATTCTGCAAACATGACGATGGAGAACTCCATGAATTCAGGACCCCAAATGCAGAAACAGGTCTACGGAGCATGGTTAGAGATCTGGAAGATACAGAACTGCTTACCAGGATTGAGGGAGGAGATCTAGTTGCACTCGAAGCCAAATATCATCTAGCATGCATAACAAGATACAGAAATCACCATCGTTCAGTGATGAAACAGAAACAGGATGCCTGTGACGGTGGCAATGAACTGAAGAGGATCCAGGCTAGAGTTTTTGTAGAACTCGTTACATACGTAGAGAACTCCGTGGTGGATGGCATTTTATATTTTAAATGTTCCGACCTGCGTCATATGTACGAGAAAAGACTTCAAGATCTTGGCATCGATAGAGAAATGAACAAGGTTCATTTCAAGGAGAAGATCCTTAGGTATTTTCCAGAAGCCCAGGAGCAAAATGATGGAAAGAATAGAGTGATCGTGTTCGAAAAGGGTATGCAAGAAATGCTGAAGCAGGTGATGAATTGCGACTATGAAAGAGACATCATGGCTTTATCCAAAGCTGCCAAAATAATTCGACAAGAAATCTTCACCTCCGAGCGACATCCATTTGATGGCTCCTTCACTTCTGATTGCGAGGAAAAGTCTGTCCCCACTAGCCTGAAGTTGCTTGTATCTATGCTGTTGAATGGGGCAAACTTGAAGGACCAAGAATCAGCAGACTCACAAAGGTGTCTAACCATCTCCGAACTCATCGTATTCAACTGCCAAAAGAGAACATCAACTACAACAAAGTCCAGACATCTGATGGACTATGAAACACCGCTTCCGCTCTATATCGGTATGAACATCCACACACGATTCAGGTCTAAGAAGTTGGTAAGTCAACTGTATGACCTTGGACTTAGCGTGAGCTATGACCGAATCCTCCAGGTAGAAGATCGGTTGGCAAAAGCCGTCTGTTAGGGAATCAAAGAGACTGGCGTGGTGTGTCCCTCTCAACTGCGACATGGCCTCTTTACCGTTGGAGCACTTGACAATCTTGATCATAACCCCTCAAGTACAACAGCGAAGGGGTCATTCCATGGAACAGGCATCAGCTTATTCCAAAACCGAAACACTACAAACATGGGTTGCCACCAGGATTCAATATCAACAAAGTCTGTAAAAAAAATCCGACACAAAATATGCACTGCCTGCCAGCTACACTACTGTTCCAGCAGTAGTTCTCAAAAAGGAATTAGTAGCTGTGAGTGCGATACGAAGTGGAACATGTCATGTCTTTGAGGGACATCTCAATGAAGCCCGAGATGAAGAAACTTGTTGGCTGCAGCATGCGATAAAACTGTTGGCCGAGGAAAATCTGGAGACGGGAGAATCGTTCGCATGGTCAGCTTACCACGCGGGAAGGACGACGATATCGGATGATGTTAAACCAACACTGACACAGCTCCTACCTCTCTTTTATGAAAAGGCTGCAACAGCTGCGATGATAAAACATGGGATGAACATGAACCGTCTTGCAACAGACTTCCTTAACCCTGGGCAGATTCCAGTGATCGCCATGGATGCACCACTCTATGCACTGGCAAAATACCTCCAATGGAACTGGCCTCGAACGCACGGAGAGGATCAGTATGTCATCATGTTAGGTGGACTGCACATTGAAATGGCGCTGTGGAATACCATTGGCGTTTACCTACAAGGTTCGGGATGGACGTCGGCATTAACACAAGCTGGTATCGCATCTCCTGGAACAGCCGATTACTTTCACAATGCAGCCCATCTCACCAGGACAAGACACGCTCACCAAGTCACTGCTCTGGCTCTAGCCAAGCTCCAACAGGATGCATATGACCGTACGAAACAGCCTCACACCGTGGAAGGTATGGAATCATGGAAACAAGAAATGGTCAAGAAATCCCTAACAATCCAGTTTTGGAACACTATTTTGAACTTCGAACTGTTATGTCTGATCTTCGTGAGGAGCCATCGTGATCCAAACTTCCCCCTCTACGTGGAGTGCCTCAAGGCCCTTGTCCCATGGTTCTTCGCCTGAGACCATCAAAACTATGCACGTTGGATTCCTGTCCATATTCGTGACATTGGAAAACCTCCCTACATCCATCCTTCATGAGTTTGACACAAACAGGCATTGGGTCGTCAATAAGACAACAAAACGTTTCTCCACAATGCCCATAGACCAAGCTCATGAACAGAACAATGACCTGGTGAAGGGTTCAGGAGGAGCAGTTGGACTGACCGAAAATCCTTCAGCTTTCAGGAAGTGGATGGTATCTGGCCCGGAACAGGCAAGACTCCCCAATGAGTTTGAGAATCAGTACGTTACAAGAAACTACGACAACCAGTACCACCATGAGGAGGGAGTGACCACACAAAAGATGTTCAAACAGGAAGCTATGGGTATGGTCGACACCATCAACAAAATGGGAAATCCATTCCTTCATGATTCCCCCAAACTCTTAAAATTGGACACATGTGATGTCATGGACGACTCTCTGGCCAACACTGTACGCACGATCGAATCTATTGGCCACGAACAGTACAGCACTTACTACAAGACAGTTCTAGTAGACTGCACACGTTCCATTCATGAACCTATCAATAAAAACTCTTTCCAACTCTTCAAGTCTCCAACTCGTAAGGTTAAGAGCAAGCAGGCAGAGCAGATTTCCATGTTTAAGAGTGACGTAGCCCTATTCTCTCATCTCTATATCGTGATGCGACACAGAGATGGTGATATGGATACTTTCTTCCAGCACGAGAACCACCCTTACCCTCCGTCGATATCCGATGGTGGAAAACTACGTCTAGGAAAGAAGTCTGATCTCCTGACATGTTTGGAAGCGTCTACTGATGCCGAGGCCCCACAGTCATTCGACGTCAAAATCCTGGATGGTGCTGCTGTTGTGCACCTCCTGCCCACAGCCGGTGTCTCAACATTCAATGACTACGCAGATGACATCTTCATTCCACATATCAGGAAGCAGGTGCAGACTTGCAAGAGGGTGGATGTTGTTTGGGATACATACCTCACCAACAGCATCAAAGCTTCAACTCGGGAGAAAAGAGGCAAGGGCCAAAGGAGAAAGGTTGCAGCAAAAACTAAAGTTCCTGGAAACTGGCAAGACTTTCTACTAGATCCCAACAACAAGGAGGAACTCTTCGCATTCCTGTCAGACAGAGTTGCACAAGCAAGCTTCCCAGAAGATAAGGTAGTTGTCATAACTACTCAGCAAGAAATGACTGGAACTGGTCATGCCATGCCAATGTGCAATCATGAGGATGCTGACACTAGAGTTGTGATTCATCTCCAGGATGCCCTTACGAATGGACTCACGACAGCTATGGTTCGGACTGCTGACACTTATGTGGTTGTCATCCTACTTGGCAAATTCAACCAGTTGGTTGCCAATTGTCCTGATGCAGACATATGGATCACGTTGGGCACAGGAAAGGCGTTCACATATGTCCATGTCAATACTGTTGCTGATGACCTCGGCGAAGCAAAATGCTTGGCCTTGCCAGGGTTTCACAGCTTCACCGGCTGTGACACAGTTTCGTCGTTCTTTGGCAAGGGGAAGAGAACAGCATGGCAAGCATGGAATTCATATCCAGACGTTACTGAAGCATTCGCAAACCTGGCATCAAATCCACATGAAGAAATAGATGAACTTCACAACGATTTCAAACTTCTCGAGCGCTACATAGTTGTTCTCTATGACAAAACTAGCAATCTTGAGTCTGTCAACGAAGCCCGAAAAGAACTTTTCTGCCAAAAGAACAAGACCATGGAAAACATCCCTCCAACGCAGGATGCTTTGCTGCAACACTCTAAGCACGCTGTCTATCAGACAGGGATCTGGGCAACCAGTGACAAAAGTAAACAGCGCATCCCAAACCCAGATGGATGGGGGTGGGCCAGTGTCCCAGACAACCCCTGTGTACCTGTGTGGACAACGTTGCCAGTGGCATCCAATGCATGTGCCGAACTGGTGAAATGCAACTGCAGGGCTACCACTGGCTGCACTGCCAGATGTTTGTGTAAGAAGGCAGGCTGGAGCTGCACAGAACTATGTAGTTGTAAATGTGAAAAGTGACTCGTTCCTTTCATAACCAATCTCGAATGTTGAATGACAAAAATATTATGTATATATTTTCAACAAGGAGGCTAACTTTTATTTCATTACATGCAGTGTTATTTGTAAAACTTATGCATGCCTGCATAATAAATCTTACGCTTCCATGTAATAATAATTAGTAATATAATACCGAGTGTTTATACAAATGTGTTATACTTGTGACTCGCGCACCTCTCATATATCTAACATGTACACAACTACAAGGATGTAATGACAATATAGCTTTAGAACAGACAACATGTTGTTCAAGGTAATTTGTCCAGCAATTTATGTATTTACGATTTTAGTCTAACTCCAATAGCTGATGATTTATTTGCATAGATGTATTGCTCGATATTATGCTGTGCGAGTCGTATTTGCGCAAAAGTCAAACACTGTATATGTCTTGCCTCCGGTCCTAATTCTATTGCATATGGTCCAATGAACCACTAAAATAAAAATGGTACTTTTGTAAAGTCGTTCCCCCAAAAATTGCTAAGCTGCCTAGCTTTGGAATGATTTCAATTTTGTTTGACTGCGAGACAGGTAGACAGAGTAAAAAAATTATCTCTCCTCTCTGTACATGTGCGATTTGGACGAATTCAGAACCAAAGTCCTACGAAACTACAGGTTCGTTTTCCGATACAAGTTCAAAATATAATATTAAATAGAAATTAAGTTGTTCTTCAATCATAAACTGATGTTTGCATACAGGACAGACAGACAAGAGTGAACCAATTGCTTAACCCCGTTTCTCGCTTCGCATGTACGAAGTAATTATTGGGAGAGAAATCAATGGGTGTGCAGTCTGTCGGACAGATATTAAACTGTGAGTCCTGTCTGCTGGTGTTAGTTGGTAGAATTAAAATATCAAATGGTGTCCTTGCAAAGAGTAGGTAAGCTATCTCCAACACCCTGGCCAAATTCCAAATTCCTTCTATAACCTACTTAGTTGAATGTCAGGCTGGGCCCACCGGCTCGTGAAAGACCCGGGCCACACTTTTCCTGGACTACTCCATGAGAAGGCGGTAATAACTATGGCCCTGAAAGAACAGCAATGAACATTAACATAACTATCTGCAATGATTAAATGAAAAGATTGAAATAGAATGAATTACTCAAAAATATATTTAATCTTGCAATAATACAGAATAAATCCAAGTGTCACTTCTCAAGCGGAATGGCGACAGTGAAGCCATGTTCTAACAGTTGCCTAATGGTCTTCGGCAACAGGAAGAACACCTGATACACATACAACATATTTATAGGCAGGAATCCATTACACAGATAAAATGGTTTCTGAAGTTTTCTTTGATACAGGGTATAAGATATCGTGGAGGAGCTGCAACACAAATCATACACAAACATGTAGACATATGCAGGAGAAAACACCAGAACTAACTACAGGCAGCCTGTCATTTTGGTTGACTCAACCTGTCGTCCTTCCGAGGTCGGTGAAATGTGTAACAGTGTACTGGTAACAGGAGCACTGCACCAGTGGCACAACTGTGCACTCAGCCATTGATACCACCTGCTGTCCTCTGCTGCAAATGAAAGAAGAAGAAGAAGAACTACAGGCAAACACATTCGCTGAGCTTGGAGGAAGTGTCCTAGCAATGTGTAGTGGAAGTCCGAGCAATGTACGTGTTTTATGCCTCTCCAACCCCCCCCCCCCGCCCCCTTCCCGTGCCTCCTCCCCCCAAGCGCTCTCCCTCCCACAGATCTCCCAATGTCCCTGTTCTCTACTGTTGTGCTTGTGTGTTCCCCTCCCTCTCCCCATCTTGTCTCCCGCCCCCTTTATCTTATGTTTTATGTGTCAGGTTGTTTGTTTGTGATGAATGTTAGCTCTTACACAAGCCTCGATCGTGTATTTAAAAAAAAAAAAAAAAAAAAAAAATGATAACTTCCCAGGGCACTCTGGGTACCGGCGACACTATCATTATGATGTCGCCTTTTTCTCCACACTCAGTGGGAAGATTTAAAATAAATTTCCTCCTCCCAATGGATGCCAACCCATGCAGTTTGTCCATGCTTCAGCCTCTAAATGCTGATTTCTGGCTAGGAAGTAACAAGTACCATTTTAAAGGTATTTGGTACAACTCGGACAAGACTAAGGAAATGTCATTGCATACAGTCACGTGAAAAAGTAAGTACACCCCATGTAAAGTTTTGACTTTTTCAACATATTTCAACATACAGATATTTGATCTTCATTTCAACAATATTGATAGATAAAGGTGATATAATATTACAAATATCATGAAACATTTACATTTTGTAGTCCATTGTATAATTTAAATAAACATAAATGCAAATTTCGCATGTGGAAAAAGTAAGTACACCCCCACATTTATTACTACTTCAAATACCTAACATTAGAATGCGGTGCACCAGCTCAGGTGCAAATGATTAGAACATCGTTAGAGAGGATCTTGGAGGAACCTGTCTTATTTAAACCTCAGACATTTAGTTTGGTTTGCTCTTTGTTGTTGAAGTGTGTGGCGTCACCGTGCCTCGATCAAAAGAGCTCTCTGAGGCCTTCAGAAAGAAGGTTATAGATGCCTATGAGTCTGGGAAGAGATTTAAAAAGATCTCCAATCAATTTGAAATCAATCATTCAACTGTCCGGAAGATCATCTACAAGTGGAGAAGATTCCAAACAACTGTCAACTTGTTCAGGCCAGGCCGCCCCAGCAAGTTCAGCCCGAGAGCAGACCGCAAGATGCTGAAAGAAGTCTCTAAGAACCCCATAATGTCATCACGGGACCTACAGGTAGCTCTTGCCACTGTTGATGTCCAAGTACACGAGTCTACCATTAGAAAGAGGCTGCACAAATTTGATCTACATGGGAGGTGTGCCAGGAGGAATCCTTTGCTGTCCAGAAAGAACATCAGGGAAAGACAAGTTTGCCAATGAACACCGAGGCAAAGACCAGCACTTCTGGAACAATGTGCTCTGGACAGATGAGTCAAAGGTAGAGCTATTTGGCCACAGTACCAGAAGACATGTTTGGTGAAAACCAAAGACAGCATTTGACCACAAGAACCTGATACCAACTGTAAAGCATGGTGGTGGAAATATTATGGTTTGGGGCAGCTTTGCTGCATCAGGGCATGGGCATCTCACCATCATAGAATCCACTATGAATTCTTCATTGTACCAGAGGGTGCTTGAGGATAATGTGAGGCCATCCTTCGGAAAGTTGAAGCTCAACCGAAGGTGGACCTTGCAACATGACAATGACCCTAAACATACCAGTAAATCCACCAAGGAATGGCTGAAAAGAAAGAAATGGAGGGTTCTGGAATGGCCAAGTCAAAGCCCGGATCTAAATCCCATCGATATGTTGTGGGGGGATTTGAAACGAGCTGTGCATGCAAGAAACCCCTCAAACATCGCACAGCTGAAAGAATTCTGCATGGAGGAGTGGGCAAAAATTTCTCCCAGTCAATGTCAGAGACTGATAGACAGTTATAAGAAACGCCTACTTGAGGTTGTTTCTGCCAAAGGGGGCAATACCACCTATTAGAGCCAAGGGTGTACTTGCTTTTTCCACATGCGAAATTTGCATTTATGTTTATTTAAATTATACAATGGACTACAAAATGTAAATGTTTCATGATATCTGTTATATTATATCACCTTTATCTATCAATATTGTTGAAATGAAGATCAAATAGCTGTATGTTGAAATATGTTGAAAAAGTCAAAACTTTACATGGGGTGTACTTACTTTTTCACATGACTGTAAGTGCAATGCCAGGAGACAAATGCATGAACGATTATAAACTGTGCATTGAGTGTTATATGAGGGTGGTTCCTGGGTTGGTGGTGACTGCATTTACCATGGTAAATACTTGGAGGTGGCTCATCGAAGGGCTTCGGGAGGAAAGTTGAGGAAAATGACAAATACTTTGCGGGATTTGTTGGAAGTTTTGTGATTTGTTGGGGAAGGTTGATCATATTTGGGTGCATTGGTCTCGGGCAGGTGCAGGCGTCATCAGTGATGGGGGTAAAGTGGTATGGGGTTTGGAGGGTTCTGGAGACTGTGGGAGTGTGCTGATCGTCGTGGGGGACTTGGTATGATGGGTCGTTGGTCTCCGTGCAGTAAGTAAGGGTGGAAGTGTGGGTGAAGGTGAGGGTCCTGAGGGTCTGAGTGGGGTTATGATGGTTAATGATTATTTGTTTCAAGTGTGTGGTGGTGGTGTTGGGGTTGCAGTTGGAGCAATTGGTGTTGGTGTGATTGGGCTGCGGTTGGCATTGGGGGTACTGCATGTGTGGGTAACAATGAGGACGCTGCAGAAGCATGTGAGGGTTATGGTGTGGATCATCTGGGTGTGGTGGGTGGGCACGGAGGTGGGCGTTAGATGGTGATGTGAGGGAAAGAAGCCAGGGATCTTTTTTGTTGCAGAAGAGGGAGTTGGTTATGTGGCCTCCTCATTTTGTGATGGAGATAAAAAAATAGGATTTTGTATTATTTCAGAGAGGCGATGGTGAGAGGTATTGATGGCTGTTTGGATGATGTCAGGTCGTGGAGGAGGGATATTGGTTGTATCTCATGTGTTTGCAAACGACGTGGGAATAATATATTCAGAGGATTTGAAGGCGCGGTACGAATTATTGGGTTATCGATTGAGAGAAAGGGGTTTCAATGTAATTTTCCCGGAATTCTCCCCACAATGTGTGATGGTGGGTAATTTGCAAGTGGACCGATACATATTAACTTGTGGTTAGAGAAATGGTGTGGGCAGCATGGATTGGGGTTTTCGAAGCAATGAGAGTCTTTTAGAAGGAAAAATGGGGTGTTTCAGCAATGACGGCGATACACAAAACAGAAAGGGGTAAAAGTTTTCAATGGAAAGTGAAGAGGGAATTCGGGCATTTTTCGGCTGGAGGATGATGGAGATGCTGTTTATGGGGGAACCGCTACTGATGCTATGGTTGGTGAGGACAGATAAAAAAGGGGGATTTATGGAGGGAGAAGGTTTAAAAAAAAAAAAATTGAATGGCAGGAGTTTATATAATAAGAGATTGAGGCTTAAGGGTGTAGTACTGGTGAACAGGTGATTTTTTTTTTTTTTTTTTTGGCTGAACAGTTTCCTTATAGTCTTATAAACAAGAACCATGCTATTAGAGGTCATAGAAGTACCCCTAATTATTGTTATCTTTACACGCAATTTACAAGAAATATAATATTTTGCATGAAATTTGTTACAACTTTAAATTTGCATCATTCTTTTGGGCTGAAATTTGGACAGGATATTCAGAATATCACTTCCTTTAAAATGATGAAGGCTTTTGTTTATAGGAATAGCCATTGTGGATTTATTGAAGGACGACCAAGTTTTATCTGGTAATTGGCATAATTAGCTAATTAGTGAACATTTGACATAATTTCACAAAATCCTCTCATCAGGTAGTAGAGTAACACATGTATAATACATGTACCAAGTTTTGTGTGAAAAGAATGATAGGTGACGTAGAAGATAGAAGTAGAAATGTGCTCTTTGTTTTTCCTTGTTTTTTATTGACGGTCTAATTTATGCAAATTATATGCATGTAATATGACAAAGAAGCGTTGAAACTGGTCTGAGTTAAAGCCAAGATTATATCTTTCAAGAAAAACCGAAAATTAGATATTAACTTGACTTTGTTTTTGTGTAAAGGCCTCTCAAAGGTACCGATGTAGTTTTCTCAATTTTTCACCAGTACTACACCCTTAAGGAAGTAGAGAGGAGTTTGATATAGTTGCAGTCAGTGAGATTTGGTTTAAATGAGGAAGCAGTTGGAGGGCAGAACTACAAGGCTACAACATGGTGCGATAGGAAATGGGAGGTAGGAGGGGATGTGGCAATGTGGGTAAAATATAAAACTCCATCGAGAGTAAGGAATGACATTAAGGAGCGAATTAATGTGGAGGATTGATTGTGAATTGAGATTAGTGATTGAAAGAGGATTAAGATAATTGGTGGATGCACCTGTAGCCCCCCCCCCCCTGGAATGAGGGAGGGGCCGGAAGGAGTGATTCATAGATAATTCAGGTCAAGGCGTAGCGTTGATTGTGTGGGATTAAAATTTGCCGGGGATAGATCGAGTTCAGGAATTGGGAAAAGCAGAACTGAGGGGGATTTTCAAAATCGATTCCAGGATTGCTTTTTAATCAGTTTGTAGAAAAGTACAAAAAGGCCACGGTGGGAGCTGTGGGTGTAGGGGGCGGTGTTCAATCATCACCTTAAGCAATGATCCCAATAATGGTGGAGGAGGTGGAGGGAGAAGAACACGTGGGTAACAGTGTATGCCATATATTATCGAGATGTGAAGTTTGGGATAGTAAGGTAAGGCTGTTAGATTTCAGGAAGGCAAACTCTTAAAATGGAAATTGATATTTCTTTATGAATGGGCAATGAATGTCACAAATCCGGCTGTTAAATGGAACATTTGCATGAGGCGCTTGGTGGGGGAATAAAAAGACCTACTTTTAATGGTTCCATTACTCCCACCTTGTTGGATTGGTCAGGGAAATGTTTTGGCCCAAGGCTTTCACAAACCGACTCACCAGGCCTGACGTTCGACTGATGGTGGCTGGAATTTGTAATATGTTCAGAGTACAGGCGGGAACTTGCCTACTACACTTCATGGATGACAAAGTGAGATATTTAAGGTATAGCAATTAATGATAACAGATGGGACACCAAGCTCATTGTCCACCCGGAGGGACGGTGCACTTTAAGATGTAATGCGCTGCCTGCGAATCGCCAATTCAACAATGTATAGTTTGATCGGGATATGAACCCAGACTATTCAGGTCTAGATTTGCCACTTGGACTGGTTTACGTGGTGCAACTACCTTTTTTTTATACCAAAACTACTGTGTCACAACATGAACCTACCATTTATTTTTTTCAGTTTAACTACCTTTTCAGGCTGGTAGGCAGCCAAGCTGCATGCTGGTGGTTGCCCACAATCGCTGCACTCAGTGATGTCACACAATTGCATCACTTGTCATCTTTAAACTTCTTTGTGTTCCATGGCTGGTCCCCAATTGGCTCCGGTTCGTATTTCATCCACAAACGCTCCTCTGATTCCTCCAAAGGTCTGGTGGCTTGTTTCTGGCCACATAACTGGTGCCCGACATCAAGTAATGGATGCCTCAATCACCGTTGTCATGACGTATATTCACAATCATATCCAGCGAGCCACAATGACTTGCACTGCTCAAAACCGTCCAATGACTGGTGCAAGTTGCCCAGGACTGTTCCTTTTTCTAAGAGGGACTAACACTTTCTCAAGTTTCTTGCATTCCAGGCGCATTTCATGATGATTTCCTAACATTCAGCAATGATGCATAAATCGATCAGTTTTGGGTTGATATATGAAAGCCTGGTGTTGGGCTAGCGGCTAGGGTGCCGGCTTAGGATCCTAGGATCCTGGGTTCGAATCCCGGTCAATCGCTGAATTAACGCCAGGGGGGTTGACTCAGCCTGTCATCCTTCCGAGGTCGGCAAATTGAGTACCAGTTCACTGGTAATTCCCTGCTTGTCGTTAAAGGCGGCAAAAAGGGTTGGCGTCAGGAAGGGCATCCGGCCGTAAAACATTGCTTCAAAAAGGGGACTGAAAAACAACAACAACCACAGTTCCCGAAAAAGGCCAACCCCCGCTTGCGGGGAAAAATGGCCTCTAAAGGTGTTTTTTTTTTTTTTTTTTTTTTAATAGGGATAGGGATATAATTCATTTATATACAAATAGTCAAAATAATGATTTTTTTCAAAATATGGATATAAAGCTAAATGAAGAGTATTTTAAAAATATAATATATAAATTAAAGAATATCCTGAATGTTGTAGTCATCTTGTCTTCACAGAGATCTTTTAACTAGACAAGATGATTAAAACAATTATTAGGCTATACTCTAATAAAATTGGATAATTGATTTATTTGTTGTACATAATTATGAAATGACATTATTGTTACTAATACTACCTTTTTCTTTCAGATAAAACAATGGATGGCACAGTAAAGAAAGCATCTGTTGCAACAAGAGAGTCCACCAAGGTGTTTGGTCTTGGAAGTGCCATAACTGAACAAGATTCCCAGATCAATGGCACCAGACTTCCAACTTGTTTACAAGTACTACGTTGTTTCATGTGGCACACGGAAGATGGCAAACTTGAACGACCCTCTCGGTGGGAATCAGCAAAGCTTGTACTGCAGAAAGTGACACCATTTTATGGCAAGGCTAATATTCCTATCATCTCTGAACGCAAGGCTATTGAGAAAATTATCAAACTTGCACATGATAATTCCAAGCTTAGATCAATCCCTATCAACCGAAGAACAACTCCCGCAAGCATCACAAAGGTGAATCAAATGGAGATGAAATTTATGGAGACATTTCCCTTGTGGCCCAATGATGCTAGTTCTCACATCAAGAATCCTGAAGACTTAGCATTCCTGGAATCTATGAAGACAGATCGCTGTGCAACATTTGGCTGCCAAGATAAACTGTTGGCAGATAAGATGCAGCGTAAAGTGAACCGCGAGGAAAAAGAATCAGAGAGGCGAGCAAGTATGGAGCTGGAGTTCAACATAAATACTACAACCACTGTGTATAATATTAGTGACAGTGATGAAGAAGTAACTCTTGGACCTTCAACAAGCACACCAACAACCTCAAGAAGTCATCATCGTTTAGTTAGACCTGGCACATCAGTTTTCATTCCACATGACATCCTGAAGAGGCCCAGTCTTGTTTCACTGGCAACAAGGATGAAGATGACACCAACCCAACAGGCTGCTTTCACAGAAGCTCTTATTGAAGAAACAGGAGGGGATGTAGCGAAGGTGTCAACATCATATGCTACAGCAGATAAATCAAGACGCAAAATTGGACAGCATATTGCTACTACCTGTAAGGACAAATGGATACCTCCGAAGCTTGCTACGTTGCACTGGGACTCAAAGCTGCTTCCATGCTTAACTAACCAAAACACTTTTGAAGAACGCCTGGCTGTGCTTTTGGGTTCTCAAACTGATATGAAGCTGCTGGGTGTTCCATCCCACAAGCCTGGAACAGACCGTAAATCTGGAGATATAATTGCTCAGCTGACTAATAACCTACTTGAATCATGGAACTGCCAAGAGAATGTTGTCAACTTGACATTTGACAAAACTGCATCTAACACCGGCCACATCAGTGCAGCTTGTGTAACAATTCAACAACGGCTTAACAAAGCTCTTCTGTGGTCAGGCTGCAGACACCACATTGGTGAAGTCATTCTTACGCACATTTTTACTGATCTTAAAGTTGAAGCATCTAAGTCACCAGATATCTTCCTCTTCTCAAGGTTTCGCAAGAACTTTGAAATGTTTCCACACACATTCAATGAACCACTTTCACGATTTGATCCATCTCAACTAAATGAAGCAGCAACAAGTTTGACAAGTGACTGGCAAAATAATGTTCTCAGACTCTGTCACACCGAGCAATCTCTAAGACGTGATGATTATTTGGAATTTGTTGATCTGTGTACTGTATTCCTTGATGGTGAAGTAGCTGAACATCAAATAACCTTCAAGCGTCCTGGTGCACTGCATAAAGCCAGATGGATGGCGAAGCTCCTCTACTCAATCAAATTATGTCTCTTCGAAAAACAAATCGCTGATCTTCCAGCAGGTACAATTACCACAGAAAAGCAAGTGCCAAAGATCAGAGAATTTGTCACGTTTGTCACTCTAGTATACAGTTCCTGGTGGATGACATGTACCTCTGTCACCGATGCCCCATGGAATGACCTGCAGCTCATCTCCAAACTGAAACAGTATGAAGCTGTCAATGCTGGAATCTCAAGAAGTGCCCTGAAAGCCTTCAAACGACATCTCTGGTACCTCACAGAAGAGATGGTTCCACTTGCCCTCTTCAGCTCAGTTGTTCCTCATGACCATCGCCGTGCTCTGGCAGACACTTCTGGAGGTTCAGCCAGATTTTCCAGTAACCAACCCACAAGGACGGTTTGGTACTGGGTTTGGAAAGCCCAGATTTCCTGATGACTTGACTGAGAAGACCACTCTGGCTGATTTTGTTGGACCAGATTCATGGTACCTATTTCATCATCTGAAGCTTGACTGGGCATTTCTAGTTACCGATGTTCAAGAATGGACTAACTCTGCAGCCTACCAGACATCATGGACTAATGTTGAAGCCTTGAATGTGGTGAATGACTCTGCAGAAAGGGGAGTTAAGCTTAGCTCTGACTTCCTTTCAGCAGCCAGAAGTGACGACCACTACCAAAATGTGCTACAAGTTGTTGAGCACAACCGCAAGGAGCAACCGAATCTTCGAAAGCGAGCAGCTCAAGACTAAACTGTCAGAAATATCCATGAAAACTACAGTATCTTTGTTTTGTTTCTATTTTCATGTTCATCCATAGTCAGATGTACGTTCGTATTAAGATGATAAATGCTAAGATTGTGTATATATGATTCTACTGTAATAAAAATTATATCATTCTGGTATCTATAATACATATGATTATACCAATAAAATCATGATTTTGACTATTTGTGTATAAGTGAATTATATCCCTCTCCCTATGATGATTATATATTGCTACAGAGCACAATAATACCTTTCCAAAGAGCTATTGTATGTAGCAATCGGTCAATCCTTTCATTTTTATTTATGGGCCTCAAAACAGCTGCGTGTCAAATTTCTGACTCTGATACTACCGACTCAAAATCTAATTTGCTGAGGTGGACCCAGAAGATGATATCAAAACCTTACCAAATTTTGCATAGGAACTTTATTTTATGACTGGAACAAAATAAAATTGGGGACAGATTGTTTTCTTGACATAGGGGCGTTTGATGCACCCTAACCGTATCCCTGCGCAACGTAAGAGGCGACGAAGGGTTGGCGCTAGGAAGGGAATTCGGCCATAAAAAGAAACATTGCCTCAAACAGGGAACCATGTTAGTCATGGGGCCCGCAAGGCCAACCCCTGCTCTAGCGGGGAAAATGGCCTTAAAACGCTCATTCATTCATTCATTCATATCACATGTCTTGGGCCCAAAAACAGATCAGCCTGTTTAACGCAGATATGAAAGTTGTGATAGTTGGCCGAATACAATCCTCCGATTCCCTCACAATAAATGCATTTTGTGAAAATATTTTCAGCCTGTTGGGCAATATTGAAACAGAGGTGATATTGGTCGATGGAAAGGGCAATGGCAGCACCAGCATCTATGCAGATTATGGCATGGGCACAACTTTACTACAGCCACGTTTGGTGAAAGGGTGAACCTCATCAGCTTTTGACTGGAACTTCTCAGCTCACCTCATCAAAAAAAATAAAACTCACAAATACAAGTGCTGCGAAAGTTTCAAGATCCCAGGAGTAAAAGCTGTCTCTTCTCCCATGCATTGAATCTGGTTCCAGGTAACCAGTAAGATAAAACATTCCAGTTCTATTACCTTTGTTAATTAACTCCGCCACCAAAATATGGGCAGAGGTTATGTTTTCACCCCTGTCTGTTTGTTTGTCTGTCTGTGAACGGGATATCTCAAAACGTTGTGGACGGATTTGGACAAAATTTGGTGGAGAGAGGTTAGGTATGTGCCAAGGACGAATTGATTCAATTTTGGTGAAGATCCGGATCCGGCTAGTATAATTTGTTTATTTTCTATGTGATTCTTCACAATTGAGTGAGAGGGCCAAAACGATAAACAGCAAGATATCTCAAAAAGTTGTGGACAGTTATGCCAAAATATGGTGGATGAGTTAGTTCGGCGACAAGAACAAGCCGATTAGATTTTGGTTCAGGTCCGAATCCAGATCCGGTCTATCAGTGGGATACTAACCATAAACTGTTCAGCCTGGCGCAGGTATACGCTCTACCGAGTACCGTTCTAGTTACAAGCAAAACACGCATCCGAGATTCGGCCCAATATTGGGGTATTAGTTTAATCATTACGACTTTCCCATTTATTCATCATTGTATCCATAAATACCTCGAATGCTTCAAGTGTTATTCTTTACTTTTTTATATTCTTTACTTTCGAAAAGCCTGGTGTTGACCTAGCGGTTAGGGTGCCGGCTTGGGATCCTAGGATCATGGTTTCGAATCCCGGTCGATCTCTGAATTAACACCAGGGGTTTGACTCAGCCTGTCATCCTTCCGAGGTCGGCAAATTGAGTACCAGTTCACTGGTAATACCTTGTGCGTCGCAAGAGGCGACCAACAGGGTTGGTGGCAGGAAGGGGATCCGGCCATAAAACATTGCTTCAAAAATGGGACCACGGTGCCCGAAAAAGGCCAACCCCCGCTCTGCGGGGAAAAATGGCCTCTAAAGGTGGTTCTATTCTTTACTTTCGAAATCCTTTCTCAATGCGGAATAGTTTGCCCATTTAATTTGGATGGGCTTTTGTTCTCACACAGGTGTTGTGTCTCACATACAGGTCTCACACACAGGCGCAACAGGTGTTGAAAGGCTCCCCAACCAAGTACAGCAAAAACAAATTTCTCTGTGATAATTATCAGAGTAAATAAAAACAAAGGTAAGGAAGTATAGGATAGCCCGCAGCAACAGCAGCTGTGCTACACTGAACTTGACAGTTCATTTAGCTTGAATGGCTTGGCGGAGAGCTATAAAGTATGTATTCCTATTTGCTCCTTTCATTGCTTTTGAAGGATTGAAGTTTGTGTGGCAGCTACCTCCTATGGAAAGCTGAAGTAGTGCAGACTATTAAACTGTGCAGGCCACATATGGTCCTCCTCCTCTCCTTCCATTGAGTCCAGCCCAGACCCCTTAAATCCCATTCCTGCAGATCAGTCAACCAGGAGATTGAGATCAGGAGATCCGAAGATTGAATCGGTGATGGTGCATCAGGATTTAGGTTTCACACCGCAATCAATGTTTAGCTTAAAACTGGGGAATTAAGTCCTGTACATCACACTTTTGTGACGCTCAATTTGCAAGCGCAATAGGGGCTTCGGCTCTCATGCAGAGGGAGTTCTCAAGAAGAACCAGATGTTATTCCATGCTCCGCATGGCAACAGGGATAAGCTCTGCGTTGCGAACCAAAGGGATCACACCTTGTGCAGCAGCACACGTTACATAACAATAAGGCAAAAGAGGAAATTGCAAGTCAAGTTGCGATTAAAGGGATTAATGTGAAATGTAACTAAGCTGAAGAGTAACCTGGCAATTTAGATTTTCTGGCAAATGTGAGAAGTTACTTTGGCAGAATGTGAAGGTTTCAGGGGAGTGGAGCCAGCTGCAATCTATGCTCTCCTTTCCACCCACATGTATGCTTTATAATTACCTTTAATTGCAAATTCAATATCACGGGTATCGGTACATGACAACACATGGCACGAGGTTACATTCGAGCCTCTTTACCCTTGAACAAAGTACAAAGGACAGTTGTGGAATATTAAGGCTCCAAGTTTGCATTTTTTAATTACACCGTTATTAAACTCCCCAAAAAACGTTGTTTTTTTTTGAAAAAGTCAGTATCATTAAATAATGGACAAAAACTTTGCGATTAATTGCTTCTCATTTTGGGAAGAACTTGTCTTCAAAAATGAGAAAGGCAATCAAACAATAGGGGGTTTTATTTTGTTGTGGAATTTGGCTGCATATTTACCCTGCGCTCGCGAAGCGAAAAGCAGGGTTAAGCGATCGCCTGAGTGCGTACGTGTGGTTTACGTACGCACATGTCTGCATTTTTAAAATTCATTTTCTCAGCAAACGTTGGTCCGACAGATACGAAATTTTACCATAGGAGCACCTCCTCCTGTATAATTTCTAATTATAATTATGACGCCATAGGTCACGTGGTACAGGCGCCATCTTGTAAAATACGAAAAAACGTTGCACCCCTATATCTCCGAAACTGCTCCATGGAAAAAATTGAAACGTGGCTCATTGTAAAGAACTCCACATACAGAATATGTCTTGTTACCGATGACGTCATTGGTGCCTTCATTATGACGTCATAATTCGACAAGAACAATGCTTAGTCCGATCAGTTTGAAATTTCTTGAGCGTGATGTACGTTACAATTATATTAGAGAATGTAAATGTATGATGTCACTGGTCACGTGGTCTGCCAGACATATCAAAGAAAAAAACCTTAAACTAGAGGTTCCAGGGAACCTGAACTCAACTGGTCTATATCAATATGGTTAGAATATGGCCAATATGGCCACCAATATGGCCACCAGGTCACATGACCTATGATGTCATCGTTATGATATGCATCCAATCAAGTGCCATACTATACGTGGTCAAAGTTTCAACTCAATCAATCGTAAAATGAATGCAGAGATGCATTTTAAATGTTTTCATCAAATCCAATATGGCCGCCATGTCATGTGACCTATGACGTCATAATTAGGATATACATTCGAAAAAGTGATATACTATAAGTGGTCAAAGTTTCAACTCAATTGATCAAAAAATGAAGGCGGAGATGCATTTTAAAGGTTTTCATGAAATCCAATATGGCCACCATGTCACGTGACCTATGACGTCACCGGTATATATACCCGGAATATATGTGTTGAGGTTTGTTTACATTCTGTCTACACACCAAGTTTCAGCCTTCTAGCTACATTAGGAAGTACCAGATTGACAAAAATTGATTTTTCAATATGGCCGCCCTGCCACGCCCATTTTTGGGCGTGCAATGCCCAAATGCAATCCCAAACTAGTTTATGTCTAAAAGATGCTGCATAACAAGTTTCATCAAATTTAATCAATATTTGTGACTTTTAGAGGGTAGACGTCGAATTGCTTACAGACAACAGACAGACAGATGGACGACGGACGACGGACACTGGGTGTCGACAAAAACTCAGCTGGACATAGTCCAGTTGAGTTAAAAACAGAGGAGTTGGTTTGCACCAAGCTGACTGCGCTCGGTAAGTATTCTATGAATACCACCTTGTTATTATACCAATGCTTTTTGAAAAACACAGGGTTGGGAGACATTGTAATCAGCTCCGTCTGTCTATCCATCCGACCGTCCGGCCGTCAGTCACGCTATCTCCTCCGAAACGATTGGGCAGAAATTCACCAAATTTGGTAGTTATGATTACCATCTGGCAAGAAGGTGCAAGAGCAGTCCCATTTTTGGCCCCACCAAAGGTCAAATCCCGAAAAATGTAATTGTAGGCACATTTTAACGTGAAACTTTGTATATGCAATCAACGTTTGGGGGCACATGAAATATGTAAGGATTTTTTTGGGGTTTGTCTCGGTTCATGTCCCACGTGGTGGGGACTTAAGGTCACATGGGTCAAAATGGGAAATTATTTTTTATTCAAAATTTGATATCGCGTCATTCCTGGTGGAACATTTTGCCATCTTTCAACTTTGCTTTAGGTGGGAAGCATGGGGATTTGTGATGGCATGCTATTGACTTCACTCGAGTTTTTTTTTTTTTTTTGTATACTGAATCGAAGCTCGTGAAAGAGCTGACATTTACTTCACAAACAAATCAACCAGACAAACAAAATATATAAAAAGAGGGAGCGGAAGACAAGATGGGGAGAGAAGGGGAAGCACACAAACACTTGAGAGCACACAACATTTGAGAGCAGGGAGATGTGTGGGAGGGAGAGGGCTTGGGGGGAGGAGGCGTGGGAAGGGGGGGGGGGGGGGGGGAAATCAAATCTTAAAATCTAAGATCTAAGAACAAACCTTCAAATCTAAGAACTCGGTGTGCATAATAAGGAAATAAAATGGTAGAATTTTAGACCCACCCGTCCGTCTCTATTTCCTCCACACGAATAATGCAATCAGCATTCACGTGCTGATTAATGACACAAGGAGCAGCCACATGGTGCATAACGTGGCAACGACAATCCAGGTAAAGGATTTTAATTGCAAGTTTATGGAAACAAAGCGAAGTCTTGAAAGAATTACCATGTCACTCTCACATTTTCAGGAAAACTCCTGCTGCTAATTAATGACCTTCAGGGAAAAGGTCATCTATGAGTTTTGGGTTGGTCTATATATGATGCTTGATCCACATGTAATGCTTGAATCAATTCCATCGGGACAGCTTGCAACCAGATTTCACAATTACTAACTTAAACACTAAGGTAATAATTGCCCTTCCTCCTTTAAAACTTCTGTTTTTCATCTGCACATTCTCACTTTGTCTTAAAACTGTTCTGTGAGCCGAATCAAAATATTATCAGCCGAGTCAAAATTCAATTCCGCCTGAAAATTTGAACTGTCCCAATCATTTTTATTCTTTTTTATACATGGTCAAGGGTCGTGGAAGAGCTAAGAAATAGAACTGATCTGACCACAACATAACAAAGGGAACAGCAGGAGATGGGAAATGACAATAGCAGGGCAGAGGGAGAAAGTAGACGGAGACAGACAAACAAGGTATGCAGGTAATGATGAGAGGTAAGGGAGAATGCAAGGGGTGGACAAGATGGATACATAAGCAAACTGTCGAGAGGTTGGGGGTAGTTTAATAGGTGTAGAAACGATCATGGCTTTGGATGGGGGATGACTTGAGATGGTGGTGAACAGCTGTCTTGAAGACCTGGAGGGAAATATTGGATTGAAGAGAGTGTGGCAGGCGGTTCCACAGGCAGAAAAAGAGGGGAATAAATGAGAGGAGGTGAGCAGTGTTTCTGGATTTAGGCAGTTTCACCAGGAGGGGTTGCTGGTGGACCACGTGTGTCAAGCAGATAATTGGGGAGGGGTGGGGGTGGGGCGAAGAGGGGCAGAGCATGGAGAGGGTAGAGGGTGCAAGACCAGAAAGGAGGCGGAAGAAGGCAGAGACCAGAAAACTGTCGGCAATGACAAAGTGATAGGCACATAGACTTAACTTCATCACGAGAGATTCCAATGATCTTGAAAGCATTAGTTTCCACGGCGTCAAGCCGAGTAAGAGGTGAGGCAGGGGAGCCAACCCAGAGGCGACAGCAGTCCTCCATCAAGCTGCATATGAAAGCCTTGTAGGTGCAGAGGAGCTCAGGTGAGCCAAGGAAGGACTTAGTACGACAGAGGTTGTCCAACGGCGACTGACTTTGCAGGCCAACTTTGAAATGTAGCTTGCCCAACAGAGATCATGGGTGAGAGTGAGACCAAATAATTTGAGTGACTGAACTACTTCGAGACACTTGTTGACAAAGTAGATTGGAGGGTTTGCGGAATGGTCCCTTCATAAACAGAGATTGAGTGTGTTGTATTTATCATGAAAAGACATGTTCCAGGTGTGTGACCAGTTTGTGATTTTGTCAAGGTCTGATGAGATGGTCTAGGCTGCTGCCTGTCTGTTTAGAAGGATGAGGGTTGTCATGGCAGAGAGTGGAGTCATCAGCAAAGAGATAAAGAGGATTTTCCAGAGAGACAGTGAGATCATTGATGCATATTAGGAATAGGATGGGGCCTAGAACACTTACTTGGGGTACTCCAGCCTTGACAGGGAGAGGAGAAGAAAGGGTTCCGCTGAGAGCCACACATTGGCTACAAGAGTGGAGGAAGTCAATACTCCAAGAGTGGAAGAAGTCAATACTCCAAGAGTGGTGCTGGCCTTGGATTCCATAGGCAGAGAGTTTGAAGAGCAATGCAGGATGCCAGACTGTATCAAAAGCTTGAGATATGTCCAGAGAGACGGCCCTGGTCTTTGAGAGCCTCCATCCATTGTTGGGAGATAGAACCAGCATGTCCAAGGCAGAGTAACAACAACAACAACATGCATTTTAAGGCCATTTTCCCTGCTAGAGCGGGGGTTAGCCTTGCGGTCCCCATGACAATCTTCTCCATTTTGCCCTATTTTCTGCATCTCTCCTTGTTAACCCCCTTGCCCGCATTTCTTCTTCCACCATCTTTAGCCAAGTCTTTCTCGGTCTTCCCCGTCCTCTACTTCCTTCTACATCAATTTCCATCACTCTTCTCAACCAGTCACTTTCATCCTTCCTCAACACATGACCAAACCATCTCAGCCTGTTCCTCTTCACAGCATCAATCACAGGCAATATTACCATCATCTTTCGCAATTCATCATTTGTCTTCCTCTCTCTCAACGATACTCCGCACATCCATCGAACCATTCGCATTTCCACCCTTTCCAGCCTTCGTTGCTGCTCTACGTTCATTACCCATGTCTCGCTCCCATAAATCATAACACTTCTCACACGTGCAGCATACACCTTTCCCTTCAGCTTCAGCGACACTCTCCTCCTCATCAGCACGCCACTCAGTTCCCGAAACTTCTTCCATGCACATCTCACTCGAGCAACCGTTGCCGAGTCTGATCCACCTTCTCCATTCAGCATGTCTCCGAGGTAGCAAAATGTTTTCACACCTTCCAGCTTCACGCCGTCTCCAAGATCCAACTCAACATTTCCTCCATCTGCAGCTCCCTCTGTGCACACCTTACATTTGAATGTAGCTGCCACACTGGTAAATGACCCTCTCAGACCACTACATTTTTGATGAACCCACTCAGCGCACATTGTACATTGAATGGAGTTCACTCCGACACCCTTCCTGCACACAGCACACGGCCACTTCCCAGTTCTTTCCACCTCACCACATGCTTTACCACTTGCCATCACCTTCGTCTTTCCGATATTCACCTTCAGACCTTTTGTCTCCATACATTCCTTCCACTTGTTCATCTTTTCCTTCAGTCCATCCATACTTTCCGCAATCAACACCAGATCATCTGCATACAACAACTCCCACGGTAAACCCTCCTTTACGTTCTGAGCCATCACCTCCATCACAGCTACAAATAGTAGTGGACTTAGTACCGACCCCTGATGCACTCCCACCTTCACCTCAAACTCACCACTGTTCCCGTCCTTCGTCCTTACAGCTGTGCGTGCTCTTTTGTACATTGCCATCACTACTCTGATCAACCATTCCTCCACTCCTAACTTCCTCAATGCCCATGTCAATACTTTGCGTGGAACCCTATCGAATGCTTTCTCCAGATCAACAAACCCAAAAAACAACTTCTTCCTCTTATCCATGTACTTCTCCTGCAACTGCCTCACAATGAAAAGCGCATCTGTCATTCCTCTTCCTGGCATAAATCCAAACTGCATTTCGTCGATCTTCACTTTCTTCCTTATCCTCCTCTCCAACACCCTTTCCAATACCTTCATTCCATGCTCCAATAACTTTATCGCTCAGTACGAGCCACACTCCAGACAGAGAGTAACATGGCGTACATGGACATGTAACATGGCGTAACATGAAAAGAGTAACATGGCGTAAATCCGAATTGATGATCTGAGATGAGGTTGTTGGAGAAAAAGAATGATTTTTTGTCTACTGTGATGATGGATTCCATGACCTTGCTGATGATTCGATGTAATTGGTTTTTTGCATATTTTAAAAGTGCCTTCAGAAAGTATTCACACCCCTTGACTTTTTCAAATTTTGTTGTTACAGCGTGAATTTTAAATGGTTTAAATTGAGATTTTTTTTGTCACTGATCGACACATAATACCCCCCATAATGTCAAAGCGAATTTTTTTTCAGAAATCTTTTACAAAATAATGAAAAATTAAATACAAAAAATATATAATTTACATAAGTATTCAACCCCTTGTTGTGGTTGCTTCGTATGCAGCCCGTGGCTGCTGGTTTGCATCATTTCTCTGGAAGCACGTTTGGGCCGCTGATGCAGTGCCCCAATTACCAGTGAGCTTGACCTCAATTTGCCGGCCTCGGAAGGATGACAGGCTGATGACAGGCTGATCCAGGTATCCCAAGCCAGCACCCTAACCGTTAAGCCAACACCAGGCTCATTCAATCCCTGAGTCAATACTTTGTAGAAGCGCCTTTGGTAGCGATCACAGCTTCGAGTCTTGGGTTCTCAAGTCACTGTTTGTAATGCTATGATGTTGGCTTATTTGTTGGCTTATAATAATGTTGGCTTATTTCCAAGCAGATGGAAGATGACCTAGGGAAAATGACTGGGTGAAAATGGCAGAGAGGAGTACAAGTGCAGCAGAGCAAGTTTTTGAAGACACGTGAGCTGATGTGGTCTAGTCCAGTAGCAGAGTCAGAGTCGAGCGAGGGTTGCCAAAAGCCTTTCCACCTTCTCAGATGCAAAAGACACAAAATCCAGAAGCAGTTGGGAATGACTGGGAAGGGTAGGTCAGAGAGAGGGGCTAGGGACATAAGGTTTTGAAGCAAAGTTAGAATTGAACATCCGGCCTTCTCACGAACGGACTCGGCTGTGGTGTCATTTGAAGTGAGGAAGGAATGGAAGGGGAGCAGACACCAGAGGCCGATTTGACAAGGCACCATCAGGTTTTAGAGGAGGAAGACAAGTTTGAAAGTTCATTCTTGAGGTTGGACAGATGTTGTTTTCTGGCTCTTCTGAGAGTACACCCACACTTGTTGCGGGATTTGTGGAATGACCTTCGGTTGCCTTCGGTTGTAGTTGTCTTCCAGGAGGAGAATGCAAGTTGTTGAAAAGCAGCTGCCTCACCACAGGATTCAGAGTACCAAGAGCAGGTTGATGGGCAAGATAAGTGAAGACAAGATGGGATGCATCTGTGCATAAGGCAGAGTAAGTTTCTGTGGAAGAATTCCGAGGCTGAATTAATATCAAGGATGGTAGATACAGGAGACCAGTCCTGAAGTGTGATGGCTGTTTTCAGCCCCTGGAACTGCCAGACTCACCGGCACTGAGGCTGTTCTCTGAGAATGGCCAGAGGGATGTTGACTTTCACAAGCACATGATCAAATGAGCCAATTGGGGCAGAGGACGAGCAAAATACATTGGCGGGGAAGTTGGTCATCACCAAATCCAGAAGGGAAGATTTGACATTGGGAGAGATCTGGGTGGGAAAATTCACGGATTGAGTCAGTCCCATGGAGTTACAGAAGTCCTTTGCAGAAGTGCCATGGCTGGTGATAGAGGCACCACTACCGAGCCAATTAGCACGGAGACACTGAAGTCACCACATATGAGGAAGCAAGAGATGGGATGACTGATTAAAGGTTGTTCCATGTGGTCTGATAGAGATGTAGATGGAGTTGTCACTGTTGGGAGGATGGTATAACACACAGACAAAACGAGGTGTGAGTGGAGGGGAATTCACAGCCAGATGTACTCCTGGGCTTTGGGAGGTGTGAGAGCAGTACATGGAGAGTGAGAAATGGTGTTTTTGATGTACAGTAGAACTCTGCCACCAGGTTGGGGTTCAGGTCCATCAAACAAAAGGAGCCAATAGCCAGGGAGAGACACTAAAGAGTCAGATACGTCCAGTGGGAGGAAGGATTCTGTGAAACAAATGATTTCTGGTGTATCAGCATCGGCCTGGATTGAAAGATCTGTCAGGTTGGAATGGAGACCCCAGATGTTTGAGGTCCACACAGTTAAAGATAGGGGAGAATAGAAATTGGGAGGGTGGAGGATGGGATGAGAGGCTTTGTGGGGGCAAGGTGAAGTTTTGGGGAGGGGGGGGGGGGGGGAGGAGAGGAGTGGCATGAGGGGAAATTTTGAGCGTGTGGGGTGTGGGCGATGATTTGAGTGTGTGGAACGAGGGGGTAGGTTTAATTGTGTAGGGTGTGGGGGAATGCTTGAGTGTGAGGGTTGAGGGAGAAAGATTGTGTGCGAGGGGCATGGGGGAAGGTTTGAGTGTGTGGGGAGTGGGAGAAGGTTTGTCTGTGTGTGGTGAGGGGAATGCTTTGGAGGATTAAGTGAAGGGGAAGCATTGAGAGGGCGGGATGCGGACAGAGGCATAAATGGGGGGCATTAAGCTTTGACAGAGTGGGGTGGAGGTGGATGATTTCCTGATTCCATATTCCCAATTTTGATAAACGGAGATGAAGATCATGGATAGGGGATTAGAATGCTTGTTAAACGTATGGAGCAATGCTGCACTGTACGAGTGGGGGTGAGAGGGATAGGTGAGAGGGTCAGAGTTGTTCGTGTTAGGGACGTTTTGAAATGAGGATGTAATAGGAAATTAACGGACGAGGAAACAGGAAAGGATAAAGTCCCAGGTCGAAACACACCCAGGACTAATTTGCAAAAACAAACTTTCTATCCGAGTCAGGTCTTGAAAAGGCTTTTAAGGCCTGGCTAACATGAAACGAATAGCACAAAGCAACAAATAAATCAACATGAAATATTGCAATGGGACGGATCAGCAACAAATTGACGGAAAGACACACACAAAATGAATGATCGTTTTAAGGCCATTTTCCCTGCTAGAGCGGGGGTTAGCCTTGCGGGCCCCATGACAATCATGGTTCCCTGTTTGAGGCAATGTTTTTATGGCCGGATGCCCTTCCTGGCGCCAACCCTCAGTCGCCTCTTACGATGCGCAGGGATACGGTGTACCTATTCTAAACCGGGGTACACACCGGGAACACACAAAGCCGTTGGGCAGGTTGTGTACACACAAAGACGGGACGAATTTGGTTCAGGAAACCCAGCTCCAGTGACGTGGAAAGGAGCAGCTGCAGATTTGACCATCCACATGGAAAGTCTCTGATCTGGAACCGGACAGGATATTGGGATGAACCAGGATTAGGATGAACAAGGATGAATGTCGTTAAACAAGTCAGACTCCATAGTGACGGATCTATTTTATTCACCTGTTGCTCTCACATTGCAGACAGGTCGGTGCAGACATTGCAGACAGACATTGCAGACATTGCAGACACCTCTCATTTTTTTCTCTATCTGCCTCTACTGCCTCTCAACCCTCTGACCATCCCAAGGATGCACACATTCTTCCAGTAACACCTGGTAAACTAGAACGGCACTCAGTGGAGAGCATACCTCCGCCTGGTTGGCCATATCACTCAATGGTGAAGAATCCCTTAAAAATTATACGAGCTGGATCTGGATTCGGATCTTCTTCCTTGTCACAAAATTGAATCGATTCTTCCTTGTCAGACACACAACCTGCCCAACAAGTTTCGTCCAAATCCATCCACAACTTTTTGAGATATCCTTCTATGTATCGTTTTTGGCCCTATCTCCCAATGGTGAAGATTCACTTAAAAAATTCTAGTAGCCGGATCCGAATCCGGATCTTCACCAAAATCTAATCATTTCGTCCTTGTCACATACGCTACATCTCTGCCAAATTTCATCCGAATCCGTCCACAACCTTTTGAGATATTTTGTTCACAAACAGACAGACAAATGGAAAAACAGACAGACAGGGGTGAAAACACAACCTCCATCCACCTTTGGTGACTCACAAAATTCAGGTTGATTGATTTGATTGCATACCTGCACTATTATTACTCTTGTTGACCATCTGTGCATGTAACTGCCTTCCAGAGACTATTCAATCACACTCTTCCCTCCGGGGGGCTTCGGATGAGGGTTGGGGTAGTTCGAGATTATTCAATCACACATTTCCATCCTGGGCTTCAAAGCAGGCAGTGCAGCACCGTGTCATGTCATCCCCCATCCCGACCTGTAATGTTTTCTACCCCCATTAATTCGACATGATACAACCCTCTTACTCGCAGGGTAATGTGTGTCCCATCCCCACTACTCCCCCACCTGCCCCATTTATCTCGAGCCTTCTTTGCTCTGTATTCATCCCCTTGCTTGTCAAATCCAAGTGTTGCTCCACTGCCAGTCCATTGCAATCTGTCATCTTTCCGAAAGAAAAAAGTTAATTCTCACCACGACTCTCGGTGTTGACCACTATGACCTCGGCTGCCTCTCCCCAGCCTTTCCTGGTGCGTGCAGTAACACGGAAGTGGTAGATCGAGTTGGGAATCAGGCCGCCAGCAAAGAAGTGTCGTGCCTCTGGTTTAATTTCAGCCAAGGGTGAGCTGCGGCTGTCTCCAGAGTCCAGCCAGTGTACAACCTTGTACCCTACGGTGGGGTGACCAACATGGGAGTGTATTTAAAAAGGAAGGAAAAGGGAGCAAAAATAACGGATGTGGGGACTTTTGAATGAAAATAAAGAGAACAAGTCAGGAGACGACGATGGTTCACGAGCGAGCGGTATTCAATGACAAAGGACGGACTATAACCGAAACAGGCCTGGACAGGCCAGGCCCGGAAATGTCAAAACGAAGGTTACTGACCTTGAAATGAGATAGAAAATAATGTATAATCAGTTATGAGGTCAGTTAGCTACAAAATACCGAAAATTCGGTTCGATTCCGACAACTTTGAAAATTTGACCTTTGTGACCTTCAAAGGTCAAAGGTCGAAGATTCTGAAATTTGTTGGAAAACATGTATTTCATTATGTATGTGATAATATAAGATCATGTATGACATTTCACCCTATCAGGAAGCGAACAATGTAATAAAACCATCAAAAATCGACTTTTCTAAATTTCGTGACCTTGTGACCTTGACCTTGGGGCGAAAATGAAAAATCGAACTCCGTGGGGCTATACACATGACATTGGCCTAATCAAATACCGAAACCCCTGTCAGATTCCACCAAACTCCTCGGAGAAGATGTAGCTTGAAATCGATTATCCCCTAAAAGGACAACTTTTTTGGGCGTGGCTCCGCCCACAATGGGCACAATACGCACACTCTAGGCAGGACACAACTAGATCGTGATATCAACCTCCCACCCAAGTTTCACCAAGATCGGATGATATCATCGGGTAGTTATGCTGCGGACAGACAGACAGACAGACAGACACACACCCATGACGAATATAGTGGTCACTCTGTTTGATAACTCGTGAACCAAAAACGGGGGAAAGGGTAAATTATACCCAACAAGGAAAATGTAAAATTGTAGGAACGAGGAATTCAGTTAATGCTTTGTTTTGGGATCATATTTGGGTTATGGGTTCTGGGTCGAGTTGAATTCATTATTATGTCTATTGCTGCTGCTGTTGATACAACAACAACTACGACTACTACTACAACGATTATTCTTCAACTACTACTTCCTATCGAATGGCCCCAATTTCCCCAAACATTTTGTAGGGTCAGCCGGAGTATGTTTTTGGTCCAAGTCTTTCGATAACCAACTGGAGAGACCTGACTTTCGACGAAATGTGGCAAGAATTTGGAATTTGTTATAGTGTGAATTGCCTATCCATTGTGAATAACAATACAGGAATTTTAACGTCCAACCAATGACAAGTGCTGTCAGACAGGTTGTGCGACTTAACGTCCTTACAATGGATGACTGGACGACACACACATTGGATATTGGATATTCTTTATTGTTGGCCACAGAAAACATGGAAATTTTCCTTCCACTGCCCATTCAATTCAATGCAATTCAAATTCAAATTCAAACAAAGGAGAGTGGGGTGCATCCCACCCTTTCCACACTCACATTAAACATGTGAATTGAATTTGTACGAAGTCTAAAGCATCTAAAGTGATGAGAAGTAACTGTATGCCTTAAAGCAGAGCGTTTAGAGAACATAGAAATAGAATATGAATCATTGCCGGCAACCATTTTTACTATAATTGAATAATTATACAGAATAATACACATAGAATAAAAATAATCTATCTATAATTCCAGTAATCTCTGTGTGTTTGTTTGTTTGTCTGTGACCGCTGTTTCTCGACAACCACGGGTCCGATATACTTTAAACTTGCCAGGTATATTGCTGGGGACCCGAGGATGTGCCTTTTCAAGGTTTCATATTAATCGGACAATTACTTACCGAGCTATGTCCAAAAAACGATTCAACCAATCAGAGAGCAGCGAGCTATCGCGTGTGCCGAACGTGGCGAACACACTCTGCCTCGGACGGCACATTTGAGAGCGTATTCATTTATTTCACGTTGGCAAACTATGTTGCCGCTATGTTGGCGTTAAACTATGTTTTAAAACTAATTAAAACCATTTCATGTAAATAGAGGGGGGGGGGGGGGGGGATTGTCACTACTCGCAAGCCGTTCGCCGTTCGCTTTGGCGTTGCGAATGGACCAAAACATTTCATGTACCAAACCATTTCATGTAAAGCGTTCGCCGTTCGCTTTGGCGTTGCAAATGGACCAAAACATTTCATGAACCAAACCATTTCATGTAAATAGAGGGGGGGGGGATATAATTTTAGATATATATATAGTACGGGCATGCCCTAGTATATATAGAATAATTGCCAGAAACCCTCATCTGGTGAAACTGCCAAAACTAGCACTCCACTCAGTAGAGCGCATACTCCCGCCATGGGTCAAGTTTGGAATAGTACGATTTCACAAAAGTTTGAGGGAGTAGTTCAGTGACAACACAAGACAAGACAGACACTGCACAGATACATATTTAGAATATATAGAAGATAATGTAAAAAAAAAGAAAAAAAAGGCAATTTCACTTACATTTTCGGATTCAGCGTTCAATTCTATATAAGTGAGTATTTGAGGCATGTGTGACTTCAAATAAAATTGTAAGCCAGAAAAACGTTCGTTTCATTCCTTAGGGATACAACATGTAAAACTGGCCCAAACGTGAAAACAAAACTCGCTCATTTTAAGTCGCGCAAGCCAATGCGACCACTCATTCTTCTGGGAAGAATCCCGTGCACATGCTGGTCACACTTATAAGTCGCCTAAGTCTTTATAAGTTCATCAAATACTGACACCGCGATTGACATTCGCTGAGGTAAATGTTGATGTCTCTTCTGAGGTAAAAAAAGAAAAAGAAACAAAAAACAGTTTTAAAGCATTATAGGTATCAAACGATACATTTTATGAAACGGGGAAACCTAATACACACTTTGGTGGTTTTAAAATGACAGAACATGTCTTTATTAGAAAAAAAAAGAACCTTGAAGACGACGCTGCTAACAAAATACACCGCTCTAACGCATAACCACGAGTTTAAACTACATTTACAAAAATTTATGAAAACTATTTTCATATCACAATGTTACATATAAAATATATAGAAGATAATGTTAAAAAAAAATGAGCCCTATCTTCCAATGGTAAACAATCCTTCAAAAAATTCCTGGATCCGGAATAATATATCCTGAGCTCCACCAAAAACTAATCAATTCTTCCTTATCCCAAGGGCAATCACCCCACCAACTTCCATCCAAATCCGTTTAGAATTTTTCCAGATATATTGTTCACAAACACACAAACACACACACGCACGGACACTATCGAATGCATTACTCCCTGGCGGGAGTAATAAAGACTCTCTGCTCACCTTCACTCTTTTTGTATACTGAATCGACTCTGGGAACTCGTGAAAGAGCTAACATTTATTTCACAAACAAATCAACCAGACAAACAAAATATATAAAAAGAGGGAGCGGAAGAAAAGATGGGGAGAGAAGGGGAAGCACACAAACACAACATTTGAGAGCAGGGAGATGTGTGGGAGGGTGAGGGCTTGGGGGGAGGAGTGGGAAGGGGGAGGGGTGGGAGAAGTATAAAACTCAAGGACACCAAGGACTTCCAGGACAGAAGTTGGTATTTCAAAAAGGTGGATTTGGGGTGAAATTAGCGGGGGTAGAAAAGATCAAGGTTTTGGATGGGGGAAGATAAGAGATGGTGGTGAACAGCTGTTTTAAAGACCTGGAGGGAGGAGTGGGATTGAAGAGAGCGAGGGAGTTTGTTCCAGAGGCGGGAGAAAAGAGGAATGAAGGAGTGAAGGTGAGCAGAGAGTCTTGATTTTGGCAGTTTAACCATAAGAGGGTTGCAGGCAGATCTTGTACGACCTGTAGGAATATTTGGGGGACAGAGCCCAGAGAGAGCTGGGGGATCAAGGCCGGAGAGGAGTCGGTAGAAGACGGAAAGACCACCAACCTGCCTGCGGTGAGTAAATGAAAGGCCCTCGGAGATAGCGTCATCGCGGGAGATTCCAATGATTCTGAACGCTTTGGTTTCAACAGCGTGAAGACGAGCTAGGTGTGAGGCAGGAGCACCAGCCCAGAGGGGAGAGCAGTACTCCATTGAGCTGCGGATGAAAGCCTTGTATGTGGTGAGGAGCTCAGGTGTGCCAAGGAAGGACTTCGCACGACGGAGGATGCCCAGTCGGCGACTGGCTTTGGAGGCCAGCTTGGAAATGTGGTTTTCCCAGGAAAGATCATGGCAGATAGTGAGACCCAAAAGCTTGAGTGACAGAACTTCTTGGAGAGGATTATTCAGAAAGTAGATGGGAGGATTGTCCAGTCGGTCTTTTCGGAGAGACATCGTAAGAGTGTGAGATTTGTCAGGATTGAAAGACATGTTCCACTTGTTTGACCAGTCTGTGATTTTGTCCAGGTCTGCAGAGAGTGAGGAGGCTGCAGACTGCCGATCTGAGGGATGAGGAATGGAGCGGCAGAGAGTGGAGTCATCAGCAAAGAGATAGAGAGGATTTTCAAGAGAGTCAGAGAGATCATTGATGAAGACCAGAAAAAGCACAGGGCCCAGAACACTGCCTTGGGGAACTCCAGCCTGAACAGGAAGAGGAGATGAGAGAAACCCATTCAGGGCCACAGGTTGACTACGACTAGAGAGGAAGTCCGCCAGCCATGCGTGGAGATTTCCATGGATACCAAAGGAGGAGAGTTTGGTGAGCAGAGCGGGGTGCCAGACCGTATCGAAGGCACGTGATATGTCGAGGGAGACAGCTATTTCTCACAGTTATATCTATATATATAAAACACAGTTTGTGTGTGTGTGTGTGTGTGTGTGTGTAATGTTACCGATAGACTCCTAAACGGAGAGGCTCACGTACTTGATATTTGGCACAAACATGGCCATTGAGCCTGGGAAGAACATGGCCGACCTAAAAATTTATTTCATAATATTTTTTTAACCATATTTTTACCTCAGCGCATTTCAGCGAGGAATATTATGACCGGAATGGCAGAGCAGCGCGCTGATTCGCTCAGAGCGATCACGTGATGTTCCTTGCCGCCATGAACTCAGTTACGCGTTCGCACGTATTTCAGAGCGAAAAGCGAATGCGTTTTTTCACATTTCAGCGAGGAACATTGCCATTCACACCACATAGGTTTTTTTTCTTTCATCCTTAGATCCATATTTTTTGCCATAACGTAGCGCATTATGGCTCTCTCGAGCTCGAGTTAGCCAATCACCTGGCCGCATGAGGCCACATTGGCCAAGCCCACGACACGACGCAGAGTTGCAATCGATCGCTCAGAGCGATCACGTGATGTTCCTGCCGCGCGATTGCGTTTTTTAACATTTGAGCGAGGAACATTGTCATTCACACCACATAGGTTTTTTTTTTCTTTCATCTAGATCCATATTTTTTTTCAGCGAGGAATATAATACACGGAATCTGAATCGGTGGCAGAGCAGCGCGCTGATTCGACGATTCATGCGCCCTCCCCCCTCCCCCTCTCCCCTCTCCTCCCCTCCCCCCTTCTCCTCCCCTCCCCCTCCCCCCCTCTACTCCCCTCCCCCCTCCCCCCGTTCCCCTCCCCCGCCCGGCAATGCCGGGTACTTCTGCTTGTGTGTGTATATGTGTGGTATATGTGTGTGTGTGTGTGTGTGTGTGTGTGTGTGTGTGTGTGTGTGTATGTATATATATTATATATATATATTATATATATATATATATATATATATATATATATATATATATATATACATATATATATATATACATACATATTTATATTTATATATATATATGTATATATATATATATATATATATATATATATATATATATATATATATACATATATACATACACACACACACACCTGTTGTCGGCTTAACGGTTAGGGTGCCGGCTTGGGATTCTCGGGTCCTTACTCCAAATCCCGGTCTGTCGTTGAATTAACACCAGGTGGGGTTAACTCAGCCTGTCATCCTTCCGAGGTCAGTGAAATGAGTACCAACTTACTGGGGTGAATGAGCTATATGAGTGTCCTGTGTAGAAGTGACGCCCCAACCAATATTGTGCCAAATAGTCAAGAAACTGCTTTGGCGGCCACAAGCATCTTATGATGCAGGAGTGGTCATCATAATCGGATCTCTATCGGTTCGGTGTAGATTAGGTGCTCCAGAATATATATATATATATAGTATATATATAGAATATATATATATATATAGAATATATATATATATATATATATATATATATATATATATATATATATATATATATATAGATATACGTATATATATATATATATATATATATATATATATATATATATATATATATATATATATATAAATATATATATATATATATATATATATATATATATGATAATATATATATATATATAGAACAAACAAACAATATATATATAGTTCGGGAGATATACCTCACAGCCACGAAATTAAAAACACCTCACCCCCACGTCATTTCAAAACACCTCACCACCAAGTAATTCAAAACACATCACCACCACGTAATTCTAAACACCTCATCACCAACTAATTCAAAACACCTCACCACCATGTAATTCAAAACACCTCACCACCACATAATTTAAACTCCTCACCACCACGTAATTCAAAACACCTCACCATCACGTAATTCAAAACACCTCACCACCACGTGATTTAAAAACACGTCACCAACACGTGATTTAAAAACACCTCACCACCACATAATTCAAAACACCTCACCATCACGTAATTCAAAACACCTCACCATCACGTAATTCAAAACACCTCACCACCACGTGATTTAAAAACACGTCACCACCACGTCATTTAAAAACACCTCACCACCACATAATTCAAAACACCTCACCACCACGTGATTCAAAACCACCACCACGTTATTAAAAAGACTTCACAACCACGGAAACAAAGTTTCAGGGAGTAGTTCAGTGACAACACAGACACTGCCCAGATATGTGGATAAGTATATAGATAAATGACTGTACCTGAGTTGCTGTTTTGTCATGGTTTACACCAACCATAATTCAAACAATCATAATGCACAAATGTTTTTGTAATACTCGTGATATTACATTTCATAAACAACTGAAGTTGGAAAAAAAAATTCCGCAAAAAATTCCCCCAAAAAAGAAAATAAATTGGAAATTTTTTCAAAAACAATTACCCTTAGAACATACCGACAGGAAAGATAGGTGCATACCAGAAGTTTGGTACGATTTCACAAACTTTGTGGGAGTAGTTCAGTGACAAGACAACACAAGACAGACATCGCACAGATATATATATCTATATATATATATCTATATATATATATATATATATATATATATATATATTATATATATATATATATATATATATATATATATATATATATATAATATATATATATATATATATATAATATATATATAATATATAGTATATATATATAAAAAATTATATATATATATATATATGTATATATATATGACTCCATGGTAAGATCTCCATCCTTTAATTGAACAAACAATGACTCAACGTTTCAAGATGTTGAGATGATTTTATCACTCTTGAGGAAGATTAAAGGAGGCGTGTGGCTTTGTCACATGTTGTTAATCGAAACGTTGAGTCATTGTTTGTTCAATTAAAGGTTTGAGATCTTACCATGGAGTCATTTGAATTTACTCCCAACCGCAAATATTTGCATATATATATATATATATATATATATATATATATATATATATATATATATATATTATATATATACATACATATATTGTGTAGTGGTTGCCGCTGAACATACACAATCGCCTTACACCTGCCGAGGACGCAACCACGGAGCGATCGCTGTGCCGGGCTCGCCCAGACCGCCCGGAGACGCTCAGTCTCGCCTTTCCCGGGCATGCCCGGACTCGCCTTTCCCGGGCTCGCCCGGCCGTCCGGCGACACCCAGTCTCGCCGTTCCCGGGCATGTCCAGGCACGCCCGGCCCGTCCGGCGACACCCAGTCTCGCCGTTCCCGGGCATGTCCAGACTCGCCCAGGTCTCCCGGACACGCCCAGTCGCGCCTTTTAAGGGCAAACGCTCCGGCATGAGATATTCGAGTGCTTGTATATAATGCTGCCCGATAACCGGGCTTTTGAGTTTACCCGAGTTGATTTGATGGAATAAAGAAACTCGGACGAATTCCAGCTTTTTGTCGCGTCCATTCTTTCGATTCGAGTTGGAGCACAGCTCCTTCATTGGTGACCTACCGACATGGACACGGCAGTTGCCCTCAAACTGCCTACCTTCTGGAAGGCTCACGCGGCGGTTTGGTTCGCCCAGGCGGACTCCAAGTTCGCCCTGCGAGGCATCACCGCCGACGACACCCGCTTCCATCATGTGGTAGCAGCACTCGGCTCAGCCACCGTGGCCGGTGCCCTCAGCCTCCTCCAGCACCCGCCAGCCGCTGACAAGTACGCCGCGATCAAGAAGTTCCTCCTCGACGCTTTCGCCCTCTCATCGGCGGAACGCGCACGGCGCCTGCTCGACCTGCCCGAGCTCGGCGACACGCGCCCGTCCGAGCGAATGGATTACATGCTCTGGTTGCTCGGGGAGGACGCCCCGGATTTTCTTTTTCAAGAGCTGTTCCTCCGTCAGCTGCCTAGCCAGGTACGCCTCGCCCTGGCAAGCACGCAGATCACGGATCCCCGCGCCCTCGCCAGGGAAGCCGACAAGATCTCCTCGGCAGGCCAACGCATCGGGGCAGCGACCTGGAGCCCGCCGCCGTCCGAAGCAACGCCCATGGCGCCCGAGCACCCGGCACGGTCGGCGGCCGAACTGCCGGCGCAAATTGGCGGCCGCTACGCCGCGCCGACCGCCTCCAACACGACGACCGGGGCCTCCACCTGACCAGGCGTGGTGTTACTACCATGCCAGGTTCGGACAAAAGGCCCGGACATGCCGACACCCGTGCACTTTCGGCAAGTCGGGAAACGGCCGGGCCGGCGTTCATTACCAGCCATGAGCGCCGGCCACTCGGGCAACTTACTTTTTATCAGGGACAAAGCGTCCGGACGGCGCTTCCTGTGTGACACCGGCACCCAACTGAGCGTCATACCCGCCTCCGATCAGGACAGCAGTCCGCGGTTTGCGGCCCCTCCTTGGTGGCGGCCAACGGATCGGCCATCCGCACCTTCGGCCCGCGCAACGTCACCCTCTGCTTCGGCAGCCAGCGCTTTCATTGGACTTTTGTGACCGCAAGCGTGCCCATGGCTCTGCTGGGCACCGACTTCCTCTGCGCACACGGGCTGCTGGTTGACGTCAAACGGCGTCGCCTCGTCAACGCCGAGACCTTCAGCTCCCTGGCATGCACGTTGAGCAGCTCCGCGCCGACCGAGCTAGCATGCGCCCTCCCGGCGGCGAACGAGTTTGCTCGCCTGCTCGCGGAGTTCCCGGCCCTCACGCGGCCGACGTTTTCGGCCGTCGCGGTACGACATGGTATCGAGCACCACATACCAACCACGGGCCCGCCGGTCTACGCCAGAGCCCGCCGCCTCGACCCAGCCAAGCTCGCTGTGGCCAAAGCTGAGTTCGACGCTTTGGAACACCTCGGCATCGTGCGGCGCTCCGATAGCGCGTGGGCTTTGCCACTACACATCGTACCGAACCCGGGGGGCGGCTGGCGCCCATGTGGCGACTACCGCCGCCTTAACGACGTTACCACCCCCGACAGGTATCCGATCCCGCACATTCAAGACTTCTCCACCCGTTTGGCAGGACGGGTTATTTTTTCGAAGATCGATTTGATACGGGGATACCACCAGGTACCTGTCAGGCCGGCCGACGTCCCCAAAACGGGCGTCATCACGCCGTTCGGCTTATTCGAATTCCTTTGAATGCCATTTCGCCTCAAGAACGCGGCTCAGGCGTTCCAGCGCTTGATGGACGGCGTGCTGCGCGACCTGCCGTTCCTCTTCGTCTACCTGGACGACATCCTCGTCACCAGCGCTTCCCGGGCCGAGCACCTCCTCCACCTCCGAACACTGTTCGGGCGCCTCAGCGAGCACGGCCTAATCGTCAACCCGGCCAAATGCCACTTCGGCACGACGGCCGTTGATTTTTTGGGCCACCACATCACCAAGAACGGGGCCGTGCCGCTGCCTACCAAGGTCGAGGCCATCAACGCGTTTCCGCGTCCCCGCTCCATCAAGGCCCTGCAGGAGTTCCTCGGAATGGTGAATTTCTATCACCGCTTCGTGCCCCGCGCTGCTCAGCTCATGCGGCCCCTCTACGAAGCCCTCCGGGGCAAGCCGGCCAAACACGACGTCGTCTGGTCCGCAGCCATGGACGCGGCATTTGCAAGCTCAAAGCGGGCCCTCGCTGACGCAACACTGCTCGCTCACCCGGTGCTCAACGCTCCCATCGCCCTCACCACGGATGCCTCCGACTACGCGGTGGGCACCGTATATGAGCAATGGGTGAACGGGGTTTGGCAGCCACTCGCTTTTTTCAGCCGGCAACTCCGGCCGAACGAGCTCAAATATAGCACGTTTGACCGCGAGCTCCTCGGTCTACACCTGACCGTTCGCCATTTCCGCCACCTCCTGGAGGGCCGACCCTTCACGGCTTTCGTCGACCACAAGCCGTTGGTTTACGCAATGGCCAAAGTCACGGAGCCGTGGTCGGCCCGCCAGCAGCACCACCTCTCTGCCGTGTCGGAGTTTACCACGGACATCCGGCACGTCACCGGCAAAGACAACGCCGTGGCCGACTGTCTTTCTCGGGCCAGCGCGAACGCCGTCCACCTCGGCGTGGACTTCGCGCTTATGGCGGCTGACCAGACCACCGACACCACAGTGCAAGCCCTCCGGGCGGCGGACACGGGCCTCCGCCTGGCCGAAGTCCCCTTCGCGGACACTGTCCTGCTCTGCGACGTCTCCCAAGGCCAGCCTCGCCCCATCGTGCCCGTTACCTGGCAACGCCGCATCTTCGCCTCCCTCCACGGCCTTTCCCACCCGGTCCGGAAAGCTTCCCAGAAGCTGGTGTCGGCGCCATTCGTCTGGCACGGCCTTCGACGGGATGTCCGCGATTGGACCAGCACCTGCACGGCCTGCCAACAGGCCAAGGTCCACCGACACACCCAGGCCCCGCTGGCACCTTTCACCGTACCGAACGGCGTTTCGACCATGTCAACGTGGACCTGGTGGGCCCCCTCCCCCCATCACGGGGTTTCACACACCTGCTCACCATGGTGGACAGGACCACCAGGTGGCCGGAGGCCGTTCCTCTCGTCTCCACCACCACCGCCGACATGGCGCAGGCTTTCATCGCCACCTGGGTCGCCCGTTTCGGCGCACCGGCGGACATGTCTTTGGACCGCGGGCCGCAGTTCACCTCCGAGCTGTGGGGCGCGGTCGCCCGCAACATGGGGGTCAGGCTCCACCGTACCACGGCCTACCACCCCCAAGCCAACGGGTTGTGCGAGCGGTTCCACCGTTCCATGAAGGCCGCGCTCATGGCCGGCCTTCAGGACGGCGGCTGGACCGACCGGCTACCGTGGGTCCTTTTGGGCCTCCGCACGGCCCCCAAGGAGGACCTCCGGGCGTCCACCGCCGAGCTGGTCTATGGCCAGCCGCTACGCGTCCCGGGCGAATTCGTGCCCGACGCTACCAATCCCTGGTCCGCAGCTCGCCAGCGCTCGGACCTCCAGGAGACCGCCCGACGGTTTGCCCCCGTGCCAACGTCCCACCACGGTGACCCCCAGTCCTATGTCCCCCCAGCGCTTCGCACAGCAGAGTACGTTTTTGTGCGTCATGACGCACACCGGGGGCCACTCAGGCCGCCGTACGACGGACCCTTCCGGGTCCTGCGACGGGACGACAAGTCCTTCGTCATCGACGTTGGCGGCAGGTCGGACCTGATTTCGGTGGACCGCCTCAAGCCGGCGCACGTGGACATCGACCAACCACCTCGGTTGGCCCTTCCTCCGCGGCGAGGCCGCCCCCCGTCCACGGTGCCTCCCGCTCGACCACCCACCCCCACACCGGACCCCCCCCCCCCCACGACCCTCCAGGGGTCGCTTCGGCCGGGTCATCAGGACCCCCCTTAAATTGACCCTGCCGGTGCAAGTCGATTCTGGGGGGGGCGTGTGTAGCGGTTGCCGCTGAACATACACAATCGCCTTACACCTGCCGAGGACGCAACCACGGAGCGATCGCTGTGCCGGGCTCGCCCAGACCGCCCGGAGACGCTCAGTCTCGCCTTTCCCGGGCATGCCCGGACTCGCCTTTCCCGGGCTCGCCCGGCCCGTCCGGCAACACCCAGTCTCGCCGTTCCCGGGCATGTCCAGGCACGCCCGGCCCGTCCGGCGACACCCAGTCTCGCCGTTCCCGGGCATGTCCAGACTCGCCCAGGTCTCCCGGACACGCCCAGTCGCGCCTTTTAAGGGCAAACGCTCCGGCATGAGATATTCGAGTGCTTGTATATAATGCTGCCCGATAAACGGGCTTTTGAGTTTACCCGAGTTGATTTGATGGAATAAAGAAACTCGGCCGAATTCCAGCTTTTTGTCACGTCCATTCTTTCGATTCGAGTTGGAGCACAGCTCCTTCAATATATATATATATACATATATATATATACACATATATATATATATACATATATACATATATATATATATATATATATATATATATATATATATATATATATATATATATATATATATATATATGTATACATGCACGCACACACATGCATACATACATACATACATATATATATATATATATATATATATATATATATATATATATATATATATATATATATATATATATATATATATATGCAAGATTCTCTAATGCGTTTGCATTTTCTTTAAGATGGAAAATATCATGTGGACTGTCATTCTTAATTGACAAATTGAGAATGTGTCTGGGAGAAAGTTAACTCCTTCAGTTTTGCTCTGGTTTTGTTAAATTGTTGCGTGATTGCTAAGGGTGCCAAAAACTTGTAAAATACACACTATTGCTTTAATTACAGCAATTGCGATGAGCAATGACCAATCTCCATGATGAAATATACTTTGGATTAAAAATATAGTCCACATTAACTTTCCCAACTGCACATGTTTCATTTCTGAGTTAGGAATGATTGTCTGGAAGTTTTAATGGAGGACTTGGTTTAATTGTTAAAAGTCAATATTTCTCAAATAGATAATACTAGAAAGGTGGAATGTGTGGCTTGACAAAGGAGGGAGAAGGTCGAGGGGTATTCTGTACCTCCCAAACCTCATCATATTACCTGTCACAACTGGCTACATGAATGACACACCCCGTGAATCAAATTATTGATCAAATCTTCGTCTGGAATACAGTCACTCCTTTGTGTATTTGTATTTTGCCTACAATTTGTTTCTTATGTATTTGTCAGAAATGAAGAGAGAAATCATGTTCTGAAAAAAAAATGTCTGCAATTGCCTGGCGGAGCAAATAGAGTAATTTTCACACAGCACTTTGAAACCACAATGATGACACTTGTTATCTCAAAAAGTTATTTTCTCTTCATTCAGAGGGAAATAGAGAAAGGTCATATAAAATTGAAGGATTGATTGTATGAAACACAGTGATCTCATAATCCTGTCAATATATTCATTTCATTCCCAAATTTCACAAAAAATTGCAAAACTATTTTTTATGCAAGTTGGACATTTTTTTTTTACCATGACTCGATTTTAACTCGATACAATTTTAACATGACTTTACCATGACATTTTTTACCATGCATTAAAAACTAGCAAAATTGTTCAACATGAATGAGCAAGAAATTTCGCCAAGTAATTCAAAATCCTGTTGTGATTTTTTGGTAAATTATGTGGTACTTTGGCATATTGCACTTCCACTTTCCATAAATTTTGTAACGGATATGAATTAATCAATTTATACATGGCAATTGAGTGCCATGCGGAATTGTGCAAGGTAGCACACTTACTATTGATCTGTCTATTTCAGGTTCAATTCCCGATCCAACTATAAACTTGGATTGGGGCTTCATAGGCAGGACGTTGCATCAAGTGGTTCCATCCTCCAGGTGGATGATAAGCCAGGTTATTCTGTATGCTGCCATTATTTGATGGATGTCAAAGATTAGGTGAGTGTTGTGAAGATTAGGTGAGTTATAACCACATATTAAACTAGATGGTATTCATAGAATACTTACCCTGCACAGTCAACGTGGTTCGAGCCAACTCTTCTGCTTTTGAAGGTTGTTTTTTTTCTTTGATCCAATATGGTTGCCAGACCACATGAGCGATTACATCATATATTTACATTCTCTAATATAATTGTTGCGTAGATCACGCTCAGGAAATTTCAAACTGATCGGACTTGGCTTAATTGTTAAAATCAGTCTGATCAGTTTGAAATTTCCTGAGGGTGATCGACGCAACAATTATATTAGGGAATGTAAATATATGATGTAATCGCTCACGTGGTCTGGCAACCATATTGGATCAAAGAAAAACAAAAGTGTTGTACTTGTCGAATAATGGCGTCATAACGAAGGTACCGATGACATCATCACTAACATATGTTATTCCCCATGTGGAGTACTTGACAGTGAGCCATGTTTCAATTTTTTTCCATGGAGCAGTTTCGGAGATATAAAGGTGTAACATTTTTCCAAGATGACGTCCATTCCATGTGACCTATGACGTCATAATTATAAATAAAAAAAATTCTGCAGGCGGAGGTGCTCCTATGGTAAAATTTCGTGTCAATCAGATCGACGGTTGCTGATAAAATGAATTTCAAAAATGCAGACATGCACGCCACACGTACGCATGCCACACGTACGCATGCCACACATACGCAGCCGAATGCTTAACCCTGCTTTTCGCTTTACGAGCGCAGGGTAACAAATTAATTTCCTGTGAAAATAACTTCAGTCAAAAATCAGGGCTGGCCAGCTCGTTCATGAATGGTTTTGGCCAAAACTCTCTGCAGCTGATGCAACAATAAGGTGAGAATAATTGTGGTGTCAATGTAGTACTTGTAGTAGTAGTCGTAGCTGTAGTAGTAGTAATGGTTGCTGTAGTAGTAGTAATAGTCGTAACAGTAGCAATATCTCATCTAGCAATTTAGGGGTAACTCCAAGATAACCAATGCTCTGCTGTATGTTGTTTTTATTTTATGATATTACTTGTATTTAGTAATACCAGGGCATGCCCGTACTATATATATATCTAAAATTATATCCCCCCCCTCTATTTACATGAAATGGTTTGGTCCATGAAATGTTTTGGTCCATTCGCAACGCCAAAGCGAACGGCGAACGCTTTACATGAAATGGTTTGGTCCATGAAATGTTTTGGTTCATTCGCAACGCCAAAGCGAACGGCGAACGGCTTGCGAGTACAGTGACAATCCCCCCCCCCTCTATTTACATGAAATGGTTTTTATTAGTTTTAAAACATAGTTTAACGCCAACATAGCGCCAACATAGTTTGCAAACGTGAAATAAATGAATACGCTCTCAAATGTGCCATCCGAGGCAGAGTGTGTTCGCCACGTTCGGCACACGCGATAGCTCGCTGCTCTCTGATTGGTTGAATCGTTTTTTGGACATAGCTCGGTAAGTAATTGTCCGATTAATATGAAACCTTGAAAAGGCACATCCTCGGGTCCCCAGCAATATACCTGGCAAGTTTAAAGTATATCGGACCCGTGGTTGTCGAGAAACAGCGGTCACAGACAAACAAACAAACACACAGAGATTACTGGAATTATAGATAGATTATTATCCTCAGCACATCAAAAATACTTCAATCGAGGATTGCCACAGATATTAATGGCAAGAATTTGGACAAATCTCAAGCGCAAAGTCAGACATTCTTTGTTGACATGAAATCCAATTCCTCCATCACAAGAAGAAAGCACGAATGGAAGACTCCCATAAACCACCAACACGTACAGACGTGGGATTTTGAAAGGGTTAGTGATGCTCATTAGAGTCAAATCGTTTGCTCGAACGTGGACCAAAAGCCACAGCACAATTTCCAGGCGACAGCAGGCTATCACAACTGACACCGCAGCGATATTATATTGCACCATTATAATCCTTTTCGTCTGCAATTTTACCAGGGTGAGCAGCAGGATGTCATTGGCATATTGATTAGGTACAACGTACCAAATAGCGAGGTTCAACTTATGCAAATGTCTCAAAAAATTATCAAGGCATTGCGCAGATGTAATGCCGGGAGAGCTTCAAAACGACATCCTACGGGACTAATCTTCTCCCATGCGGAAACCACACTGGGCGCTACGCTTCCCTGTCAGAAATTACAAGTTTTCAATGGAATCCCCATCGTGGAAGATTTGCTAATTGGCTAGAACCCCATTCCCCCTGGGTAATTGTCGTGGACATTTCATATGATATTTGCCAGCCTCGACCGCTTCTTGAAACAAAAACATTCATGTATGATGATACACCTGCCAACTGACAAGTCTGACAATACTTTGTTTATTTAATTTCTGCAATAATTTTCGGGCTTGGCTGTTTATGTTTTTTTTATTTTTGAAATGCCATGAAATAATTATTATTTTAAATGCAGTATTTTTTATTATTGCTACATTTTATTGCCTTGAGCTGTTCCCTCAAGCTAATCACAAGGAACCATAAAATAAGTCATCATTTCCAGCAGGAAATCCTAGTACTTCTTTAATGGCCCCAATTATTTGACAGTTTATAGCTGGATCAGGAATTGAACGCAAACTTGACAGCTAAAAGGCAAGCACACCACATCTGCACACCCTATTATAGCATCATCCCTAGTAAATAAAACATGGTGTCCTTCACAAAGAATAAGCCTCAGCTTTGGTCAGTGCCAAGACCAACTTACAAATATTTCATTTGGATCAAGAATAGCATCAACAACTTTGGCACATTTGAATCCTTCCTGGGTCTTTGCTAACATGACGCAATTAAGCTCAATCAATTATGACGAATTCCTCCACCTGGAGATCACATGAGATCATGTATTTGACCATTTGGTTGATTCAATGTTTAAATTGTACATGAGTTTATGATTGGGCAACTAATTCTGTTCGAGTATGGGTCACATGCCTCAATCATAAATTCTGAATAAATCAGCACAAGACATGCTCAAGGCAACGGCATGTATCTCCCAGAAACATCACAGACAAAGTAAGCTAACGTATTGCAATGGTCGTGCTGAAGGAAAACCACAACAATTTAAAAAAATACTTCATTCCTACAGAAAAAAAAGTTTCAACTGGAAGGAACATCACAAAAGACGTCACAAATAATTGGACCCGAGAGAATGTCAATCTTACCCAGAATGACTCCATTTGGCTCGGTTGGGGGCTGCCAAGCGAGGCGGACAGACATCAGTTGCACATCAGGGAAGTACAAGGCAAAGGGAGGTCCTGGAACTATCGGCAGAAAAAGGTCCATTCAGGTTGATCGTATAACAGGCAATAGACAACAAACTGAAAGCACATGACGGCTATGAGACAGACTTGTTGGCCTTTTAAGTAACTTAATAATCAACCAGACTGTGTAAAAAAGGAAACATTCAAAAAGTCAGAAAGTACAGGGTGTCCTCGCTTAACGTCGTCCGGTTAATGTTGTTTCATTAATAAGGTCGATAATAATGATTCGATACCAAGGCTACAAAGAACGTTGTGATTATTTACCCATAATTCACTATTATATCTTTATGGTTCATTGCTGCTGGGGGGGGGGGGGGGGGGGAAGCTGCTGGGGACTTAAAAATGAGTCAGTAGAAGCCTTCCCATCACAGCAACCAGGGGATGAGGAGGCAGCGGCCTTGGAGAACCCCCAGTCAGTTGGGGAATGGGGAGAACCCTCCCGGTCTCAGTGACTCACCTCTCTCCCACCATCTACCAGTAGATTGTTTTATTTTACTAAAGGCTGAGCCTCACTACATCAGAAAGTAGGCCGTCCCTCGGATTATTTTGAAGCTGAGGTCTTTTCTACTACATAATTAGTTGGTGGACATAAAAAAAAATCCCGAGTGTCTTTCGACGAAAAGGACGCGAGCTATTGCCGGTTTCCTTGTATAGTTCCGGCCCTGCCATACAGGTGGCAGTGCATCACATACTCTTGGTAAAATACACTGTGGGATCTTTAATGTCCACCAGAAAACACTATGTTGATGGGACACCCAGCTTAACATCCACCCAAGGGATAGCACATATTATGACGAAACATCCACCCAAGGGATAGCACACATTATGATGAAACATCCATCCTTCCTGTGAAGCGCCCATCCGACAGATTATAGTCAGGTCGGGAATCAAAGAGCGACTAGATAACTGATACTGTCAGACAATGACAGAGAATAGGTAAGTCAAGAGAATTTGTGGCAGGAGACATCGTGGTGTATCAACGAAGGTCCCTTCTCATAACAACCCATAATTACTCCAAAGCAAAGTGCACAAACGCTCCTACAAACACACCAGAATCTAGTGTGCGAACGTAGACTGGAGGTGTAGATCGTACACCATCCCCAGCACGGGTGTAAGCTTGCAGCTGTATCTCGTACGGAGTGTAGCGATGAAGTCCCGTAAGCAAGAATGAACGAGAGTGGTTTCCACGTACAATCTTGTGAACAAAATCGTTTCTCGCACCTTCTTCGCGAAACCACACCTGCAGACACGAGATAACCATTTCTTCCTGAGATACAGAAGCTATTGTTATCTTAATTGAGACATACTGTAAGTTGTGGTCGCAATCACACTCCCATAGACGAGATCACTTCAATTTGCCAATGTTCAAAACTGTGCATTCCAATTCATGGTTTGCAGGGGCAAGATTTCCCTGTCAGGAAAGGAGGAAAAGCCACCTCCTGGAATTACCTCCTCCTCGGTGCTTCTGTTCGTTATCCTGAATATATTCCATTTCAAATTGATTGCTCACCCATCATCCTGAACCCTTCTTGCTCCCAGAGCACCTGGGGTGTGTTCCGTTAGCAAGCGGCTCACTAATTACTCCTCGCCAAGTGGGTTGCTTGATTCAAAGCGATCAAGCACTTCAACGGAACGGAGTGCTCGGCACCGCTTAACAATATGGCAGCCTCCAATAGAAACAATTATATTGTGGTACTTCAGCAAATGCTGTCCAGACCGTCATTTTCAGTTTTACTTGATCCTCTCATGACAACTTCCCCAAACAAATTTATTGTTAGCAGTGGCTACAGAGTACGAGAAAGAGGGAAAGAAAGATAAATAAATGGGGAGTCAGAAGGAGGAAACCCTGCCAAGCTTTTCTTTGGACCCTACCATTGTGCATTTTGTGGAGGGGTTTTGCATATTTGTAAATCTCGAAGAGTTAGGAGGAAAAGTAGAGGTAAAAAATTAAGTGTGAAATGCACCTTTCAATACTATTATGAGTATAAATAACAAGTGTATGTCCTGAACATTTCATTGGTTGTAGTATCGTTTTGAATCCGACTATGGCGGCCATGTTTGCTAACGTAACGAAGCACCTCTCTTAATTTCTTGCTCCGCTTGCTTTTGCAAACCGCTTTGCAAGCTGCTAGACAAGCGGCTTGCAAAGTGGTTGATATGGAACGACTGGCTTGGAAAGCGATAGCAAGCTGTTTGCTAACGGAACACACCCGTTAATTCACAACTATTAGTGTCCAGGTTACTACTACTACTATTACTACGACTACTACTACCTCTTTAACGGCCTTCTTATGGGGTCGGCCAAGGAATATCTTTGGCCCAAGTCTTTCACAAACCGGCTGGACAGTCCTGACATTCGACTGAAGGTGATTTTTTTTGGGCAGACATTTGTAATTTGTTCAGGGTGTCAGTGATCACTCGCCTACTCTTTGAAACAGTCACCACAGGGTCTTTAAAGTTCACAAACAACCTGTGGTGGCAGATTGGGTCCTCTGGCTCAACATCATTCCAATAGATGGCATACCCATGGGTGCCTTGCCCTGTACGTGACACACCAGGCTGACAGGTTATAGCTGGTTCGAGATTCAAACCTAAGCTAGACAGATCAAAAGCGAGTGCACATACCAAAAATAAGCTATCCTCCGAGCCCTGGTGTGCCAACTGTTTCTACTGCATGTAGAGCAGACTTCGGCCAATAATGAGGAGTTAGGAATTTAGAAACTACACAAAACTGACGACACACATATTGGTCTAGCTTCATTAATATATGTTATTAACAGTTGAAGACCCGAGTGGAAGAAGCACTTAAGTCACAAAATAACTTTATGTAAAAATATTACAGACATGGATTGTTACCGTACTGTAAAGCCAGGTGTTGGCTTAATGGTTAAGGTGGCTGGCTTGAGATCTTAGGGTCCTGAGTTCAAGCCCCTGTCATGCCGTTTAATTAACACCAGCTGGGTTGACTCAGCCTGTCATCCTTCCAAGGTCGGCAAAATGCGTACCACTTTACGTGTAATGGGGGTCTACCTCTAAAGGACAGTGTGGTGTCGGACGCCATGGTGTGTATAATCATCACAATGAAAGGTTTCAAATTACATGAAGATTCAAACTCAGACGACAGCCCTCAACACTGAGCATTCTGTCTGTGTACCTTGTTAAGGTTAAAACTGTTTGAGGGAAATCGCTTTTATCCGTTTCAATAACGGATCTCGTGTTAAATTCTCTGCCAACTAAACTGCGAGGAATAAATTAATTTGGGGGGAAAAATACAATAAAACGCCCAGCATGACCTGGCATACAAGAGCACTTGGCCTTGTGCCAGGCATATAAAGGTGATATGGCATTAGCTGGCAGTGCCTCAGATAAAAATGGAACAGCAAGGATGCTTGTTAACCCAATAATTGGATCCCTTCTCCGTAACAAACCCCCCTTTTGAGGGAAGGAAGAGGCCATCATACCTTACAAATTACGATCAAGTGTGAGGGTGTTTTGAACCTTGCATATAAAAGGGATGAGGGTGGTGTAGCAGGCTGCGTTTTTAATATGAACCAACAGGAAAGCTTGGGCATGCCAGGCATGTCAATATGTCTGCACGATTGCAGCCAAAACTGGATAATTAGTACAAGCCCGGATTATGGCAGCGGAGGAGCTTGTTTATGCATTCCTGTTTTTGTTTTCATGACCACAGATAACTGTTTCTTTTTTTTCAATTAAAGGCGAAATCTTACCGAGATGAAGACTTCCTTCGAGAAGTGATAAATAGGGAGTGTTGTGAGCAAGCAGGTGGGAAAACAATTTTGTATGCCATGTTTGGAGAACCCAATCGCGCGCGTTGTTCAAGGCTGGGGTTACCGGGGAAAAGCCAGTTGTGACCCAATGGACCTTGGAGTGAAAGATGACCTTCCGGTGAAGACTTCTTTACGTTAGTCTGGCAACGGCATCGAGTTCCAAAATTCGCCGGGTAAAGTTGTTTGTCTTTTTCTTTTGCCGATCTTTCCTCGACCTTGCAAACAAAAAAAGGAGCATTATCTCCGAAGCCGCAACTACTACGCAAAAGAAACCAGAAACCAGTGTTTTGTTTTTATGAAGTCCCAATGATTCGCCGGGGACAATTTATTTTTCTTGGTCAATTGCTTTTGGTTTGGGGACTTTGACATATGACATTTTTCAAGAACTGCGGCATTTTCGAATCTGCAGCCATGAACACCACATTATACACCCTCACCTCTCCTCCTCCATATGCTATTTCTTCAGTGCAACTCTTTCCCTTCACCTCAAATTGTGATACTATTTCAGATTCCTCCATGCTCTTTTCTCCTTCCTCTTTCCCTACAAAAGAATGGTTATCTTTAATCTTGAACAATGATTGTCTTACAGAAAGTCTTTGAGCAAAGATCAATTTCTGACATTTGGCTTAGCATCGGACCCAGAAAGGCTTTGGGTGAGTATGCTTCCCAAAACGGTATACGAAGCTAGATGCCATCTGGGCCAAGATTATTTTTCTAATGGCAGTCTTCAACTCCTAAGGGAGGTTTGTGTGAATTGCCATGGAGTGCAGCACACATCAGCAGAATCATATGTATTCATCTGGCTCTAAATCCACTGCTCACATTGATAAAAGATTCAATCAAATGAGCACATGAATAAAGAAACTGCTTTAAACTAGTGTGTGATGTCTGACAATCTGCCCCCGTCGGGAGAAATGGGGCAAGGGGCGCCGTATATTAAAACTCCAATTTCTTCAGTATACTAAACAACTTGCATTTGATATTGCCCGCTGTATAATCAGCCATCGAGATCTCTGGTGTGAACATTCAGGTTCCTGAACATATGACCAGGATCGAGTAAGTTATACATTAAAAAGTTGGGTTGGTTTGGGGTGGGAGCAGAGGGGGGCTGTTTTGTTGAAGTGACAAACAGCAAATGCTTTTCCAGACAAGAATCTGTTAAAATTGGCTTTGGGATTTCAACAAAGACATTGTCTGGCCACAAAAGCAAACTACACGACCTCGCACTACTTCTTCAAGGTCAAGAACTGCACTTGTAACAACTGTCTTGGCCTTGGCTTCGCCAAAGGATGCATCAGAAAGCCAAGCATTTGGGGGAAACCCCAGGAGTGTGGAATAAGGAGTGCTCACGACAGCATGCATCGGGTGGTTCTGACCTTGTAGCCATGAATGAGTCCATTTTGTTCATCCTCTGAGACCTGGCCCCAGGTTATGAGCACTGTGGTGGGGCTTGTCGCATTGGCAGTCAAGTTGGCTGGACCATTTGAAGGAACTTTAGAACGGGAACAAAAACAAAACAGTGCATTTGTAAAGTCAAACATTGCATGAACTCTGGTGAATATAAATATTTCAGACTACAGATAACAAACAACTCAATTTAAAGAGCCCGACATGTGTGCTACTATTGCAGACAGCATGCAGACTGTCTCAGCTGTAACTAGAACGGCACTCGGTAGAGCGCAAACCTCCACCAGGCTGAACAGTTTACGTTTTCTATCCCATTGATAGGCCGGATCTGGATTCGGACCTCAACCAAAATCTAATCGGCTTGTTCTTGTCACATAACCAACTCATCCCCCAAGTTTAGTCATAACTCGTCAATAACTTTTTGAGATATCCTGCTATATGTTGGTTTTAGTCCTATCACTCAATGGTGAAGAATCACTTAAAAATTAAATACTTCTCGTATCCGAATCCACATTCAGATCTTCACCAAAATCGAATGTATTCGTCCTTGTAACGCACCCAACCTGTCCACCAAGTTTCGTCGAAATCCGTCCACAACTTTTTAAGATATTGTGCTATGTATCAGTTTTAGCCTTATCTCCTAAAGGCGAATAATCACTAAAAAAATTAAATAACTCTCGTATCTGAATTCATATTCAGATCTTCACCAAAATTGAAACAATTCTTCCTTGTCACTTACACAACATTTCCACCAAGTGTTGTTCAAATCCGGCCACAACTTTTTGAGATATCCTGCTATATATCGTTTTGGCCCGATCTCCCAATGGTGAAGAATCACTTTTAAAATTCTGGTAGCCGAAACCAAATCCGGATCGTCACCAAAATTTAATCATTTCGTCCGTGTCACATACACTACCTCTCTGCCAAATTTCATCAGAATCCTCTCCACAACTTTTTGAGATATCTTGTTCACAAACAGACAAACAGACAAACAAACAAACAAGAAATATGTCGTGCATAGCACGATACCTGCGAAATCCATAAAAAAAGTTGTTGGCCTATGATGACCTCAAAAATGAATGGTGGTTGAATTCAGTGACCTGGTATGCAAATCCTCTTCAAATTTCACGTCAATCAGATGAAAATTGAGGATTTCAGCAATTTGGCCTATGTTGACCTTTTCGCCTATGTTGACCTAAAAAATACTTGGTGATTGAATTTCGTGAACAGATATGTAAATCCTCTTCAAATTCCAAGTTAATCAGGTAAAAATTGAGGATTTTACAAATTTGGCCTTTGTTGACCTTTGGCCTATGTTGACCTCAAAAATACTTGGTGGTTGAATTCAGTGACCTGGTGTGCAAACCCTCTTAAAATTCATGTCAATCAGATGAAAATTGAGGATTGTAGAAATTTGGCCTACGTTAACCTTTTGGCCTATGTTGACCTCAAAAATGTCGTTGAATTAAATGTTGTTGATAATAATAAAATCGTTGAATTAAATGTCGAGATATCCAAATCCTCTTAAATTTTCAGGTCAATCGGAAGAAAACTGAGGATTTTAGAAAGTTGGCCCATGTTGACCTTTTGGCCTATGTTGACCTCAAAAATAGTTGGGGGTTGAACTCAGTGACCAGATATGCAAATCCTCTTAAAATTTAAAGTCAATTGGATGAAAGTTGAGGATTTCAGAAATTTGGCCTATGTTGACCTTTTGGCCTATGTCGACCTCAAAAATACTTGGTTGAATTCAGTGACCAGATATGCAAATCCTCTTCAAATTCCAAGTTAATCAGATGAAAATTGAGGATTTTAGAAACTTGGCCGATGTTGACCTTTCGGTGAAAGTTGATCTCAAAAATACTTGGTGGTTGAATTCAGTGACCAGATATGCAAGTCCTCTTCAAATTTCAAGTTAATCGGATAAAAATTGAGGATTTTATAAATCTGGCCTAGGTTGACCTTTTGGCCAATGTTGACCTCAAAAATAGTTGAGGGTTGAACTCAGTGACCAGATATGCAAATCCTCTTAAAATTTAAAGTCAATCGGATGAAAATTGAGGATTTCAGAAATTTGGCCTATGTTGTTGACCTTTTGGCCTATGTTGACCTTTTGCCCTATGTTGACCTTTTGCCCTATGTTGACCTTTTGGTGGAAGTTGACCTCAAAAATACTTGGTGGTTGAATTCAGTGACCATATATGCAAATCTTCTTCAAAATTCAAGTCAATCGGATGAAAATTGAGGATTTTAGAAATTTGACAAAGTTCGTGTCCTTTGGCCTATGTTCACCTTGCGACCTTTTGACCCCCAAAACAATAGGCTTCTTGCTTATGACCAACTCTACCATTTGGTGAAATTTCGTGAGGATCGGTTGAAAATTGTGACCTGTAGGCAACTGACAAACAGACAGACAGACAGAATAACGCACAAGGCCAACCAATATCTTCGATTTTCGCAAGTAACAAACGGACAGACAGGGGTGAAAACATAACCTTCGGTGCTGGAGGTAAATGTAATATGAACAAGCAGCATTAAATTTTTGTATTTTGAAAAGAATAAACGTCATTTGAATATTACCTGACTCGCTCGTGTGACCAGTCACCGGGCCCGCCCAAGGTCCAGATCCCATTCTGTTGTAGGCCTGCACAAATATCTCATACTCAGCCCAAGGCCGTAGGCCTTGCACCGTCACCTCGCGCTCTGACGCATCCTCCACTGTCAAAACGAGAGGTGTTGTTGTCAGGTGATTTGCTCTCCGGCACCTAACTCGGTAACCAACGGACGAGGCTGGAGCGTTGTAGTCAGTTTCCTGCAATGGCTGAAATAATGCGAGGACAACAAAATGTGGACAAGAGCTAAGTTCACTGCTCAAAATAGAAGCACGAGCAAAGTTATACATCTTGAACAATAAATTGTGAGAAACATTGAAGGAATTACAGCTCATTTTATATTCGCTCAATGCAATCCGACGCACTTCCATATATTGCAGAGAGGGCAAGTGCAAGAAGCATTGGTTTAAAAAAAACATGCAAAACATATACAATCACATATGACATGTAGATAAATTGTTCAAAGCTCAATTCTGATTTACATTTTCCAAATACAGACTTGGCATTTAATATGGAATATTTTTTTTCTTCTTGACTTGGGTTTACTTTCTTAACTCAGTATATCAATCTGGTGAATTTCTTTTACACTTTGGTGATTTATTTGTTAAAAGAACCATGTCACTGATTGTCTGTCGCAGCAAGAAGTCAACAACAGGATGATATCACAGGTGGCGTGGCAAAATGTACGGACAGGTGCATTTGATGATTGGCTTCACAGTCGGGTATACAAGGGTTGTTGCGTTCTGTATTAGTGGAAAACAACTGCTGCACGTCTCTAAAAGTTATTGCCGCTTCCTCTGGAGATGGTCCGTAAACTCGTGACAATGCTGTTTGTCATGGAGTGGTGGCTTTACGAAATTACGGCATGAAACAGCGTGCTATTGCTCGGCAGTATGGCATCACTCAAGGTCAGGTGTCAAAGATCCTGAAACGAAATGCTCAGAGGGGTGTCCCTACTCCAATACCGAGGCCAGGAGGTCCCCGCAGAACCACAAGGAGGGATGATCGCCAGCTGCACCGGTTAGTCCGCAATGGCCGTACCAAGTCAGCTAATCGGCTTAGGGCTGAGTGGCAGCAACTGACAAATGTGCCTGTATCCAGAAGGCGAGTCAACCAACGACTGGTTCAAGCAGGCTATCGTGCCAGGCATTCCCTGAGAAAGCCACGCCTGACCAGACAACACCGCCAGCGCCGATTGCAGTGGGCCAGAGAGCACCGTCAATGGCAGCCAGGACACTGGAATCACGTGATCTTCAGTGACGAGTCTAGATTTCTGGTCTATCGTCAAGATGGCCGCGTCCGAGTGCGCAGAAAAGTGCATGAAGCCTACAACAAAGATTGTATAGTGCCAAGAGTCCAAGCTGGAGGTGGTGGGGTGACCGTTTGGGCTGCTTTTCATGCAGGGGCAAAACTGACCTGGTTGTTCTGAATGGAAACCTGAACCAGTTCAAGTACAGGGCCATTCTGGAAGAAACATTGCTTCCATTTGCTCGTGCAGCCTTTCGAGGAAACTTTGTCTTCCAAGATGACAATGCACGGCCTCATCGTGCTCGCATGATCCAACACTTTCTTGCTGATCGTGGTGTAGAGCATATGGAGTGGCCTGCCATGTCCCCGGATATGAATCCGAGAGAGAACTTGTGGGCAGAATTAGCGCGTCAAATCGACCACTTGGACCAGCAGCCGACCTCTGTGCGTGAATTGCAGCAGGCTATTGTCACTGCATGGCAAGTGATTCCTGTCCAAACCTTGGCAAATCTCGTGAACAGCATGCCTCGACGTGTACGTGCTCTCCTGAATGCTCGTGGGGGTTACACGAAGTACTGAACTGTAATTTTACTGTCCGTAATCCAGTGTCGTAATTAAACTTTTGTTTTTGTTAAAAAAAAAATTGGCTAATGTGCAAAATAAAGAGATACTTCTGGAAAACGTACAGAAGTTTAACACAGTACTGTCCATGAATCGAGTTCGATATCAGTTTACATCACTTTCAAGGATCAATTTATTTGTTTCGAAATGTCAAATGTGGTTTTTGTTTCTTTTAAAGGTCACATTAACAAAATCTAGAATAATTTCAACATAATTCCAATGAACTTTTGGTTCTAAGACATCTTGAAAAGTAAGTTCACCCCACAAAAAAAATATTCCATATTAAATGCCAAGTCTGTATATACAGTAAATCCTCGATTTACATCTCCCCTTTTAACATTGTTTCGCAAATACATCGCCATGTTATAAACACCGTTACTCGATTTGTGTTGTCTCAACTCACACTTGCGTTGTTTTAGAAGCCGCACCTTTTATTCTCGGGGGTTTTCAGAACATACAACACTGATAAAGATGCCAGAACACATCGCTAAAGTACCAAATCCGGAGATGGCAAAATCGCCGAAAGAATTGTTGGGTTGTCGACGACTAAACGGACAACTCTCACTGGCTTTGCTCGTGGGGATGGTGACTGACACCATGCCAGGGCTAAAAACAACACCTGACAAAGGGTGGATGAGCTCCAGAAAAGAGCCAATGGTCATCCAATTTAAGAGATGGTACCGCCTAAAAACACCCACCCGGTTTGGACCAGTTCCGGTCATACCAAAGACCTAAAAAAAATTCAAAGTGCAGTCGTTTTCTGTCTTTAATACGTGGTCTCAGGCTTGTAATGGAGCTGCTACACATGCACATAGATGAGACAAACACTTAACACAGCCACTGAGCTTGGGGAAAGTGTCGTCACTGTCGTCACTTCCAGGGATACTCTGGGTTCCAGGGATACTGTATTGAAGATTGGTTAAGAGGCATTGTAAAAGCGTTACTTTCGAAGTGAATTTTGATGTTATTCGTCGAATGGATGCTGGTGAATGTGCAGTTGATGTCGCTGGGTTCTTTAGTTTGCCTCCGGTACATACCACCAATAATCTACATATAATGGAGCAAGTGCTTGTATGTATGTATGTATGTATGTATGTATGTATGTATGTATGTTGTATGTATGTCCGCTCTTCGCCCATTTGATTGGTTGGACAGCTGACATGACTCCACCCACAAATGTAACCTGAAATCCTTAACCTAAAGTAAACAGAGGACCCAAAATACTGCCCCCCCCCCTGCCCCTCCCTCAACACCCAGAGGACCGAAAAGACAGCGAAGACCCAGAGGACACAAAAGACCACGAGAAACCTAAATAACCCATGGACCCTAAATACCCCAAAAGACCACGAGGACTCAAAGTACACAGAGGAACTAAAATACCCAAAGACTAAAAAGACTGAAAAGACCCAATGGACCCAAAAGACCCCGAGAAAGCTAAATAACCCATGGACCCTAAATATCCAAAAAGACCCCAGGGACCCAAAGGACCCAGAGGAACAAAAATACCCCAAAGACTAAAATAACTTAAAATACCCAGAATACCTAAAATACTGAAAAGACCCAATAAACCCAAAAGACCCAATATACCCTGAAGACCCCGAAGACCTAAAACACCCCAAAGACTGAAAATATTCCAAAGACCCTTAACAACCCTGAAGACCCAAAAGACCCCGAAGACCCTTAAAGACCCAAGATAACCAAAAGACCCCGAAGACCCAAAAGATCATTCAAGACCATGAAGACGCAAAAGACCCTGAAGACCCAAAATACTCCAAAGACCTTAAATGACCCCAAATACCTAAAATACCCCAACGACCTAAAAGACCCCAAAGACCTAAAAGACCCCAAAGACCTAAAATACCCCGATAACCTAAAAGACTGAAAATACTCAATGGACCCCAAAGACCCAAAATACCCCAAAGCCCCAAAATACCATAAAGACCCAAAAGACCCTGGAGACCCTTAAATACTCGAAACACCAAGAGGACCCTGAATACCCAAAATACTCCAAAGACCCAAAATACCCAGAAGACCACAAAGACCCCGAAGACTCAAGATAACCAAAAGACCCTGAAGACCCTTAAAGACCCCAAAGACCCAGAGGACCCAAAATAACCCAAAATATCCCAAAGATCCTTGAACACCCAAAAGACCGAAAAGACAAAAAGACCCTGAAGACTCTCCAAAATGTCTCTCCGAAAAGACCGACTGGACAACCCTCCCATCTACTTTCTGAACAATCCTCTCCAAGAAGTTCTCTCACTCAAGCTTTTGGGTCTCACTATCTGCCATGATCTTTCCTGGGAAAACCACATTTCAAATCTGGCCTCCAAAGCCAGTCGCCGACTGGGCATCCTCCGTCGTGTGAAGTCCTTCCTTGGCTCACCTGAGCTCCTCACCACATAGAAGGCTTTCATCTGCAGCTCAACGGAATACTGCTCTCCCCTCTGGGTTGGTGCTCCTGCCTCACACCTAGCTCGACTTCACGCTGTTGAAACCAAAGCTTTCAGAATCATTGGAATCTCCCGCGATGAAGCTAACTCCATGAGCCTTTCACTCACTCACCGCAGGCAGGTTGGTGGTCTTTCTGTCTTCTACCGACTCCTCTCTGGCCTTGCTCCCCCAGCTCTGTCTGTGCTCTGTCCCCCAAATATTCCTACAGGTCGCACAAGATCTGCCAGCAACCCTCTTATGATGAAACTGCCAAAATAAAGACTCTCTGCTCACCTTCACCCTTTCATTCCTCTTTTCTCCCACCTCTGGAACAAACTCCCTCACTCTCTTCAATCCCACTCCTCCCTCCAGGTCTTTAAAACAGCTGTTCACCACCATCTCTTATCTTCCCCCATCCAAAACCTTGATCTTTTATACCCCCGCTAATTCACCCCAGATCCATTTTTCTGAGATACCAACTTCTTTCCTGGAAGTCCTAGCAGTGTCCATGTGTTTTTTTTTTTAACTCTTTGACTTGACTAATATGGAACAAGGTTGCAGAGTTCAAAAAATTAATCAACAATGGAACGTTAACTTCAATGCACTCCAAAGATTGTAAGACCATTTACTTGTGCACTTGAACCTTTATGGTGATTAATAGAAAACAGGCCCAGGTAATTAAGGCCCATCAGGCTCGTGCCAAGTCCACATTCTTGCACTACCGCCATACTGTAATACAGCTACTCACACAGATGGCTCCAAGAAGACATCCATACACAATATATATCTACGTACAGTCGTGGCCAAAAATATTGGCACTCTTGCACTTTTTTCAAATAACTCATAATTTTCTCTAAAAATAAGCTGATATTGACAAAAGTATTTGGTCTCCACAATTCTTTATTTCACTGTTAACATTACAGAACCTTTGTTTTTGATTCAGAACCTAATATATCCTTTTCAATCAGAAAATAAAAATAAATGGCGTTGACAAAATTATTGCACGGTAGGGTGCTAAGCAGAAAGCCATTTCTTAAGAAAGAAATTGGACCTTGAGTCCCATTTGAAGTATGCAAAAATCCACTCCAGAGATTCTGAAACCATCTGACAAAAATTGTGTGTTCTTACGAAACCAAGATGGAACATTTTGGCCTAAATGGAAAATGTTACGTTTGGCACAAACCCAACACATCACATCACCCAAAGAACACCATCCCTACTGTGAAGCTTGGTGGTGGAAGCATCATGTTATGGGGATGTTTCTCATCAGCAGGACTGGGGCACTTGTCAGGATAGAAGGGAAATTTATGGAGTAAAATACAGAAAAAAAACTGCTGCCCTCTGCAAGAAAGCTGAATTTGGGACGGAAGTTCACCTTTCAGCATGACAACGACCCGAAGCACACCGCCAAAGCTACACTGGAGTCTCTAAGGAACAACAACAACAACATGCATTTTAAAGGCCATTTTCCCTGCTAGAGCGGGGGTTAGCCTTGCGGTCCCCATGACAATCTTCTCCATTTTGCCCTATTTTCTGCATCTCTCCTTGTTAACCCCCTTGCCCGCATTTCTTCTTCCACCATCTTTAGCCAAGTCTTTCTCGGTCTTCCCCGTCCTCTACTTCCTTCTACATTAACTTCCATCACTCTTCTCAACCAGTCACTTTCATCCTTCCTCAATACATGACCAAACCATCTCAACCTGTTCCTCTTCACAGCATCAATCACAGGCAATATTCCCATCATCTTTCACAATTCATCATTTGTCTTCCTCTCTCTCAAAGATACTCTGCACATCCATCGAACCATTCGCATTTCCACCCTTTCCAGCCTTCGTTGCTGCTCTACATTCATTACCCATGTCTCGCTCCCATAAATCATAACACTTCTCACACATGCAGCATACAGCTTTCCCTTCAGCTTCAGCGACACTCTCCTCCTCATCAGCACGCCACTCAGTTCCCGAAACTTCTTCCATGCACATCTCACTCGAGCAACCGTTGCCGAGTCTGATCCACCTTCTCCATTCAGCATGTCTCCGAGGTAGCAAAATGTTTTCACACCTTCCAGCTTCACGCCGTCTCCAAGATCCAACTCAACATTTCCTCCATCTGCAGCTCCCTCTGTGCACACCTTACATTTGAATGTAGCTGCCACACTGGTAAATGACCCTCTCAGACCACTACATTTTTTATGAACCCACTCAGCACACATTGTACATTGAATGGAGTTCACTCCGACACCCTTCCTGCACACAGCACACGGCCACTTCCCAGTTCTTTCCACCTCACCACTTGCCATACCTTTGTCTTTCCGATATTCACCTTCAGACCTTTTGTCTCCATACATTCCTTCCACTTGTTCATCTTTTCCTTCAGTCCATCCATACTTTCCGCAATCAACACCAGATCATCTGCATACAACAACTCCCACAGTAAACCCTCCTTTACGTTCTGAGCCAGCACCTCCATCACAGCTACAAATAGTAGTGGACTTAGTACCGACCCCTGATGCACTCCCACCTTCACCTCAAACTCACCACTGTTCCCGTCCTTCGTCCTTACAGCTGTGCGCGCTCTTTTGTACATTGCCATCACTACTCTGATCAACCATTCCTCCACTCCTAACTTCCTCAATGCCCATGTCAATACTTTGCGTGGAACCCTATCGAATGCTTTCTCCAGATCAACAAACCCAAAAAACAACTTCTTCCTCTTATCCATGTACTTCTCCTGCCACTGCCTCACAATGAAAAGTGCATCTGTCAAAGGTCTCTAAGGAACAAAAAGATAAATGTCATTGAGTGGCCCAGTCTACCCCGACCTACATCCAATCGAAAATCAGTGGCTTGACTTGAAGATTGCTGTCCATCGATGATCCCCATCGCACTTCGCAGAACCAGAGCAATTTTCACATGAAGAATGGGCAAAGGTTTCACCATAACATCGAAGGTTTCATTAAACTACCCAAAAAGACTTGCAGCAGTCATTGCTGCAAAAGGTGGTTCTGTAGCGGTTACCGCTGGATGCACACAATCGCCTTGCACCGGCCAGAACACGGCCAGACGCGCCTCTCCCGGGCATGCCCGGACTCACTGTTCCCGGGCACGCCCGAACCTCCCGGGCACGCCCGGTCTCGTCTTTCCCGGGCTCGCCCAGAGCGTCCGGGCATGCCCGCTATCGCCTTTCCAGGGCTCGCCCAGAGCGTCCGGGCATGCCCGCTATCGCCTTTCCAGTGCTCGTCCAGAGCGCCCGGGCACGCCCAGCCTCGACTTGCCAGGCCGCAGCCAAACACGCCCGGGCAGGTCCAGACTCGCCTTTCCAAGGCTCGCCCTTGATACCCGGGCATGCCCGGTATAGCTTTTGCCGGGCAAACTTCCCAACATAAATGTGTATATATATTGCTGCCCGATAAACGGGCTTTTGAGAGTACCCGAGTGTGATACATTTATTAAACCTACTCGGACGAATTTCCATCTTTGGTCGCGTCAATTCTTTCAACTCGCGTTGGAGCCCAGCTCCTTCATTGGTGACCTACCGACATGGATACGGCAGTGACGCTTAAACTGCCTACCTTCTGGGAGGCTCACGCGGCTGTTTGGCTCGCTCAGGCAGACTCTCAGTTCGCCCTGCGAGGCATCACCGCGGACGACACCCGCTTCCACCATGTTGTGGCGGTGCTCGGTTCCGCCACCGCGGCCCGCGCCTTGAGCCTCCTCCAGCACCCGCCGGCTGCTGACAAATACGACGCGCTGAAGACACTCCTCCTCGACGCTTTCGCCCTCTCACCGGCAGCACGCGCACGGCGCCTGCTTGACCTGCCCGAGCTCGGCGACACGCGCCCGTCCGAGCGCATGGACTATATGCTCTCGTTGCTCGGTGAGCACTCTCCGGATTTTCTGTTCCGCGAGCTGTTCCTTCGCCAGCTGCCTCACCCGGTACGCCTCGCCCTGGCTGGCACGTTGATCACGGATTCCCGCGCCCTCGCCAGGGAAGCCGATAAGATCTCCTCGGCGGGCCAGCACATCGGCGCGGTTACCTGGAGCCCGCCGCCATCCGAGACGACGCCCACGACGCCCGAGCGCCCTGCGCGGTTGGAGGCCGAACTGCCGGTGCAACTGGCGGCCGCCACGCCGCACCGCCCGCTTCCGACATGACGGCCGGGGCCTCCACCTGACCGGGCGTGGTGTTATTACCACGCCAGGTTCGGACACAAGGCTCGGACGTGCCGGCCCCCGTGCACTTTCGGCAGGTCGGGAAATGGCCGGGCCGGCGTTCATTCCCAGCCATGAGCGCCGGCCACTCGGGCAACTTGCTGTTTATTCGGGACAAAGCGTCTGGGCGGCGTTTCCTGTGCGACACCGGCGCCCAACTGAGCGTCATACCCGCCTCCGAGCAGGACAGGCTGGACGCAGTTTGCGGCCCCTCTTTGGTCGCTGCTAATGGCTCGGCCATACGCACTTTCGGCCCAGGCATCGTCACCCTCTGCTTCGGCAGCCAGCGCTTTCAATGGACTTTTGTTACCGCCAGCGTCCCCGTGGCTTTGATGGGCGCCGACTTCCTCTGCGCGCAGGGGCTGCTGGTCGACGTCAAACGACGTCGCCTTGTCCACGCCGAGACCTTCAGCTCCCTGGCGTGCACAATGAGCAGCTCCGCGCCGACCGAACTGGCGTGCGCCCTCCCGGCAACGAACGAGTTCGCTCGCCTGCTCGTGGAATTCCCGGCCCTCACGCGGCCGACGTTTTCGGCCGTCGCGGTGTGGCACGGGATCGAGCACCACATACCCACTATGGGCCCGCCGGTCTACGCCAGGGCCCGCCGCCTCGATCCAGCCAAGCTCGCCGTGGCGAAGGCCGAATTCGACGCGTTGGAGCACCTCGGCATCGTGCGGCGCTCCGATAGCGCGTGGGACTCGCCACTGCACATCGTGCCAAAGCCGGGGGGTGGATGGCGCCCGTGTGGCGACTACTGCCGTCTCAATGACGCTACCACCCCCGACAGGTACCCGATCCCGCATATTCAGGACTTTTCCGCCCGTTTGGCGGGACGGGTCATCTTTTCGAAAATTGACCTGATACGGGGCTACCACCAGGTACCTGTCCGGGTGGCCGACGTCCCGAAGACGGCCGTCATCACGCCGTTCGGCCTGTTCGAATTTTTGCGGATGCCGTTTGGCCTCAAGAACGCGGCCCAGGCGTACCAGCGCTTGATGGACGGCGTGCTGCGCGACCTGCCGTTTCTTTTCGTCTATCTGGACGACATCCGCGTCGCCAGCACGTCCCGCGCCGAGCACCTCCTCCACCTCCGAACACTGTTCGGTCGCCTCAGCGAGCACGGCTTAATTGTCAACCCGGTCAAATGCCACTTCGGCGCGACGACCGTTGACTTTTTGGGCCACCGCATCACCAAGACCGGGGCCGTGCCGCTGCCGACCAAGGTCGAGGCCATCACCACGTTCCCGCGTCCCCGTTCCATCAAGGCCCTCCAAGAGTTCCTCGGCATGGTGAATTTTTATCACCGATTCGTGCCCCGCGCTGCTCAGCTCATGCGGCCCCTTTACGAGGCCCTCCGGGGCAAGCCGGCCAAGCATGACATTGTTTGGTCCGCGGCCATGGACGCGGCCTTCGCCAGCGCCAAACGGGCCCTCGCCGACGCAACGCTGCTGGCTCACCCGGTGCTCAACGCGCCCATCGCCCTCACTACGGACGCCTCCAACTACGCGGTGGGTGCCGTCCATGAGCAATGGGTGGACGGGGTTTGGCAGCCACTCACTTTTTTCAGCCGGCAACTCCGGCCGAACGAGTTAAACTACAGCACGTTCGACCGCGAGCTGCTCGGGCTATTCCTGGCCGTTCGCCATTTCCGACACCTCCTGGAGGGCCGCCCGTTCACGGCTTTCGTCGACCACAAGCCGTTGGTCTACGCAATGGCTAAGGTCACGGAGCCGTGGTCGGCCCGCCAGCAGCGCCACCTCTCCGCCGTGTCGGAGTTCACCACGGACATCCAGCACGTCGCCGGCAAAGACAACGCCGTGGCCGACTGCCTTTCGCGGGCCAGCGCGAACGCGGTCCACCTCGGCGTGGACTTCGCGCTCATGGCGGCCGACCAGACCACCGACGCCTCGGTGCAGGCACTCCACGCGGCGGACACGGGCCTCCGCCTGGCCGACATCCCCTTCGCGGGCACCGTCCTTCTCTGCGACGTCTCCCAGGGCCAGCCTCGCCCCATCGTGCCCGTTTCCTGGCAGCGCCGCATCTTCGCCTCCATCCACGGCCTTTCTCACCCGGGCCGGAAAGCTTCTCAGAAGCTGGTGTCGGCGCGTTTCGTCTGGCACGGCCTTCGACGAAACATCCGCGACTGGGCCAACGCCTGCACGGCCTGCCAGCGAGCCAAGGTCCACCGCCACACCCAGGCCCCGCTGGCACCTTTCGCCGAGCCTGAACGGCGTTTCGACCACGTCCACGTGGACCTGGTGGGTCCCCTGCCCCCCTCGCGGGGGTTCACCCACCTGCTCACCATGGTGGACAGGACCACCAGGTGGCCGGAGGCCGTGCCCCTCACCTCCACCACCACCGCCGACGTGGCGCAGGCGTTCATCGCCACCTGGGTCGCGCGCTTCGGCGCACCAGCGGACATCTCGTCCGACCGCGGCCCACAGTTCACGTCTGAGCTTTGGGGCGCGGTCGCCTGTTCGTTGGGGGTCACGCTGCACCGCACCACGGCCTACCACCCCCAAGCCAATGGGTTGTGCGAGCGGTTTCACCGCTCCATGAAGGCCGCACTCATGGCCGGCCTTCAGGACGACGGTTGGGCCGACCGGCTGCCGTGGGTCCTTTTGGGCCTTCGCACGGCCCCCAAGGAAGACCTCCAGGCGTCTGCCGCCGAGCTCGTCTACGGCCAGCCGCTCCGCGTCCCGGGCGAATTCGTGCCCGACGCTACCAGTCCCTGGTCCGCCGCTCGGCAGCGCTCGGACCTCCAGGAGGCCGCCCGACGATTTGCCCCCGTGCCGACGTCCCGCCACGGTGGCCCCCAGTCCTACGTCCCCCCGGCGCTTCGCACAGCGGAGTACGTCTTTGTGCGACATGACGCGCACCGGAGGCCACTCCGGCCGCCGTACGACGGGCCCTTCAGGGTCCTGCGACGGGGCGACAAGTCTTTCATCGTCGACTTCGGCGGCCGGCCGGACCGGATTTCTGTGGACCGCCTCAAACCGGCGCACATGGACGTCGACCGACCACCACGGTTGGCCCTTCCTCCGCGGCGAGGCCGCCCCCCTTCCACAGTTCCCCCCGCTCGACCACCCACCACCACGTCGGACCCCTCCCCACGACCCTTCAGGGGTCGCTTCGGCCGGGTCATCCGGACCCCCCCTTAAATTGACCCTGCCGGTGCAGGTCGATTCTGGAGGGGCGTGTGTAGCGGTTACCGCTGGATGCACACAATCGCCTTGCACCGGCCAGAACACAGCCAGACGCGCCTCTCCCGGGCATGCCCGGACTCACTGTTCCCGGGCACGCCCGAACCTCCCGGGCACGCCCGGTCTCGTCTTTCCCGGGCATGCCCGCTCTCGCCTTTCCAGGGCTCGCCCAGAGCGTCCGGGCATGCCCGCTATCGCCTTTCCAGGGCTCGCCCAGAGCGTCCGGGCATGCCCGCTATCGCCTTTCCAGGGCTCGCCCAGAGCTTCCGGGCATGCCCGCTATCGCCTTTCCAGGGCTCGCCCAGAGCGTCCGGGCATGCCCGCTATCGCCTTTCCAGTGCTCGTCCAGAGCGCCCGGGCACGCCCAGCCTCGACTTGCCAGGCCGCAGCCAAACACGCCCGGGCAGGTCCAGACTCGCCTTTCCAAGGCTCGCCCTTGATACCCGGGCATGCCCGGTATAGCTTTTGCCGGGCAAACTTCCCGACATAAATGTGTATATATATTGCTGCCCGATAAACGGGCTTTTGAGAGTACCCGAGTGTGATACATTTATTAAACCTACTCGGACGAATTTCCATCTTTGGTCGCGTCAATTCTTTCAACTCGCGTTGGAGCCCAGCTCCTTCAGTTCCACTAAGTACTGACCTAATCAGGTGAATACTTTTGCAAACAGTGAATTTTGATGAGTACATATTGTTACAGACGCGGTTGTGGATGTTGGTTTACCGAGCGGTTTGGTATGACCGCGTCTGCACAGTTTACCCGATTATACTCGAACGTTGGCCGAGTCGCGCTACGCTAAATCAATTGAGGAAAGGACACAACGGCTGGGTTAAAATGACACGACACCAGGGGTACAGTTCTCAAGACCTCCGGAGGAGGTTATAATACTTCGGAACGTTAGATTACAAGGACGAGAGAGACAGCATAGAAAGGTAGGCACTTATATACGGTCTTATAGTAACCCCGACAGACGACAGATAAACGGGACAAGACTGACTCACACCGGGATTGATGGCAAGGAAGGGCAGGTAGTCGGTGGACAGCACAAGGTGCACTCTTGGCTCAGGGACAGGATCCACACGGTCCGAAAGATGCAGGGAGGTCTCTCAGCGCTCGGAGGTGGCGACTGGTTCTTCTCACTTCAAGCTCGGGGCGCATCTGACGTCACGTCCGGTAAGTCGCTGCGTATATCCGGCGGGGAGTGACGCCCTCGGCTCGTTAGCTCCGCCCCAGATGGAATCGGCCCGTTGCTTCTTATTGGGTGCGGGGGGTTACCGGGCTCCGCCCCTTGACGAGGGGCCGACAGGCAGCCCCTCCGTGGTAACCCCGTCGGCGCACATGGGTAATGGCGGCTAACCGAGCCGGAGTGAGGACGCACACTCCCCGCGCGCTGTTGTGGTAGTTGTTGTTGTTGTTGTTGTTTCATGGGGAAGATGGGAGGAGGTATGGGGAGGTCCTAAACTCACTACTGGTGCCATACAATCACATTCTGGTGCAACGAAGAGTCAGAATTAATGGAAACGAGTCCTTAACTGACATAGACTAAGAATAACTAGCAAGATGTCCGAAAGTTGTCTACGTGAGATGCGGTGGACCTGGGCACGACATTTAATGGGGAAAGAAGGGGAAGGTCGGGGCTACAGAGTGTTGTTTACAGACAATGGGACTAGGGAATGGGGGATTGGGGATAGTTGGGGAGTATTGGGAAAATAGGGGAATATTTACAAGCGGATATGGAGGCCAAATCCCATATCCGCAACATTGCACCCTTCTCTACCCTCGGGGCGTCCCGACCCGATAAATTTTTACCTATTTTAGTGTGGCACTCAGATGTAGTTCCCTCTACTATTAACTCTACCCTGAGTGCGACAGTTTTACAGATATTCACAAATGAGTAAATATGTCCCCCTGCGACGTTGCACCCTTCTCCTCACAGAAACACACCCACAGGATAACCGAATCGCGGAAAGAATTCGCAAACTAAACATTCAGCCGGTAGGGAGCATTATTTACAAGACTACGCTGATATTTACACTACGATCCAGGACCTGTTTTTGGAGGAACACATGCAGATGTTATGCATAGAGAGAGCACGCATGCCAGCATCGATACACCAACCCACGAGTGCTCTGTGGCCTTACGGCCTTTAATAATGTGCAGAGCACCCCTTCCAAGCACCAAAAGCACCACCCCATAACACAGTCAGCACCATCCGGTGCACCAATAAAGTGTTTATAAATCACCGGTGGTGTCGCAGCCGGCCGATGTTCTGCCGCTGGTCTTGCCTTCATGTGGTGCACTTGGCCTTCTTGCTTCTTTCAAAAATAAAGAAAGGCGCCAACCGCGTCCATTTCTGTATTGTGGCCGTCAGGGGGCCAACTAAAAGTGGTTCACCTGTATGGCATAGGTGCCACGTTGACCCATAGGTCCATCCACGGGTGGTGCTTGGCCGCAAAAGAACTGCGGTCCATTGTGGGTGGCCACCAAAATTGCGGTCCATATGGTGTATCGATCCAGGCAGCAAGCAGCGAAAGTGCAGGCCCACAACTGCGGAGCCAGCACCTCTCTCTCCTCTCTCTCTGCCCCAAAGCCAGATCCTCGGAGGTGGGAGACAAAAGAAAAGACAAGTGAGTAAGGTGGTAAGGGCGCAAAAGTGCACGCAATGTAAGGTAATGCACACTGGGGGCACATGGGAACCAGGTGAGACAGGTACGTTCCTACCGTACGCCCCCCCCCCCACCAGGTAACCTACATGGCCCCTCCCTTACCCCTTACTGTATCCACAAAACACAACACTACCCATAAACATCTACTTTACAAATCAACAAACGTCCCTACTGTCTTCCCCGTTCCTCCCATATTCCAAATTCGTCTTCTCTCCCTCCTAACCAATCAAATTTGCCATTTTCAACTCAACATCATAATTTGCCATTTCCAATTCATCATCAGTCCCTCCTAGGGAGGGAGAGATGGAATCACCCCAATGTCTCATCCACGTCGTGATGCGTCTCACAAATCCACAGCAATTCTCCTTTCCTGCACACAGAACAAAGAAAACACAGGTGTGGAGTCATCATCATCACCACAGGTAAGTGGCTGCGTATGGTGCGACAGGTTCATCAATCCTAACTATTTCCTAAATGACTTTAACAACTTTACACTACCCGGGGTCTTTCTCCTGCCAAACCATTGGCCCTCTTACACTATGGGTTCTAAAAACCAATTCCCATTGACCAAACTGTGGTGCTTTTCAATTTGGGGTCTCACTCCCCCGATTCATCCCCCGGTGCCTTCGCACAATTTCTGGGCTGTGGCGTGTACCTCTCCCAGCGGGTCTACCCACCTGCACACCTCCACCACTGCAGTTGCCTCCGAGCTTACCTGCTCCTTACCCTAACCTAACTACCTGGGGAAGGCCCTCTGGCGCTCTCCCCACTCGGTGCCCTCTCTGGCACTGGGCTGCCCGATCCACACCCGGGATCCTCAGGCACCCACTGACACTAACGGCTCCCAGAGCCCACCTGCGGCCTCACCTGGCCGACATCCTCACAGTGGTGGAGTGCCCAACCAACTACACACACTAACAGGCTACACGCCCAGCCATTTCCACAACACTAATGCACCCATCCACAATACCATTCTGTCACCCGCACCACAGATGCCAATATCCAACCACAATTTACCTGTACCTTCTACCTAACACTTACACTACCCGCCCCGGGTATCCGTGATGGGGGTCCACTCTTCCCCCATTCACACCTTCGCACCATGCACACCACTCCGTACCACTTACTCCAACTCTCCCCACACACCTTTACTTGCACACCTGTGCTCTCACACCTGGTGCCACCTGCACCCTTCTCTCCCCAAGCGCATTCGCGCTGATCCACAACACTCACTACTCACACACTGCTCCACACACCTGTCCAGTTCTCACACAGCATCATCTCATCTAACTACTCCCCTCTGAAACTTGCGCTTCCCAGTCGTCCCTTTAAACTATTGCGCTCCCTCGTCATTATAATCCACACTAATCTACCTGCGTCCCCACTACAGGTATCAGTCACTAACTAAACTTAACGTCACCTAATGTCATCTTCGCTAGATCCCTATCAATATCCTAACCCACCCGGGCTAGTTTTCACTGCCATACACCCCATAAGCTATTGCGCATTTGCCCCCCATATGGGAAGGGTGGCAAGGATGCCACCCTTACCCACCGGGCCCATCGCTTACTACCAATTTTGCACATCAAATTTCAGCAAATCAAAAATTTGCCACTCACTACCCATCATCTGCCAATCACTACTGCCAATCCTTTGCCAATCATCAAATTTTGTTTTTCTTTAATTTTGGGGCCAAAACACTATCCTCGTCACACAGTCTACTCACTAATGCCTCTCGGTGCGCCAATTCCTGTCCAAAGCCCGGCTTCGTAAAGCCGAGCAATGAATGCGGGTTGTTTGGTGCCAGCGGCTGGATACGTCCCGCATTCGGGGCAGGGACAGGGGCTTACCCGGGCCGAGATCCCACGCACCATCTCGGCACGGAGCCATCCCATGGCCCGATCTCGACCTGCCGGAATGCCTCAACAAAAAGTGGTCGCCATGACGACCCTTCCTATCCAGCCGCCCGCTCCGCCTAGTGGAGCACGGACGCGGCCGTTCAAAGCGAGGCCCAGCACGCACCGAGGGCCCGATTCGGCTAAAAGTCGCTCTAACCTCTAAACCGGTTACCGTCGATGCTTCACCTGGACGCTTACACCCCGCAGCCCGTTCCTTGCTCACACATCCAGCCGTTTCCATGCTCCTCGTACCTTTCCTTACACACCCAGGTACACCCATTCCACTCACAGCCTTGGTCACACACCTGACCACCGAACACTTTGGCACACATTCGTTGGTCGCACACCTCACCAACAAACCTCTTCGCGCCCCCTCCTCGGTCACCTCCTCTGTGACAATCACAGGTGTGCTCTCATTCGCACACCCAACCACGTGCCTCACTACCAATTCCAGCGTGCATTCCCACTCACGCTCTACCATTCCAGGTGTGCATCCTTTCTCACCTGTCACAACCAACTCACGCTCCTTGTCACCCTCACTACTCTCACCTCCATTCTTGACAGCGCACTCACCCTTACTCCTGACAGCACACTCTTTCCTCATGCACCCGTCCGTTACACACCTTTCTCGCACACTCTCTCCCGTTACATCCTCTGTAACACTCACCACCCCTCACTCACCACACTCATATAATTTTATAGTCCCCTTTCTCACCTCCTTCTCCATGTGCTCCTTCCATGTACCCCCTCGCACACGCGCTTCGACCGACTCACTCTCGCCAGCACCCTCACTCCTTGGCACGCACTTTTTCCTCACACACCCCAGAGTCGGACTTTCTCGCACACCTCCTTTTTCGCACACCAGACCTGTCGCACACTTCACCAACGGCCTCTCACGAACACCCGGGTCCATCTCGACCCCCAAGCTTATTAAATCCCCTGGCGCATCATACGCACGACCATATTCGTCACCACTTACACCGGGTCCTCTTCCTCTTCGCTTCTCCTCCATCACCTGCGAACCCCTCATCCGGTTAATGAGCACATCATCACGATCCAAACACAGACTTTGGACCAATTCTTTTATCACCTCTTTTATCTCTTTCTTATCCCCTCTCCGTCGCTTCTTAATTTCGCTCATCCCTTCTTCCACTTCTTCTAATTTCTGCTTCACCTCTTTTATTCCCCGGTACGTCTCCTCAAGCTCATCCTCTAAGTCTAAGGCTACCTTGACCGTTTCCATGTGCGTCCTCACCTGCCGGTCCTTCGTCTCCATTACCTCTATCACCTCGTCCAACCTCGTTGTCAGTCCCTCACGTACCATCTGACATTCCCTCTTCGTCGCTATCAAGTCGTCTTTTAGTTCTTTCTGTGTCGCTTTTAAACCTCCTAATACCGCAGTGTTCCTTTGAACCTGCTCCTTTACTTCTTTTTGTCCCTCCGTCAGCTGTTCCACCTCCTGCGTCAGGTCCTCTATGCCCCCTTGCAATTTTATAGTCCCCTTTCTCACCTCCTTCTCCATGTGCTCCTTACAGTGCCTCACCTCCTCGCGCACTCCTCCGACCTCCTCACTCACACCTCTTCTGATCTCCGCTCCCATCACTTGCATCTCCTGCCCAGATGCCACCCTCATCTGCTCCATTTCCTCCCTGTGAGCATCCAGTTTGGTTTCTACCCCCATTCTGACCCCCTCTATCTGCTGCCCCATTTGGTTAACTTCCCTTTCCGCTTGGTCCCTCATGTCCCTCAATTTGCCTTCCATCCTGTTTTCTAACCCCTCTAACCCATTTTTCACTCCCTCTATCTGATTCTGCTGGGCAGCCATTCTATTTTCTACCCCCATTAACCCATTTTTCACCTCTTTTATCCCGTTGTCTAACCCCTCAAATTTGTCGTCTAACTTCCCAAATTTCTTGTCTAATCCCTTAAAATTATTGTCTAACCCCTCACCGGTACCCCTCGCTTCGTCCCTCATTACCCCCAATTGCTCACTCTGAGCCCTCAATCCCACAATTTGGTTTCCCAATTGCTGACTATTAGCCTCTATACTGTTTTTCAAACCTCCAATTTGGTCTATAAGGGCCTTCATTTGCAGGAGGAAAAGGTTCGGATCCACCAGCGGCGCTACCACGGTCGCGGGCGTGGTCGCCGTGGCCATGTGCGAGGCGCCATTTCGTGCGTCTGCTACCCTCACTGCTTCGCTCTCCTCATGTCCCTCATTTTGGTCCTGGATCGACCCTGCCTCACTCCCTACTACCGGAACCCAGCCGTCTTGGTCTGCCATAGCGCGACTTTCAAAATTCAGGTTTTTATTTTTTTTTGTAAAACACAATTAAATTTTGCCGTTATAATTTCGAGCACGTGAAACGCGCTCCGGATCGAATTCCACTTCCCGACACCAAAATGTTATCCTAATGGTACAATTGGTGTTCCAAAATTTGGGCCTAACTGAATTTAGTCCCAGGTCCGAATCCAACTCCTCGACACCAAATGTTACAGACGCGGTTGTGGATGTTGGTTTACCGAGCGGTTTGGTATGACCGCGTCTGCACAGTTTACCCGATTATACTCGAACGTTGGCCGAGTCGCGCTACGCTAAATCAATTGAGGAAAGGACACAACGGCTGGGTTAAAATGACACGACACCAGGGGTACAGTTCTCAAGACCTCCGGAGGAGGTTATAATACTTCGGAACGTTAGATTACAAGGACGAGAGAGACAGCATAGAAAGGTAGGCACTTAAATACGGTCTTATAGTAACCCCGACAGACGACAGATAAACGGGACAAGACTGACTCACACCGGGATTGATGGCAAGGAAGGGCAGGTAGTCGGTGGACAGCACAAGGTGCACTCTTGGCTCAGGGACAGGATCCACACGGTCCGAAAGATGCAGGGAGGTCTCTCAGCGCTCGGAGGTGGCGACTGGTTCTTCTCACTTCAAGCTCGGGGCGCATCTGACGTCACGTCCGGTAAGTCGCTGCGTATATCCGGCGGGGAGTGACGCCCTCGGCTCGTTAGCTCCGCCCCAGATGGAATCGGCCCGTTGCTTCTTATTGGGTGCGGGGGGTTACCGGGCTCCGCCCCTTGACGAGGGGCCGACAGGCAGCCCCTCCGTGGTAACCCCGTCGGCGCACATGGGTAATGGCGGCTAACCGAGCCGGAGTGAGGACGCACACTCCCCGCGCGCTGTTGTGGTAGTTGTTGTTGTTGTTGTTGTTTCATGGGGAAGATGGGAGGAGGTATGGGGAGGTCCTAAACTCACTACTGGTGCCATACAATCACATTCTGGTGCAACGAAGAGTCAGAATTAATGGAAACGAGTCCTTAACTGACATAGACTAAGAATAACTAGCAAGATGTCCGAAAGTTGTCTACGTGAGATGCGGTGGACCTGGGCACGACATTTAATGGGGGAAGAAGGGGAAGGTCGGGGCTACAGAGTGTTGTTTACAGACAATGGGACTAGGGAATGGGGGATTGGGGATAGTTGGGGAGTATTGGGAAAATAGGGGAATATTTACAAGCGGATATGGAGGCCAAATCCCATATCCGCAACAATATTTTTTGCAGGTATTCCTCACATGGAACCTCCTTCAACTATAACAGTGTTTTGTTTGATCTCGTCAGGTATGACTAAAAAGTTCATTTTGAAAAAAGTGTTTCACCATAATTCGTATGTCATCCAAAGGTGGCATTATTGGTAGGGGGTGAATACCTTTACAGGCCACTGTGTATATACAGTATACATTAAATTTATATATATACATATATATATATATATATATATATATATATATATATATATATATATATATATATATATATATGTATATACATACACACGTAAATGTATATACGCCTCTGAGAATGAGTAGGAAAATATTTCTCCCTGCTAACTGCCACCATCACCACCTCCAGAACCTTATTTCTTCATCAATCCTTTGAAAATGGTCATAAAACGAATTTAAACCTACATAATGATGTATTAACAGAGAATACTCTGAACTGATCCTATAACTCAAGCTTATAATCTCATGAGCCTAAAGCTCTAATTTCAAATAGTCACTTCAAGTCAAATCAATAATTTTATTCATTGGCATGCATAAGGTGAGTGATGTATTATTTAGATATATTGAGACTACTTTGGTCATTTGAGAAAGAATGAATCACCGAAGGCAGTTATTTACCTAAAACAGTTTGCCTTTCTCTCTGTAGACATTTTTTCCCCACTCAGCCTTTTCCATCACCATGCCATTGATTCCCTTTCCCCGCTGTTTTTTGCAATTGTTCTTTCGATTGTATTATCGTATTACCGAGCTACAGCTCATGAAGCATGGAGGAAGGCAAGCAAATCGAGCCGCTTTTCCGCGAAGAGGATCCTAAACACACGAAGGGTAGTTGGATTGGGCGAGCCAGGTTGGCTTTCATCTTTTGTGGGACATTTTTGTGGCTCGGTTCACCAGTGTTTCATTTCACCTTCACGCCTCGCCACGTACGCAGATTGCTAAAGCACAGTGGGAGATGGCCGTGCTGAACACAGAATGACAACATTACGAGCATCGTGCGGTGAGACTGTCTCTTTGCAGACAAACACGTCTTGGTTGTGCAGAAGAGATCTGGGTTCCAAACGAGCCACATCATCCTCATTTTTCTCACTGTAGGTTTTACTTTTGTTTGTAGGTTTGGCTGTTTACCTCCACATTCGTTCCCCTTATAGTCTTCTGTTCAGCCTCTAGCTGGGCCACAAACCTCATTGTTATGCCTGGAAGAAGGCACATCCGGCTTAGCACATTGAAGGCTTAGCTAACCCTAACCCTAACCCTAACCCTAACAACCCTAACCCTAACAACCCTAACCCTAACCCTAACCCTAACCCTAGCACAATACTTATGGCACTAACAGACAGCCAGGGTGCACAGGCATTTTATTATCCATACACAACATTATTGGGTGCTAAAGCACATGAACATTCGTGACCTCGGCCGAAAAGCTTCTCCAACTACATTATTTCCAGCTAATGGAGGACGAACAAAAAGAAAATCCTATAAAAAAGCAATGGGGCCTTCGGCATGGACTATTTGCCATATTTACCCAGGAAGATGGATATTTTACTCGTGGCAGACATTTCTTTTCAACAGTAAACAGAATCAAACACTAAAACGATTCAAATATCTGAAACAAATGAAGGTGTATTTTTCCCCCATTAATCTAGACATGGTGACGTCAGAAAGGTTTGAAAAATGAATCACAACAGAGCCCAATGGCAGTAAATTAAACAATCTATCCTTAAAGGAGATTTTTTTTTTGTTTGCAACTGATTTGTTGTATCTTCGACATATTTTCCTTCATCCTCAATTCACTGACATGGCCACAAGGACAGTCCACCTCAATTGAAGTAAATAAAACAAACAAATAAACAGACAAACAAACAAACAAACACCACCTGCAATTACAAATTAAATAGTGCAATGGTTAGATCATCCACTCTGAGCCAGGGGAGGGGTCTGTGGTTCGAATCCGAGTCATACCAAAGACTTTAAAAATGATGCAACATTGCCAAGGATAGAGCATTGACGAACAACCCCAGGTTAGCAACCATTACACAGGAGTTATGGGACCAAATGGCCTCCTCCTGTGTCGAAATTCCTTGGAAGGGAATTCATTATTATTATACGAGTTAAATTGAAGACGAGACAGAAAAACTTGTCCCATGCAGTCTGACAAGATGGTGCAGAGGTTTGAGTTGTCTATGACGAGTCTGGGTTTGATTCCTGACCAAGTTATGGTTTCTACTGGAAGATTGTTGCTTCACATTCATGACGTTGCATCACAAAGTGTGTCGTCCGTTGGATGAACGTTAAGCCGGACGTCCCATCTGCTAGAATTAGTTGGTAGACCTCAAAGATCCCACAGTGTATTTTATGAAGAATAGACAAGTTATCACAGGCATCCTGGAAGAAATTACTAATTACTGCGCAAATTGCCTCTAGTCAAACGTCAGCCCTGAAAGCACATATATGAAAGATTTGGGCCAAAACCTTCACTTGACCAACTCAATAATGAGGTGGAACTTATTGGGGTCCTTCGAGAAGTACTTCTCGTGGAGGCTCATGCCATACGCAGTCAGATTAGCACAGGCTATGTCCCTCGAACACAGACAAGAGCAAATAAAGTAAGCGCAAACATAATGGACCTCAGCACAGAGCAATTGCGGGATGTTTTAATTTTTTAGATAATCAAATAAAGTTTTTCGATTAATGAACAGGATTAAATAATTAAATTGATATATGTGGGAAAATTACATGCCCAGACCAGGAATCGAACCCAGGTCCTCTGGAAAACCGTACCAATGCTCCGCCATCTGAGCTATCTGGGCGACCCTTACTGAGCATGGAATTTTCCCACACATACGATTGCCACTCTCTTTCCGTCAATGCTTCCGGGGAAATCGCTGCCAACCATCGGAGCACCAACGGCCTGAACATGAGAGGGTCTTCCTCCAATTATTATGGGACAAATCCATGTCCTCTATTATAAACACCAATGGGGGTGTAGTGAAGCAATTCGATTAATGAACTGGATTAATGAACAGGAGCGTATATCAATTTAATTATTTATAATCCTGTTCAATTTAATTAATAATCCCCCGTGTTATTAAAATGAGACCTGCCCATCCATCTGCCATGTGAAGAAGAAGCAGGACCTCGAGCTCTAATGTAGTGGTTCCTCCCGCATTGGAATAATAAAAAAAATAGGGGCAATACCCCTGGCGCTCACCTGGAGGAATAAACAGCATACTACACTGACTGAAGGTATTTTACACCAATTTCAATGCTTGCTAGAAGACAGGGCAGCATGTAGAATTATACTAATACAATCATAAGACTTTAAACAAACAAAAAAATACCTATTTTGGGGGACAACACCTCCCCCCCACCCCACAGTAGACCACCTCAGAATTCGATTTTTTTTTTAATGCCGTGAACAAACTTTAGTACATCACGGGTGATGAAGGTTGTTGCGTAGTTTCAGAAAAGAAAGCAAATATCTATTTTGTGGGGTCAAACCTGGACCCACTTTGACCCCACGTAAACCCCCCTAGATTTTGATTTTCTTAGTTCCGTGAACAAACTTCAGCACATCGTGGGTGATGAGGGTTTTGGTCAAGTTTCATCGAAATAGTGTGTGTAGTTTCAGAAAAGAAAGCAAATATCTATTTTGGGGGGGTCAAACCTGGATCCACTTTGACCCCACGTAAACCCCCCTAGATTTTGATTTTCTTATTTCCGTTAACAAACTTCAGCACATCGTGGGCGATGAGCGTTTTGGTCAAGTTTCATCGAAATAGTGTGTGTAGTTTCAGAAAAGAAAGCAAATATTTATTTTGGGGGGGTCAAACCTGGATCCACTTTGACCCCCGGTAAACCCCCTTAGACTACGACTTTTTTTATAATGCCGTGAACAAACTTTAGTCACAACATAACAAATATAATTTGTGCCAAATTTGGTCACAATCCCATCAGCGGTTTCAGAGAAGAATTTGCAAGTGTTTACGGACGGACTGATGGACTGACGGACTGACGAAGCACCATCGCATAAGCTCCCCTGAACTTCGTTCCAGGTGAGCTAAAATAGTACTGTTGGAAAGGTAAAAATAGATTTCCTTGGTTGGAAAGCTAATTATGTATTTACTTGGAACAAAATTTTGTGCATTCATAATCATAAAGATGCCTGTTTTAAAAGGAAGTCTTTCATTTATTGAAGAAGAAGAAGTGGGAATGGGAGATTAATGCAGCGGTTGCAACGGTAATGTTTATTATTCTATGACAACAGGAATGCTTCAGAAAGATACGGATTGAGCACACAAAATGATACCGATGGTAATACTTCTCGAAGCAACATAAAAAAATATAAAAGTGCAGTACCGTGAAATGGGGGTGAATATGGACAGGAAGGTGAATAGGGACACAAACTGAAAAAAAGTTCGGAAACTTTTTTTGCTGAAAATTGATAACCATACTGATTTGTTGATATTTGGGTTGAAAGTGTTCTCTTGTTTTAAAAAAAAAGCAACTTATAACCCCTATTAACCCCATATATGGATATTAACCCCATATATGGATTTTTATGGCTGTCCCTATTCACCCCGTTTTATGGGTGAATAGGGACAGTCACTAATACAAAATAATAACCAAGAAATAGGGACAGTTTGGAGAAACTTTTTGTCCCATATTTTTTTTCATTGGCACCGTGGTTTATATTATGGGTGCATATTATGTGCATCCATCTGAGCTATCAATTTATCAATAAGCTGGAAACTCAGGATTGTTTCTTGATTATTATTTTTTTGTATTACTGACTGTCCCTACCACCTTTAGAGGCCATTTTTCCCCGCAAGCGGGGGTTGGCCTTTTTCGGGAACCGTGGTTGTTGTTGTTTTTTTGTTTTTTTTGGTCCCCTTTTTGAAGCAATGTTTTACGGCCGGATGCTGAATTTTACGGCCGGCCGGACTGACTGTCCCTATTCACCCGTAAAACAGGGTGAATAGGGACAGCCATAAAAATCCTATTTATTCCTATTTAACCCATAAATGGGGTTAATAGGGACTATAAGTTGCTTTTTTTAAAAACAAGAGAACACTTTCAACCCAAATATCAACAAATCAATATGGTTATCAATTTTTAGCGAAAAAAGTTTCCGAACTTTTTTTCAGTTTGTGTCCCTATTCACCCCATTTCACGGAACTGTTTACGGAAGGAGAATACAAACAACAATAACCACAACCACCATGGCAGCAGCAGCAACAACAACGTTATAAAATATAAATTCACTTGTTTAACTTTTACTTTCACGTGTTCACAGATAGATACATGTAATATGTTTGCAAAGTGCAACACGCTGTCTTTCGATTAAAGCCATCAGCGAAGTGACGGGTCGGCCATTTCATGTAACCCAATGAATGATTATTGCAATGGATCCAGGTACAAAATCACTGCCCTTCATCATCAGGCTATAACTGCTCAGCCGGTCATGGGGCACACATGGGGAAACACCTTTACGTACCTCGCGTTCAGACCAGATCTTCCCATTCAACATGGTACGAGGGCAAGTCAATAAGTCACAGGGACAAACACTTTTGCAAGGTTGGTGTTTTCATACCATCAGACTTCTTTAGTCATGGTCAGTGCTTCACTGCTAAAAGTGAAGTTGGTGACGTCAACAGCAAAGAAATCTTGGCACTTGATGTTACAAGGACAAGAAGCTATACACATCAGCAATGTCGTCCATAAAGAAATCTTGCCTTAAAACAGGAAGTGCAATTTTTTTCTTCTTAAAGAAAACACTTAAAACTCACAAAAAACACTTTATTGCACAGCTCAGCATCTTTCTTCAGAGTCACATTCCCAGAGGGAAGGGGTATTTACTAGTGAGGAAATAGGAGGATATTTGGCCCATAAAACGATTGTCACTCTCACAATGGCAAGGGTAGTAAATAGGTTGAAGTCACTTGATGATGCCGTACGTTTTACGAAAGCTATAAAAGTGCGTGCATGAAGTAATGGATTCAAATTCCTTTTTGCAGCCTTTCAGTTTTTACTGTACGTCCCACCAAGGGGCTAATCTTGAGGCCCATAGCTGGCAATATGCTGAGGCCACTTACTGTATCTGCGCAAATCTAGGATAACTATTTGTGGGCAATGAATACATTCACTTGAAGGAAACAGAACTGGCACGAATGGCAGGTACTTTCTGGGGAAGGTTTGAATCCACAGCGAAAGCATTTCGCACACAACGAATGTGTTTTAAATGTATCCAACGATATTAAACAAGGCAATTCTCCATGTGTGTGTGCGTATGTGAGTGTGTGTGTGTGTGTGTGTGTGTGTGTGTGTGTGTGTGTGTGTATGTATGTATGTGTATGGGCTTCAAAGCCAAGTATGTGTATGTGTGTGCATGGGCTACAAAGCCAAGTGTGTGTATGTATGTATGTTTGTGCATGGGCTACAAAGCCAAGTGTGTGTATGTATGTATGTTTGTGCATGAGCGACAAAGCCAAGTGTGTGCATGTATGTGCATGGGCTACAAAGCCAAGTGTGTGTATGTATGTATGTTTGTGCATGAGCGACAAAGCCAAGTGTGTGCATGTATGTGCATGGGCTACAAAGCCAAGTGTGTGTATATATGTATGTTTGTGCATGGGCTACAAAGCCAAGTGAATGTGTGAATGTATGCATGTATGTATGTATGTATATATGTATGTATGTGCATGGGCTACAAAGCCAAGTGTGTGTACTGTATGTGTGTGTGTGTGTGTGTACATCTGAGCATCAGAGAAAAAAAAAAAAACAGGGCTGCGCCGATCTCTACCAACTTTTGCATACGTGTTGGTAAAACCAAGAGTCAGGTCATGGGCAACAACCTCCCCCCTCCCACCTTTTGAAAAGGGGAGCGAGGGGGGATGGACCGACGACTTACAATTCTCGCCTGTACACGTGCCACAGTGCAAGTGCTTTACTGACCCCTGCTGCAGACAGGGGGATTATGAGCTACGGCACAAAATATATTTGCTCCACCTCCCCCAATATCACCCCACCTTCCCCCAGGCTGCTCCTAAAGGGAGTGGGTGTTTCTAGTTTTAACAAATACACAAATGTTCATTTTGTTTGTTTTGTGGCTGAGAAGTAGACAAATGCATAGAAAGTGTTCCGTCTCGACAAAACTCAATGGGTGGGGGGCATGGAGGTGATAATAATGGCTTCCTGAAAAATTGCAGGCAATTCTTTGAGCAAATATGTCATGTTTCACTCAGTGCCAGGTAAAAAATCAAGTAGTTCAAGTCATTTGCAGGTGAATCCCATACGAGATGCTGCACTCGATTGAGGCAAACACAAGACAACACTTTGGTGAAAATCCAGGCAAAACCAGGAGAATCGTCCAGGATTCTATCGGGTGAATCGCCTCTGTACGAGCATGGTTGGACTTATTTTGGTTTTGCACCGTTTACTTTTTCTGCAAAACAAGCTCTTATTCAATGATATTTCCTGTTCGAAATACTCACCGCCCAGCGCACCCAAAGGCTCGCTTCACTTGCCGTCCGCACCATGATGCTCGTGGGGGCAGAATCTGGAGCTGCTGGCGAGGTCTTCACATGACGTGTGGCCTTGCTTGGTGGACTTGTCCCCATGATGTTTGTCTGTCTCAGTCGAAATCTGCCATCAGATGGTGGGAGGTTATTTTTACTGTTTTATGTGATTGCTTGCTATTGTTTTTTTTTTAGAGCATTCTTAGCCGCATGTAGAAGCACATACAAATATCAAACATATAGAACAAAGACATTTGGAGACATTTGTGTACACTTGCATGGATTGCAAGATGTATGGGTGACGATGAATAAATCGAGGCACTGTGTCAGACTTGAACATGGGGTCTAAGCATCAGGAATGAATAGTTCAAATGGGAACACCAAAAACAGACCCGTGATTTATCTCTAATGATTGATTTTTTCAAACGACGTTTGTTTCATATTGATGTAAAGTACAAATTTACACACCATTTCTTTTTCATTGGAATGTAATGTTTGGAAAACATTTTAAACTGAGTCATCTTGAAAGTTCAGATCCAACTTGATTTCAAGTTTTGAGCAAATATGTCAGTAGGTTTCAAGATTCATCAGTAAACCAAAAAACGATCCCTTTTTACTAAGATGTTAATAAAAGTAATATATATATATCCACAAATGTCTTTCTCTTGTGGCTCTGTTCCTTATGCACAGCCACATCTTTAAAGCTAAAAACTCCGTATTCATGGTACAGATAAAACTTCGTGCGGGACGTGACATTGGCTTTGTGGCTGCAGCTTCAGAGGCCACTTTGAGACTGCAATTTGAAGCCAGAATGACCAATATCGCAATTTTTGGCAAACAGGACGACCATTTGGTCTCAAATCGAAAAGGACGAATTGTTTGAGTGCAACACAATTAACCATTTTAAAGTCCATGAAATAATTTAAATTGAGAGATGAACTTAAACATTTCCCATCAATTGGGACAGGTACTTTTGCTCGTTCAAAATAAATGTTAAATTCTGCGTACACTATATTTAATTGCATGTCCACAAAATGGTGTCATGAGAAAGAATGTGTGGAGGGTTGTTCTTCGGCTTCTGTGCGTGATGATGCCATGCAGTAATTTTACTTTTCAGTGGCCTTTACTCTGCAGACTGGCCTTGCCCTGCCATCAGCCTATGACCAAATGTCATTGCACGTAATGGTCACGATGCGCTACACCGTAGAATTCTCCAATAAAAATGTGTTGCAAAACCTTTAGAGGTGAAGCACGAAACAGGTTGAAAATGTTTCTTTTTAGCTGCCAACATGCCGTCAGGCAGCTTTGAGGCTTATATTTCAGACACTATAAGTGCACTCATTCGTCAGTGTGTCTGTCCAGAGCCTCTACTGGATAATGATGACTCATTTATTTCATATTCATCACACGTATGTAATAATATTGTTGTAGTTTTGTGTTTTTACAATAAAGGTTAATTTCCCCTCATAGTTTAGTTACACTACAACATGTAGCCTCGTTAAAGCTCAGTTATTTCATAGTAAATGTAAGCGAAGACCTTTCCTATGTTTAGTTTTGCGGTGAGTACGACAAGGAGAGTTAGGTCCTTTATGATGCCTCGATGCTTTGGGTTTTGGCGCAAAATACCACGAGGCCGGCCTGAACAAGTCGATCAAGGCCGAAGGAAGGCAGGGCAGAAGGAGTGGGAGTGACCGGTAAGCACGAGCCGCCAATCAGGGCTCGAGGGGAGTGACTTACCACTGCGGCAAAGGGCGGGGTTTGGAACATTCGATGCGGGCTAGGGCGGGGCCAATATAACCCTGTGCCCAGAGCCCCCACCTCAGTAATGAGGAGGACATGCGCTGAGTTATGAGCTCGAGTCATGAGGAGGACATGCACTGAGTTATGAGCTCGAGTTATGAGAAGGGATGCGCGGTATTGAATTGAGTTATGAGATGCGTGCAGGGCAAGCCAAACGAGTTATGAGAGTGGCGCAGCCCATGAGATATGAGACGAGAGGAGACGCGCTGTGTTGAGTTATGAGAAAAGCCCAGTTGAGTTCTCAGTTGAGCTTGAGTCAGATCCCCGAGGAGTTGGAGGGCAAGTTGCGCTGACTTCAGTTACGAGAGTGAAAGCGTGCAGTTGTATTAATCGCGCTGTGAAAGACAGCCGTGCCGGGCTACAGATGCGCATATTTTCCTGCCTGCCTGCTTTTGCTGAGATACGCGCCGCGAGGATTTTCCTCCCTGCCTGCCTTCGACGGGATACGTGAGGCGACCGCCATAGGGCCACGCCGGGTGAGCTGTTCCTGGACGACCGAAGCCGGCACGTTCAGCGCATGAACAATTCTTCCTTCATCCCCCCCCTGTGAGTGTGAGCGGGCCCATTGTCTGGGTAATAAGTTAAGACTGTATAAGACTGCCCTGTGTCTCTGCTTCTTCTACCAGTGTACATTGTAAATAATAATAATTAAACCTGTTATTCCTTTGATTCGACCGTTTCGTCTCTCCATCATTGACTTAGCATGGTACGAATTATATCGCTCTGATCGGGTTCCAATAGCAAGGTAACAGCACGGACCACGTGGTACGCCATCCACTCGGGTGTACTCCATTACGCGTGGTTTGTGCGAGACTCGATCCCAGCTTCCGTGGCAGCGTGGGTACTTAGGTACGTGCGAAAATTGTCCCGAAACCCTATCCCGCGTCTGACCGGAAGTGGCGACTCAGTCTCGCGGTTGCGAAGACCCAAGGAGAACACGGGGCTTAATCTCCCCTTGCTAAGGGAACGGGCTTCGCCAAAACCGCAACAATATCTGCACAAAAGGCACGTCAAATAATTTTGGGATCAGAGCCAACAGTCGTGGGACAGAATAATTTATTTCCAAATTAAAAAGATATCACAGGAGATATCACAGGAGTACAGAATTGTATACTTTGGTGAGTCTGGTATTTGCTTCATAGTTAAGGTGTCTGGCTTGAGATCTCATGGTTCCTGAGTTCAAGCCCCTGTCATGTTGTTGAATTAACACCAGGTAGGTTGACTCAGCCTGTCATCCTTGTGAGGGTTTTAATTTATTTAATTATTTGTAATTTTTTACCATATTGTTACAGACACGACTTTGATGTTATGGTGGGCCGAGCGGAATGGCCGCCGTGTCCGCACAAGTTACCCGATTATACTCGAACGTTGCCGAGTCGCGCTACGCTAAATCAATGAAGGAAAAGGACACAACGGCTGGGTTTAAATGACACGACACCAAGGGTACAGTTCTCAAGACCTCCGGAGGAGGATATAATATGGGTTATGCAGAACGTTTAGATTACAAGGACAAGAGGGACAGCATAGGAAGGTGGGCACTTCTGGGCTGCGGCGTGTACCTCTCCCAGCGGGTCTACCCACCTGCACACCTCCACCACTGCAGTTGCCTCCGAGCTTACCTGCTCCTTACCCTAACCTAACAGAGTGCTGGTTTTGCCAAAGCAGTTTATTGGTTCAGGTGACAACCCCAGACGGGCCGCCACTCCTATACACGTGAAATCAGGGCAGGAATTTGTATTTTGTTCCGGGTGCCGGAAATAGGTCAACTATAATTCGCAAAGAACACCGTGGGATCTTTAACATCCACCAACGAATGTCGGCAGATGGGATGCCCAATTTAACGTCCATCCGAGGGACGGTTTTAGAACTATTGTATACGTAATCACAGACATAAAACAAATGGTCTCACAAACCTAAAAATTAACGTATTATGTCTAAAATTTCAAGTAAATGTGCTCATAAATGAAATTGAGTTTTTGAAATGTGAGTTTTTTTCAATTTCAACTTATTTTTAGAGAAAATTGTGAGTTATTTGAAAAAAGTGCATGGGTGCCAATATTTTTGGCCACAGCTGTAATTCAACTGAAATAAAATAAAGATTTTAAAGGCCGTATAAAAAAATAATTGCGGACGTTTACCACCATTGACACAGAAGCTATTACAACACCCGATCTAACATGTTACATTATTTCTTCATGCATGTTATTTGTGTCCTTTATGATGTCCTTAGAAACAGTATGTTTCCTGTTTGAAATGATTTTCATTTTTGTTTGACTACCAAACAAGCAGACAGGGTAAAATAATCGCATCCGTTTCTGAAGGAAGTGGTTCAGTTCGGCATTTTTAACATGAAATAGGCAAAGCCGAGAACCGAACAAAACCCTCTAGAATTACCCTTTAGCACCCATCAGAATGATCCTTTAGAACCCTCTAGAATTACCCTTTAGCAACCATTAGAATTAGCCTTCAGAATTATCCTTTAGAACACTCTAGAATTGCACTTTCAAACACTTTAGAATTAAACATGGAAGGTTGGAAAGTTTCTTTTTCTTCATTTTTGATGGAACAACGTAGCCAAATGTTAAAACGGCTTCACTGCTTGAAATTTATCTCACTCCTCTGCGCATGCACGATCGGGACAAATTCCGAGAAAAAGTTCTGCTAAACTACAGGTTCAGTTCCGATTCATGTTCAAAATATAACATTCAATTGAAATTAGTTGTTCCTCGATCATAAACTGTCGTTTGTGGACAGACGGACGGACAGAAAGATGTGAACCGATTGTTTAACCCTGCTTTCACTTCATGTGTGTGGGTCCTTATTGCACACCTCAACTCTTTTGTTCCTCTTTTCTCCTGTTTGTATAACTGCTTTGTAAGGCTTCACGGTGGCAGTTTATTGCCATTTTGTGGCTTCCCCCATCCCTTCATATGATATTTTCTATCCCCATTAACCCTACATAATACCTAATCTCTTTCTTTGCCGATTACCATGTTTTCTCCCTTCCTCTCCTTTTTCTTCTCTTTTTCTATTCATTCATTCACTTGCTTGTTGCGTTCAAATGTGGCCACACTGCCCTCATTTTGTTGACTCTATCATTGTCACCTCACATTTTTATGATCCTCCATATTGTGTATAAAAATATTAAACATTTTCCCCTAAGAAAGCTTATACTTCTTCTTCGTGGAAGAAGTTGAGGGTTTTAGGATTTTTACAATTTGTGCAAGCAAAAACAATGGAAGTACAAGTTCATCATTGTCCCTGCCCCCACGTATTTGGCATCTCTGCCACAAGGAAGACCACAACAAAAGCGTCAAGGCAGATGATATTGACCTCCTGAGGTCACATCCGTGTCTGAAGAAAACCAAGCTTTCTTTGAACCGGTGAAATCTCCATTCAGAATCAGTTCTTTGTTGGGTTCATCATGCCAGACGTTTGTAACTTTTGAACAGACAGCAAGACTTGCTTTGTTTTCACCAAGGGCAATAAACCTTTCACATTTCCAATTTTCTGCTCTCTGCTGTCCACCTTCCTTTTGATTCCTTTGTATTTTTTTTACAGCTGCTCCCTTTCCACATGTTCCATTGATGGAGTATTTTTTCCATATACTGGGCAAATGCAATGTCTACCCCAGTTCATGCTTTTGAAACCTGCACTTCCATAAACTTTTGAAACTTATCACAACAATCAGTAAAGGCCTTAGCTTCAAAATGATTCCACACACAATTGCCATACCATCCAATGTGCCGCATGTAGAATCAAGTTTGACAGGTGGAATAGTCGAAGCCAAGCTTTAAGCTTTGCAATGGAATTAAACTCAAATCTACGTTGCTTGTGAGATGGCTTCTCGTCAGGGGTGGCCAAAGGCCAGGATCGGAGGAAGTAGGGTGTTAGTGGGTCGGCGAGGGAGTAGGGGGTATGGGGGGAGTTCGTGCTCAAGAAAAATATCAACATCAATATCATGCCCATGGAGCATCATGGACAATAATCCCACCAATAAATGCATGCCCAGGCATATATTTGATGCCATGATCCTCTTTGACGGTTTGAATAACGAGCTCTAAATCTGTCTATATGTATGTCCTCTGCAGCATTCTTTGCAAAATCTTCACTTTCATCAGCATGTCGTGTCCTCTATCATGTCCTTCAGCACAGACTGTGATGCAAGATCACCTTCCACAGATGTAATTATCCACTAAGTAGGATCAAGGATTGAAAAACAAGACACCATATTGCCAGGAAGCATCTATATCTAATCAAACACCTGGTTCTCAATCAAAATCCGAAGCAAGAATATCAGATTAGCGTTTCCACAGTCTGTAATGAACATATACGATATTAAGCAATACTCGTTTATAGATCTGACATAAAAATTTCAAAATAATTATAACCAGGGGACTCTTTTCTTCTTCACAGTCTCCTCTTACGCCACGCTTAAAGGCAAACCCAAATGCTCAGACTACGTTGACGCTAATCTGTCCCTTGATACCCGACAAAATAGATATGATGTCTTTTTCTGATTTACGATTTATAAAGTCGGTAATTTTGTGATTAAAAGTCCAAATAGTCTTCACGCTTAGCCGTGACGTCACTCTCAGAAGATGACCACCATATTCATACTATCTACGGGTTACATCGCTGTATGATTTAACTCAAACAGCAAATAGGTCGTAGGTAGTAGGTTGTAGACAGCAAAGGTAGTACTATCGTCCTGACTTAGGATTGTTAAAGTGGTGCCCGGAACCATCCTAAACTCTCGGTCCGTGTCAGGATTGCTGGTCTTACTTACTGTCTCGCTCAAACTACAGCTAACGGCCTAGCTTCAATCTCTCTTTCTCGCAAACAAACACCGCACACTTTTCATCACACACTTTTCTTTTTTATTTAAGGCCTGGCCTCGATGAGGGCTATGCAGTCCGTGCCTGGAGCCTTCAGCATAAAAAAAAAAAATGATCAATTATTTCTGTGGTTGCCTTTGATGGCTGATTTTTTTTCTTTGGAAGATTACAATTTTGACACAATTAAGATGCACTTTATCCATTTCATTTGACTAATTGCAGAAAATATAATTTATGGAATGTCTAAATCTTGCTCGTTTTAAAAAAGATTTTAAGGATATTTTGTCATTTCTCTGTTTGCATCAAGTTGTCCATCTTGAAATCCAAGAACACAATCCTCAGACAGAGTTTTTGATGGAAGAAATCGATTCCTTAGCTCCAGAAATGTCCGTATAACCAGTTATCTCACACTTGTAACTGGCATAGAAGCTGAGAAATTTAGGAAAATCGTTTTCCTATGGTGACCATCTTGATGTTAAAGATGGCTGCGACATAAGGAACATGCTTGGATGTAAACAGAGCCACCAAGGCACTCTGGCATAAACAAAACAATTTCTTGAAATAAAAAAAACTGTCAGGAACTAGAACGGCACTGGGTAGAGCGCATTCCTCCACCAGGCTGAACAGTTTACGGTTTGTATCCCATTGATAGGCCGGATCTGCATCTGGACCTGAACCAAAATCTAATTGGCTTATTCTTGTTACCTCCCCCAGTCATCCACATTTTTTTTGAGCTATCGTGCTTTATATAATTTTTGGCCCCTTCTCTGGTGAATGGTGAAGAAACACTTAAAAATTTGAGTAGCCGGATCCGGATCTTCACCAAAATCTAATCATTTTGTTGTTGTGACACTGCCAACCGCTCCACCAAGTCTCATCCAAATATGTCCATAACGTTTTGAGATATTTTGCTCACAGACAGACAGACAAACAGACAGACAAACACACAAATACAGACAGGGGTGCAAACATAACCTCCATCTACCTTTGGTGGTGGAGGTAATTACATTCAATAACACCTGGTGTTGGGCTAGCGGTCAGGGTACCAGCTTGGGATCCTAGGATCCTGGGTTCGAATCCCGGTCGATCGTTAGCGGTCAGGGTACCAGCTTGGGATCCTAGGATCCTGGGTTCGAATCCCGGTCGATCGCTGAATTAACGCCAGGGGGGTTGACTCAGCCTGTCATCCTTCCGAGGTCGGCTAATTGAGTACCAGTTCACTGGTAATTCCCTGTTTGTCGTAAAAGGCGACAAAAAGGGTTGGCGTCAGGAAGGGCATCCGGCCGTAAAACATTGCTTCAAAAAGGGGACCAAAAAACAACAACAACCACGGTCCCCGAAAAAGGCCAACCCCCGCTTTGCGGGGAAAAATGGCCTCTAAAGGTGGTTATATATAACACCTGTACAACGTATCTGAATACGTTTCCAAATTAAACTTTTAAATTTAGTGGATTTTGTCTTTTCTGTATATACTGTACATCAACCTGGGATGGTAACACTGCACATGATGATGTTGACAGTTTTTCTTTCAACTGAATTGTAAAGAATACATTATCTGCAACTGTTAAACCATCCGGCCACAAAATTGGTAGTTACAACCGACTTTCAGAACCATCTTTGGAAATGTATAGTTTGTGATTCATCACTTCAGCTCTGGATGTGAGAGGACTATTATCGGCAAGAAATTATTTTTGCTATCCTTCAGTCTCCAACTTGTTAATATTCCAAGACCTGATTAAGCCATTTGGCCAAGGGTTGTGAATGTAACGAGCGAATCAATGCAATTTACTGCTGTTAATTTTATATTTGCTTTGTTAAAAGGTCAACAAGCAACTTTAATTGGCAAATAAATAAAAAAACAAAAAGGTGCAATTCACCTGTAGTTAGTAAAAGGAATGAGGTTGGGGACCTCAAGAGAGCGAGCACTTGGGTTATTCTTCTGCTCATAACTTGTCTCCCAATCTTCCTCCGCACTCTCTCCAGTTTCTTTCTGAAAGAGAGAGGAAGGAGAGAGACAACAACAACACAACATGCATTTTAAAGGCCATTTTCCCTGCTAGAGCAGGGGTTAGCCAAGGAGAGAGACAAAGAGTAATAAAGAACAGTCAATCATATTCCAACATTCCTGGATCATTGACTGTCCAGTGGCGTTTAGTCAATGTGGCTTTCACAGAAATTATGGCTGTAAAGTTGTTCAAATTTCCCAAACCCCTAGGTTTATTTGCCATTTATCAAAATAACTGTTGAACGTGGCAGTGTTGTCGGTAATAGCGATGTAAATGATGGTGGTTTATGATGCTCAGACCAAATCCTTCATTATCTTCTGTAAATGGTACACTGTGTATCTCCACTTTTTTTACAAGCTCTCATGCTTGTGAAGGAACTGAGACACAAATCAGGCACACTTGCAGACAGATCAGTGAGACAACGCTACACGATCGGATTTCACAAAAACAAAGCCAATGAGATTGGGAGAAGTGACTTACCAGCGACATCTTTGTGACATCGCTTTTCTCTCCGCACTCAGTAAATCAACGCAAATTTTTCTTTATTCTATGCACAACTCTTATATTTAACCCTTTTCTGTACAATATGAAGTATTCTTGCCTTTTTGTATATTACCTGAATTGGCTTTTCATAAATAACTAGATCAGCACTCAATAGAGTGAATACCTCTGCGAGGCTGAACAGTTTATGTTTCATCACTTTCATCACTTCATTATTTCACAGCATGTATCCCACTGAAAGGCCGGATCTGGATTCGGACCTGAACCAAAATCGAATCGCTTGCTCTTGTCACAAAACCAACTCATCCACCAAGTTTTGTCATAACTCGTGTCCATAACATTTTAAAATATCATGTCATATAGAGGTTTTCGCCCAATCTCTCAATGGTGAAGAATCAATGAAAAGTTAAATAATTGTCGTATCCAAATCTATATTCAGATCTTCACCAAAATCGAATCAATTCAGCATTGTCACACACACAACCTGTCCAGCAAGTTTCGTCCAAATCCGTCCATAACTTTTTGAGATATCGTGCTATGTATCGGTTTTAGCCCTATCACTCAATGGTGAAGAATCACTTAAAAAATTATACTATCCGGATCCGGATCTGGAACTTCACCAAAATGTAATCATTTCGTCCTTGTCACATACACTACCCCTCCTCCAAATTTCGACCGAATCAATCCACAACTTTTTGAGATATCATGTTCACAAACAAACAGACAAACAGACAGGGATGAAAACATAACCTCCATCCACCTTCAGTGGCGGAGGTAAATATAAATTGCGCTCTAAGTCTCGAAGCTGGAATTTTTTCAAAATACTGGATTTCACTATTTTGCATCTGTAAAGGTGGCAACATCTTTTTCAGGAAGTCAGTAGAAATTTTGAAACCTTCGCAAACCTCAAACCAAAATTTATTTTGCCAAATTTGTTTAGCATTTTTGTAATCCTTGTACTAACAGAATCATATTCCAAAATAAATATTATCTGCAAATTAAAGAGTAAACTCTAATTTACTAATGAAGTCTGTCTTGCATAACGGCAAATACACATAAATCACACGATGATTCTCAACTTTTACAGATGTTAGAAAATAACCTCAGGAAGAGGATTCTATTTGAGGCACAACAAAGGTAAGAAAGATTCACAGCAGGAGAATCAGGAGACGAGACTCTCAGCACGAGAAACAGATGTCGAGACTCGCAGTACGTGAAACAAGGGATGACACTCTCAACACGAGAAAGAAGGGATGAGATTCTCAACATGAGGAATGTACGAAAAGACTCGCAGCACAAGAAACAGATGTCTAGACTCTCAGCATGAGAAACACAGGAGAAGATTCACAGCATGAAAGGGAAATGGGTGTGAACTCAAATTTGAATGCAATTCATATATCACTTAATACAACTTCCGATATATATATATATATATATATATATATATATATATATATTGTTGCGAATATGGAATTTGGCCTCCATATCCGCTTGTAAATATTCCCCTATTTTCTCCAATACTCCCCAACTTTCCCCAATCCCCCATTCCCTAGTCCCATTGCATGTAAATAACAATCAGTAGAGCCGACCTTCCCCTTATTCCCCCATTAAATGTCGTGCCCAGGTCCACCGCACCACACGTAGACAACTTTCGGACATCTTCCTAGTTATTCTTAATCTATGTCAGTTAAGGCCTCGTTTCCATTAATTATGACTCTTCGTTGCACCAGAATGTGATTATATGGCATCAGTAGTGAGTTTAGGACCTTTCCCATACCTCCTCCCATCTTCTTCCCCAAACAACAACAATAACAACAACTACAACAACAATTACAACAACAACAGAGGAGATGGCGGCGGAGCGGGGGAGGATGCGTCCTCACACCGGCTCGATTAGCTCCAGACCATGCGCTCCACGGGGTTACCCCGAAGGGGCTGGCTGTCAGCTCCTCGTCAAGGGCGGAGCCTGGTAAACCCCCCCGCACGCACCCAATGAGAAGCAACGTGCCGATTCCACGAGGCGGAGCTAACGAGCCGAGGGCGTGTCACTCCCCGCCGGATATACGCGGCCCCGCGCCGGATGTGACGTCAGATGCGCCTCAGCTTGGAGACTGGAGAGAGAAGCCACCGCCACCCCCAGCGCGACGATACCTCCCCGCATCTCTGGACCGGACCGAGTCGATTCTGCCTTGAGCCAGGAGTGCACCTTGAGCCATCGATACCCGCTGTCCTTTTCATCAACCCCCGTGTGAGTCAGCATTTTGTCCCGTGTGTCTGTCGTCTGTCCGGGGTTAATATAAGAGTGTGTCTAAGTGCCTGTCTTCCTGTAATATACCTCTAGCCCCTGTAATCTAACCTTTTCCGTACGAATATACTTGAGAATCGAAACGTTGGTGTCGTATTGTGTGATTGTAATCCAGCCGGGTGTCTTCTTTTTCTTATTGAGCCAGCATAGCGCGGCTAGTCAACGTTCGGGCACAATCGGGTAACTTGTACGGATACGGCGGCCATCCCGCTCGGCCCACCATACCATCAAAGTCGTATCTGTAACAATTGGTGTCAGGAGTGGGATTCGAGGCCCGACCAAATTTTGAAAAAAAAAACGAATAGAGGAAAAAAAAAAAATTTGGTCAAAATTTGGAGCGGCCGAAATTTGTATTTGTTTTACGAAACTCGAATTTTGCAAGTCGCGCTATGGCGGATCAAGACGGCTGGGGTCCGGTAGGGGAGAGTGAAGCAGGGTCGGTCCAGGACCAAATTGAGGGACATGAGGGACAGGAGGAGAGCGAAGCAGTGAGGGCGGCAGGGTCGCAAAATAGCGTTGTCACGCACGAGGTGGCCACGGCGTCCACGCCCGCGGCAGCGCCCCTGGTGGATTCGAACCTTTTCCTCCTGCAAATGAGGGCCCTTATGGAACAAATGGTGGGAATGAGGGCTGATAGTGGGCGAATGGAGGGCCAAATGGGGGTAATGGGAAACCAAATGGGGGTAATGAGGGACGAAGCGAGGGCTCAGAGTGAGCAAATGGGGGTAATGAGGGACGAAGCGAGGGGTACCAGTGAGGTGTTAGACAATAATTTTGAGGAGTTAGACAAGAAATTTGGGAAGTTAGACAATAATTTTGAGGGGTTAGACAACGGGATAAAAGAAGTGAAAAATGGGTTAATGGGGGTAGAAAACAGAATGGCCGCTCAAGAGAATCAGATAGAGGGAGTGAAACATGGGTTAACGGGGGTAGAAAACAGAATGGCCGCTCAAGAGAATCAAATGGAAGGGATGCAAAAAGGGTTAGAGGGGTTGGAAAACACCATGGAAGGCAAATTGAGGGACATGAGGGACCAAGCGGAAAGGGAAGTTAACCAAATGGGGCAGCAGATAGAGGGGGTCAGAATGGGGGTAGAAGCCAAACTGGATGCTCACAGGGAGGAAATGGAGCAGATGAGGGTGGCATCTGGGCAGGAGATGCAAGTGATGGGAGAGGAGATCAGAAGAGGAGTGAGTGAGGAGGTCGGAGGAGTGCGCGAGGAGGTGAGGCACTGTAAGGAGCGCATGGAGAAAGAGGTGAGAAAGGGGACTGTAAAATTGCAAGGTGGTATAGAGGAGTTGACGCTGGGAGTAGAACAACTGACAGTGGGACAAAAGGAGTTGGGGGACCAGGTAAAGAAGAACACAGCGGTAATAGAGGGTTTAAAATCGACACAGAAAGAGATGAAAAAGGATGTAGGGGTAATTAAAAAAGAGTGCCAGACGGTACATGAGGACCTGACGAGGAAAATGGACAAGGTGGTAGAGGTAATGGAGGTTAAAGAGCGGGAGGTGCGGGAGCACATAGAAAAAAATAAAGTGGAGTTAGAGGAAGAACTTAAAGGGGCGCACGAAGAGATGAAGGAGATGAAGCAAAAATTAGAAGAAGTGGAAGAAGGGGTGAGCGAAATTAAAAAGCGACGGAGAGAGGATAAGAAAGAGATAAAAGAGGAGGTAAAAGAATTGGTCCAGAGTCTGTGTTCGGATCGTGATGATGTGCTCATTAACCGGATGAGGGATTCGCAGGTGATGGAGGAGAAGCGAAGAGAAAGAGGACCCGGTGTAAGTGGTGACCAATATGGTCGTGCGTATGATGCGCCAGGTGATTTAATAAGCTTGGGGGTCGAGATAGACCCGGATGTTCGTGAGAGGCCAAGAGTGAGGTGTATGGCTGGTCCGGAGGGTATGGAACGAGAGGTGCGAGGTGTGGGTGAGCAAGGTTGTGGTGGTGGTGGTATGGAATGGGTAGCGGGTTGCGGAGGTGTGACCCAGGCATCAACACCAACAGGGGTAGTTGTTGGAGGGACCGGGGAGGCACGAGAGCCCCTTGGGGGTAGTGTACTGTGGGGGCCCGGCCGGTTCGGCCCCGCGCTGACCCCGCAAGGGGCGACGCACGGGGTCCGGCAGGCGGGCAACGACTCACATATGAGGTGGTCCCACAAGGTCCCACTCGCGCCGTATGACGGCAAGAGTGATCTACGCGCGTACCTGGCGCAGTTCGACTGTGTGTGTAAGGGCAACGGTTGGGGTGAGGACGAAGGTGGAGTACACCTGGTGGCCGCATTGCGCGGCGCGGCGGCGGAGGTGCTGACGGCATTACCAGCGGGTGCTCTCACCCTGCCAGCCCTCCGCGACGCCCTAATTAATCGATTTGGAATAGAACAGCAGAGCGAGCTTGTTAAAGCTCAGCTCGCGCTGCGAAAGCGCAAGCCCCAGGAAGCCATCGGGGAACTTGCCCACGACATTCGCCGCGCAGTGGGGATCGCACATGCTAGCATGGCAGCGGATTCCCGGGAAAGCCTGGCGCTGGACCATTTTATCCAGGCCCTCCCGGATATTGAGCTCCGGCAACAGCTCGCCATGTGGCGCCCGCAGACTCTGAGCCAGGCGGCTGACGCTGCGGCCCGTTGGGAAGCAGCGAGGCCCCTGGCCCGGGGGGGCGAGCGTCTCGCAATGGCGGTCCGCCAGATGGGACCCCCGATGGAGGGCGGACCCCTTAGGGGGCCCGCCCCCGACGTGGGTCCTGACCTGGCGGGCATGGTCCGGAGGCTGGTGGACCAGCGCCTGGCGGGACCTGGACCATGGCAGGCGGCCCCGGAGGTGGCCCGCGGTGGACCACGAGCGGGTAATCCAATTCGGACCTACAGGGGGGGGAATTTGGAATTCCGGAGGCAAGCACCTTATCAGGTGAGGTGCTATACCTGCAACCGCCTGGGTCACCTGGCGCGGCACTGTCGAAACGCGCGCCGGGATGATCCCCGGCAGTTGAGGTCCTCAACTCCGCCCAGGGGGGAGCGGGTTAGCCGACCCCAGACACCCCCCCGCCAGACCCCGGGAAACTAGAAGGTGTCGGGCACGTAGGGCGGTGTTCGGCAGCAGAGGATGGAGGAGAGCCCTCATTGACGCGACAGGTCATTTATTGTGGCCAAATTGGAACCGGTAGCCTGACAATTAGATGCAAAATTGCCGGCGTGGGGGTAGACGCCGTAGTGGACACAGGAGCTAGCGCCACGATCATCAGCCCTGTGGTCCTTGATTCGAGCGCAGGTGGCTGGGATAAGATCCAGCGCCTGCAAAATTATAGTTTGCAGCTTGCTACCGGGGTAACGGCCCCGATCATAGGGCGTGGTTCTGTGACCCTCAAGTTAGGGTCGGTAAGGAGGGAGATAGATGTTTGGGTGGCGGAGGTGTGCGACCCATGTTTAATAGGGTTGGACCTGTTGACTGCCAGCGGTTGTAAAATCGACTTGTGCCGGGGGATCCTGCAGGTGGGAGTAGAAGAGCTGCCGTTAGGGGGAGTGAGCACGGCCGAGAGAGCGGAGCTGGAGGCTTCCGAGGCCGTGACCATCCCCCCAAGGGCCGAGGCGATAGTGCCGGCCCGGTGGGCAGCTCGCCCAACATGGCAGGAGTCCTGCGGCCTGGTCGAACCGGTGGCAGCGCAGTCCATACCGGGTTTAATCGTGGGCCGCACCCTTGTAAAAACGGACGGACCGGTAGTGGCCGTCCGAGTAGTAAATGTGAGTACAGAACCACGCACTATAGTAAGGGGCACGAGGGTAGCTGGCTGCACCCCAGTTGAGGAAGTCGCGACAGTGAGGGGCGAGAACGTCCAGCCGAGCCGACCCCGGGGGGAGCCTTCAATAACAAGTAGGAATTGGCCCGATCCCATTTGCGAGATGGTAAATCGTAGTAGCGTAGAGTTGGGAGGTACCCAGAGGGAGGCCTTACACAAACTGGTTGGGTCCCATTTGGACCTCTTCTCCCTGTCCACCGAGGATATTGGACGTACGGGCCTGGTGAAACATCAGATCCACACCGGTGAGGCCCGGCCTATTCGTCAGGCCGCCCGACGGCTCCCTTGGAGCAAGAGGGCGGAAGCTGACGAGCAGGTTGCAAAAATGCTCGACGCAGGTGTGATCGAGCCCTCGGGAAGTCCTTGGATGTCACCTGTTGTGCTGGTCAAAAAGAAGGATGGGACCACGCGGTTCTGCGTGGACTATCGCCAGCTAAACAACGTGACACTCAAGGACTCATATCCCCTGCCAAGGATTGATGACACCCTCGATGCCGTTGCGGGCTCAAATTGGTTCACAACTTTGGACCTCAAGAGTGGGTATTGGCAGGTGGAGATGGATAGGGCAGGGAAGGAGAAAACGGCATTTTCCACAGGTAAGGGACTGTATCAGTTTACTGTGATGCCGTTTGGTTTGTGTAACGCCCCCGCCACCTTTGAGAGATTGATGGAGCATGTACTAGGCGGCATGCCATGGCAATCATGCCTGGTGTACCTGGATGACGTCCTGGTACATGCCCAAACGTTCCCCCAGGCACTAGCTAATTTGGACCAGGTGTTCGGGTGCCTCAGACAGGCAGGGTTGAAGCTGAACCCGAGTAAGTGCACTTTGTTTGCAAGAGAGGTGGCCTATCTAGGTCACGTGATTGGCCGCGAGGGGGTAAAAACAGACCCAGACAAAATTAAAGCGGTAGAGGAGTGGCCCGCACCACGTACCATCAAAGAGGTGCGGGGATTTTTGGGACTCTGCTCCTACTACCGGCGCTTTGTGGCGAAATTTGCGGAGTTGGCCCGTCCCCTCCACCGGCTTACGGAGAAGGGGACGCGATTTAATTGGACACGGGAGTGCCACGAGGCCTTCCAAAAATTGAAGGGGTGTCTAACATCCGCACCCCTTCTAGCTTACCCCACTAGTGACGGGACATTTACCCTGGACACGGATGCGAGCCAGGAAGGATTGGGCGCAGTTTTGTCTCAGACACAGGAGGGCGTGGAGAGAGTGATTGGTTATTATAGTCGGGCCTTAAGTAGGCCCGAGAGAAATTATTGCGTCACTCGCAAAGAGTTATTGGCTATGCTGGCTGCCATGAACCATTTCCACCCGTACTTGTACGGGCGGAAATTTTTGGTTAGAACTGACCATTCCTCCTTGCAATGGCTCCTTCGGTTCAAGGAACCGGAGGGCCAAATTGCAAGGTGGTTGGAAAAGTTGCAGCAGTACGATTTTGATGTGGCCCATAGGGCCGGGAAGGCCCATGGTAATGCGGACGCACTCTCTCGGCGTCCTTGTCTGGGGGAAAACTGTAAATTTTGTGCGAGACACGAGGAGAGGGAGCAATTGGGCGATTCCGCCCCGATTCTCGTCGTCCGGGCAACCCGGGTGAGAGGGCCAATTTTGCCACTAACCGCGGACGAGGAATTTGGAGAGTTGGCTTGGAGCACGGCCCAGCAGGAGGATCCTGTTCTGGGGCCGGTGTTCCAATGGGTCAAATTGGGGCAAAGACCAAAGGGGGAAGAGGTCACCCCCCTCGGGGCGCAGACAAAGGCATATTGGGCTCAGTGGCAGACCCTGGAATTGAAAGGCAACATCTTGTATCGCAAGTGGGTGGAGGTTCCCTCTGATCGAACTTCCTGGCTGGTGATAGTCCCTGACAAATTCAAGAACGTCATATTGCAACAGGTGCATGGTACCCGCTCCGGCGGCCATTTGGGCAGGACAAAGACAATATCTCGGGTCCGCCGGAGGTTCTATTGGGTGAATATGGGGCGCGACATACAGGACTGGTGTCGGAGATGCGACGCCTGTTCTGCCAAAAAGGGACCAGCACGGAGGATGAGGGCCCCCCTTCAATTACATCAGGTGGGGGCCCCCCTTGAGCGGGTGGCTATGGATATTCTAGGACCGCTGCCCCGCACCCGCCAAGGTAATAAGTATATCCTCGTTGTAATGGACTATTTCACCAAGTGGCCGGAGGCCTACGCCCTCCCCAACCAAGAAGCAGGGGTGGTAGCGCAGGCCTTCGTGGAAGGATTTGTGTGCCGGCATGGGATTCCACAGGAGTTGCACACCGACCAGGGACGAAATTTTGAGAGCAAATTGCTAAAAGATGTGTGCAGTCTCCTGTCAATTCGGAAAACCAGAACAACGCCTTTAAGACCTCAATCTGACGGGATGGTGGAAAGATTCAATCGAACTCTAATCCAACAACTGGCACTGTTCACCACCACCCGTCAGGATGACTGGGACGAACATCTCCCTTACTTGCTCATGGCCTACCGAACCAGCCAGCACGGGGCCACCGCATGCAGTCCAGCGTTGCTTATGTATGGGCGGGAGTTACGGGCTCCCGCCGACTTGCTATGCGGTCCCGTGCCAGACACAGTGGTTAACCCGCCGAGGGAGGGGTACGCACGTCACCTAGAGGAAGGCATGGAGCTAGTCCATGCCTTCGCCCGCCGCCAACTCCATCTGGCGGGGGAAAAGATGAAGCGCAGGTACGACGACCGGAGCCAGGGGAGTCAATACGCTCCGGGGATGAAGATTTGGTTCTTTAATCCCCGGAGGCGGAAGGGAAGGTGCCCAAAACTCACCTCCCCCTGGCAAGGCCCAGGAGTCGTCCTGTCGCAAATCTGTGACGTGGTCTTTAAGATCAAAATGGGGCCACGAGCCCTCCCTCGGATCGTCCACGCCGACCGGATAAGACCTTACACCGGCGAGCAGGCGCCCCCGTGGATCGCCTCGGCTTTAGATGCCGAGGCGGGACCCAGTACCTCTGAATAAGGGGGGCTTATTAGTGCCAGAGGACTGGGGGATTGAGGAGCGATAGGCCCGATGGGGTGGGATGGCAAATCTGCCACCCTTCCCATGCGGGGGGCAAAGGAGCACTAGATTATGGGGTGTATGGCAGTGAAAACTAGCCCGGGTGGGTTAGGATATGGTGTGTAGGGATCTAGCGAAGATTGACATTAGGTAACGTTAAGATTAGTTAGTGACTGATACCTGTAGTGGGGACGCAGGTAGATTAGTGTGGATTATAATGACGAGGGAGCGCAATAGTTAAAGGGACGACTGGGAAGCGCAAGTTTCAGAAGGGAGTAGTTAGCTGAGATGATGCCGTGTGTGTGAGAATTGAACAGGTGTGATTGCACAGGTGTGCAACTGGACAGGTGTGTGGAGCAGTGTATGAGTAGTGAGTGTGTGGATCAGCGCGAATGCGCTTGGGGAGAGAAGGGTGCAGGTGGCACCAGGTGTGAGAGCACAGGTGTGCAGGTACAGGTGTGTGGAGAGAGTTGGAGTGAGTGGTACGGAGTGGTGTGCATGGTGCGAAGGTGTGGATGGGGGAAGAGTGGACCCCTTTCACGAGCACCCGGGGCGGGTAGTGTAAGTGTTAGGTAGAGGGTGCAGGTAAATTGTGGTTGAATATTGGCATTTGTGGTGCGGTTGCAGAATGGTGTTGTGAATGGGTGCATTAGTGTTGTGGAAATGGCTGGGCGTGTAGCCTGTTAGTGTGTGTAGTTGGTTGGGCACTCCACCACTGTGAGGATGTCGGCCAGGTGAGGCCGCAGGTGGGCTCTGGGAGCCGGTAGAGTTGTGGATGGGGCCCGAGGATCCGGAGGATGGACCCGGGTAGCCCAGTGCCAGAGAGGGCACCGAGTGGGGAGAGTGCCAGAGGGCCTTCCCCAGGTAGTTAGGTTAGGGCAAGGAGCAGGTAAGCTCGGAGGCAACTGCAGTGGTGGAGGTGTGCAGGTGGGTAGACCCACTGGGAGAGGTACACGCCGCAGCCCAGAAATTGTGCGAGGGCACCGGGAGATGAATCGGGGGAGTGAGACCCCAAATTGAAGAGCACCACAGTTTGGCCAATGGGAATTGGTTTTTAGAACCCATAGTGTAAGAGGGCCAATGGTTTGGCCGGAGAGAGACCCCGGGTAGTGTAAAGTTGTTAAAGTCATTTAGGAGATAGTTAGGATTGATGAACCTGTCGCACCATACGCAGCCACTTGCCTGTGGTGATGATGATGACTCCACACCTGTGTTTTCTTTGTTTTGTGCAGGAAATGAAATTGCTGTGGATTTGTGAGACGCATCACGACGTGGATGAGACATTGGGGTGATTCCATCTCTCCCTCCCTAGGAGGGACTGATGATGAATTGGTGATGGCAAATTTTGATGTGCAGTTGGAGATGGCAAATTTTGATGAGAGTTGAAAATGGCAAATTTGATTGGTTAGGAGGGAGAGAAGACGAATTTGGTTTATGGGAGGAACGGGGAAGACAGTAGGGATGTTTGTCGATTTGTAAAGTAGATGTTTATGGGTAGTGTTGTGTTTTGTGGATACAGTAAGGGGTAAGGGAGGGGCCATGTAGGTTACCTGGTGGGGGGGGGGGCGTACGATAGGAACGTACCTGTCTCACCTGGTTCCCATGTGCCCCCAGTGTGCATTACCTTATATTGCGTGCACTTTTGCGCCCTTACCACCTTACTCACTTGTTTCTTCTTTTGTCTCCCACCTCCGAGGATCTGGCTTTGGGGTAGAGAGAGAGGAGAGAGAGGTGCTGGCTACGCAGTTGTGGGCCTGCACTTTCGCTGTTGGCTGCCTGGATCGATACACCATATGGACCGCAATGTTTGTGGCCACCCACAATGGACCGCAGCTCTTTTGCGGCCAAGCACCACCCGTGGAAGGACCTATGGGTCAACGTGGCACCTATGCCATAAAGGTGAACCACTGTTAATTAACACCAAGTGCACCACAAGAAGAGCAAGAGACACCTGCAGGGTTAGGGGTTGTCGAATTTATTTTTATTCCAATGAACAATGGTGACTGCACCGATTGGTGGTGGGGTGGTGCTGTTGATGCTCGGAAAGGGTGCTCTGCACGTTATTAAAGGCCGTCGGCCACAGAGCACTCGTGGGTTGGTGTATCGATGTTGGCAAGCGCGCTCTCTCTCTATGCATAACATCTGCATGTGTTCCTCCAAAAACAGGTCCTGGATCGTAGTGTAAATAGCAGCGTAGTCTTGTAAATAATGCTCCCTACCGGCTGTATGTTTAGTTTGAGAATTCTTTCCGGATTCGGTTATCCTGTGGGTGTGTTTCTGTGAGGAGAAGGGTGCAACGTCGCAGGGGGACATATTTACTCATTTGTGAATATCTGTAAAACTGTCGCACTCAGGGTAGAGTTAATAGTAGAGGGAACTACATTGCGTGCCACACTAAAGTAGGTAAAAATTTATCGGGTCGGGACGCCCCGAGGGTAGAGAAGGGTGCAATGTTGCGAATATGGAATTTGGCCTCCATATCCGCTTGTAAATATTCCCCTATTTTCTCCAATACTCCCCAACTTTCCCCAATCCCCCATTCCCTAGTCCCATTGCATGTAAATAACAATCAGTAGAGCCGACCTTCCCCTTATTCCCCCATTAAATGTCGTGCCCAGGTCCACCGCACCACACGTAGACAACTTTCGGACATCTTCCTAGTTATTCTTAATCTATGTCAGTTAAGGCCTCGTTTCCATTAATTATGACTCTTCGTTGCACCAGAATGTGATTATATGGCATCAGTAGTGAGTTTAGGACCTTTCCCATACCTCCTCCCATCTTCTTCCCCAAACAACAACAATAACAACAACTACAACAACAATTACAACAACAACAGAGGAGATGGCGGCGGAGCGGGGGAGGATGCGTCCTCACACCGGCTCGATTAGCTCCAGACCATGCGCTCCACGGGGTTACCCCGAAGGGGCTGGCTGTCAGCTCCTCGTCAAGGGCGGAGCCTGGTAAACCCCCCCGCACGCACCCAATGAGAAGCAACGTGCCGATTCCACGAGGCGGAGCTAACGAGCCGAGGGCGTGTCACTCCCCGCCGGATATACGCGGCCCCGCGCCGGATGTGACGTCAGATGCGCCTCAGCTTGGAGACTGGAGAGAGAAGCCACCGCCACCCCCAGCGCGACGATACCTCCCCGCATCTCTGGACCGGACCGAGTCGATTCTGCCTTGAGCCAGGAGTGCACCTTGAGCCATCGATACCCGCTGTCCTTTTCATCAACCCCCGTGTGAGTCAGCATTTTGTCCCGTGTGTCTGTCGTCTGTCCGGGGTTAATATAAGAGTGTGTCTAAGTGCCTGTCTTCCTGTAATATACCTCTAGCCCCTGTAATCTAACCTTTTCCGTACGAATATACTTGAGAATCGAAACGTTGGTGTCGTATTGTGTGATTGTAATCCAGCCGGGTGTCTTCTTTTTCTTATTGAGCCAGCATAGCGCGGCTAGTCAACGTTCGGGCACAATCGGGTAACTTGTACGGATACGGCGGCCATCCCGCTCGGCCCACCATACCATCAAAGTCGTATCTGTAACATCGGCCCACCATATCTGTAAAGTCGTATAGTGCATAAAATTATACTATCCGGATCCGGATCTGGAACTTCACCAAAATGTAATCATTTCGTCCTTGTCACATACACTACCCCTCCTCCAAATTTCGACCGAATCAATCCACAACTTTTTGAGATATCATGTTCACAAACAAACAGACAAACAGACAGGGATGAAAACATAACCTCCATCCACCTTCAGTGGCAGAGGTAAATATAAATTGCGCTCTAAGTCTCGAAGCTGGAAGTTTTTCAAAATACTGGATTTCACTATTTTGCATCTGTAAAGGTGGCAACATCTTTTTCAGGAAGTCAGTAGAAATTTTGAAACCTTCGCAAACCTCAAACCAAAATTTATTTTGCCAAATTTGTTTAGCATTTTTGTAATCCTTGTACTAACAGAATCATATTCCAAAATAAATATTATCTGCAAATTAAAGAGTAAACTCTAATTTACTAATGAAGTCTGTCTTGCATAACGGCAAATACACATAAATCACACGATGATTCTCAACTTTTACAGATGTTAGAAAATAACCTCAGGAAGAGGATTCTATTTGAGGCACAACAAAGGTAAGAAAGATTCACAGCAGGAGAATCAGGAGACGAGACTCTCAGCACGAGAAACAGATGTCGAGACTCGCAGTACGTGAAACAAGGGATGACACTCTCAACACGAGAAAGAAGGGATGAGATTCTCAACATGAGGAATGTACGAAAAGACTCGCAGCACAAGAAACAGATGTCTAGACTCTCAGCATGAGAAACACAGGAGAAGATTCACAGCATGAAAGGGAAATGGGTGTGAACTCAAATTTGAATGCAATTCATATATCACTTAATACAACTTCCGATATATATATATATATATATATATATATATATATATATATATATATATATATATATATATATATATATATGTATATGTATATATATATATATATATATATATATATATATATATATATATATATATATATATATATATATATATATATATATAGATATATATATATATATATATAAAGTCTCGTAAGGTAATCTGAAAATATTCCATTGACGTTGAATTATTAAATTCACATTTCTTTATGAACATTCTCACCTGAGCCTCTACTACCCACTTAAGGATTGATGTTTTCCCATCAAAACCTGCACGGAACTGCAGGAGGACCGAACGAGCAGCAATATTGGATACAATGAGGTTCGATGGTGCACCAGGTAGTTCTGCATGACATGGACACAGAATATAATGACGATCGAAAAATGCATACTTGTTTCGACAATTCTACTTATTTACTACATTTCACAGTGTGGTTGAGGAGGAATGGGGAGCAGGGAAACAGTGGGGCAAGCACATCATAATGGTTAGATACCTATACTAGGAAGAGTACCGTTATGTGGCGGGAAAAGTTTCAGTTAATCTATAAATTTAAATAATATTTAATGGTCTTTAAAAAATGATTGTTGTGTTGACCTCTTGGTTTCACTCAGAAACAAAACTCTGAGCTACTTATAGCACCCACAACTAAATGGTGGTGCAACATGGGGCTGTGGAGGTTGGATTTGTCTAAAAAGTGGGCAAAATATCGTGGTTGCGAAACAACATTTGGCATCATCATTTCAAAAGTGAACATTGAGCTTTTCAAACACAGTGCAGGAAATGACCGCCATAAATGGGAGACAGACAAACGCACGGACAGACATCAACCACAATATATAATGGATGAACGTCTTTCCAAGGAACTTCAACACAGAAAGAGACAATTCGCCCCATCAAGCCTGTGCAATGGTTGCCAACCCATGACAGGTTTTTTTGTATACAATATCAAGGCTCATGGAAGAGCTAAAACACAAAACGGAACAGGATGCAACAGGACAAAATAAACAGTAGTGAGAGGATGGGAGGGGGTGGGGGGGGGACCAACATTGGAGGTGAAGGACAAAATAGAGGGAGAATTGGACAGACAATAAGGTAGGTATGGAGGAATGGGGTGCACAGGATGGATGCAGAAGGAAAAAAATTCCCCACCCAAATCCTCTCTATCCCTCCTCTTTCTCCTATCCCTTCCCTCCCCTCCCCTCTCCTATTTCATCACACCCTCCCCCACTCTCTCTCTTCCCCACTCCCCTGTCTCTCCCCCACTCCCTCTCCCACTCACCTCTCCCCCACTCGATCCCCATCTCCCTCCCCCACTCTCTCTCCCTCCTATCCTCTCCCCTCGCTTCCATCCTCTCTCCATCACCCCTCCCTCTCCCTCCCATCTCCTTTCCTCCCCTCTCTATATGTCTGTGCTCTATCCCTTTTAAATGTTGAGCGTCAATCAAGAAGCAACATGTTATATTTTAATGTGTTTGATATAATGAATGCCCTGCCGGGGTTTGAAATGCCAACTTCTTCGACTCAGAGCGGATACTCTAAACTCTTAACCAATGATGTCATCGAGTTCACGGAGTATTAAGTTTAGGTTTATTTTGGACCTCTTTGAAGTCTACTAATAAATATTATATTATGTCACAATGTTAAATGGCCGTTCAATATATTTAATTGAATGATCGCTTTGCACTTAAACTTTTGTTGAAAGACTTTCCGTACTGGTATAGGGGACTGCTTTAACAACACCAGTGTGGTTTGTTCAACTTTATGATCATCATATCTGAACGCACCGTTAAACAAACCAATTCCACGTTGTATTTATACTTTCAAAACGCATCTCGTTTGGTATCATGTGCTTCTTCTGGTTGATTGTTGAGCTTTGCCTACTTTGCCTAAGTAATAGATAATGATCCTTGAGTTACGTCACCACTTACAACCTCACAGCCAGAAATTCTCCAACTCACAGCCAGAAATTCTCCAACTCACAGCCAGAAATTCTCCAACTCACAGCCAGAAATTCTCCAACTTAACAGAGTTCTCCCAGAAATTCAACAAAATTATCTTTGCTTCCTATCACTCAGACAGTTTTCAGTCCAGTTAGTCATTTTACCAACACTTTCACTTACTCACCGCAGGCAGGTTGGTGGTCTTTCTGTCTTCTACCGACTCCTCTCCGGCCTTGCTCCCCCAGCTCTCTCTATGCTCTGTCCCCCCAATATTCCTACAGGTCGCACAAGATCTGCCTGCAACCCTCTTATGATTAAACTGCCAAAATCTAGGCTCTCTGCTCACCTTCACTCTTTCATTCCCCTTTTCTCCCGCCTCTGGAACAAACTCCCCCACTCCCTTCAATCCCACTCCTCCCTCCAGGTCTTTAAAACAGCTGCTCACCACCATCTCTTATCTTCCCCCATCCAAAACCTTGATCTTTTCTACCCCCGCTAATTCACACCAGATACACTTTTTTTGAAATTCCAACTTCTTTCCTGGAAGTTCTTGCAGTGTTCATGTGTTTTATACCTCTCCCAACCCCCCCCCCCCTCCCCCCCACAAGCCCTCTCCATCCCACATTTCTCCCGATGTCCCTGCTCTCAAATGTTGTGTTTGTGTCCTTCCCCGTCTCTCCCCATCTTGTCTACCACTCCCCTTATTTTTGTGTTTTATGTGTCGGTTTGACTTTTTGTGTGATTAATGTTAGCTCTTTTACGAGCCTCGATCTTGTATACAAAAACAAACAAAAAAAAGGTTTTTTAATCATCTGCCTTACTTAATTACTAGTTTTACTGAATAACCACGAGATGTCTGAATCTCACGAGATTGTGAATGAGAAGTGTTGTTTATTTACTTTTAAGATTATTATTAACAAACGAGAATAGCAATGTTGTTAACAATGGGAGGAAAGAGGGAGGAGATTGTGAATTTAATGTTCTGTCATTATTTACTTTTAACATTGTTCTTAACCAATGGGAAGAGGAACAACGTCGGAACAATGCGGGCATGTTTTAATCGTTCAGGTATTCACTTTCGTGCTCCTATTGTTTTAGACTATCATTTGTGCCGAACTAAATTCACATGTTTAATGCTGATATGAAGAGGATGTGATGCACCCCTTTTGAATTGAATTGTCAGTGGAAGAAATTTTTCTATGTTTGACGTGGACAATATAAAATAGGGGCAATACCCCTGGGCGCTCACCTGGTAGAATAAAGCAGTATACTACACTGAGTAAAGGTATTTTAAACCGTATCATGGTATTTTTAACCAATTTCAATGGTTGCTAGAAGACAGGGAAGCATGTCTGTAGGACCCCGCTATTTGCGGTTCTGCTATTCGTGGGTTCCGCGTTTTCTCTATTCACAGTGGTTGGTTTGCAAGTTGTTGGCCACTAGGACCAGGTTTGTGTGATTGGTTTGCAAGGACCTGGTCATCAGGGCACAGTGGTTGGTTTGCAAAAAGTTGGGCACTAGGACCGGGTTTGTGTGGTTGGTTCACAAGGAGCTGGTCATCAGGGCACAGTGGTTGGTTTGCAAAAAGTTGGCCACGAGGACCAGGTTTGTGCGATTGGTTTGCAAGGAGCTGGTCATCAGGGCACAGTGGTTGGTTTGCAAAAAGTTGGGCACTAGGACCGGGTTTGTGTGGTTGGTTTGCAAGGACCTGGTCATCATGGCACAGTGGTTGGTTTGCAAAAAGTTGGGCACTAGGACCGGGTTTGTGTGGTTGGTTCACAAGGAGCTGGTCATCAGGGCACAGTGGTTGGTTTGCAAAAAGTTGGCCACGAGGACCAGGTTTGTGCGATTGGTTTGCAAGGAGCTGGTCATCAGGGCACAGTGGTTGGTTTGCAAGTAGCTGGCCACGATGACCAGGTTTGTGTGATTGGTTTGCAAGGACCTGGTCAACAGGACACAGCGGTTGGTTTGCAAAAGGTTGGCCACGAGGACCAGGTTTGTGTGATTGGTTTGCAAGGACCTGGCCATCAGGGTACAGTGGTTGGTTTGCAAGTTGTTGGCTACGAGGACCAGGTTTGTGTGATTGGTTTGCAAGGATCTGGTCACCAGGACACAGTGGTTGGTTTGCAAGTTGTTGGCCATGATGACCAGGTTTGTGTGATTGGTTTGCAAGGAACCACTGTCACTAGGACACAGTGGTTGGTTTGCAAATAGCTGGCCACGATGACCAGGTTTGTGTGATTGGTTTGCAAGGACCTGGTCACCAGGACACAGTGGGTGGTTTGCAAGTTGTTGGCCATGATGACCAGGTTTGTGTGATTGCTTTGCAAGGACCTGGTCACTAGGACACAGTGGTTGGTTTGCAAGTTGTTGGCCATGATGACCAGGTTTGTGTGATTGGTTTGCAAGGACCTGGTCACCAGGACACAGTGGTTGGTTTGCAAGTAGCTGGCCACGATGACCAGGTTTGTGTGATTGGTTTGCAAGGAGCGAGTCATCATGGCACAGCGGTTGGTTTGCAAAAAGTTGGCCACGAGGCCCAGGTTTTTGTGATTGGTTTGCAAGGACCTGGTCATCAGAGTACAGTGGATGGTTTGCAAATAGCTGGCCACGATGACCAGGTTTGTGTGATTGGTTTGCAAGGACCTGGTCACCAGGACACAGTGGTTGGTTTGCAAGTTGTTGGCCATGATGACCAGGTTTGTGTGATTGGTTTGCAAGGACCTGGTCACTAGGACACAGTGGTTGGTTTGCAAGTAGCTGGCCACGATGACCAGGTTTGTGTGATTGGTTTGCAAGGACCTGGTCACCAGGACACAGTGGTTGGTTTGCAAGTTGTTGGCCATGATGACCAGGTTTGTGTGATTGGTTTGCAAGGACCTGGTCACTAGGACACAGTGGATGGTTTGCAAGCAGCTGGCCATGATGACGAGGTTTGTGTGATTGGTTTGCAAGGACCTGGTCACTAGGACACAGTGGTTGGTTTGCAAGTAGCTGGCCACGATGACCAGGTTTGTGTGATTGGTTTGCAAGGACCTGGTCACCAGGACACAGTGGTTGGTTTGTAAGTTGTTGGCCACGATGACCAGGTTTGTGTGATTGGTTTGCAAGGAGCGAGTCATCAGGGCACAGCGGTTGGTTTGCAAAAAGTTGGCCACGAGGACCAGGTTTGTGTAATTGGTTTGCAAGGACCTGGTCATCAGGGTACAGTGGTTGGTTTGCAAGTTGTTGGCTACGAGGACCAGGTTTGTGTGATTGGTTTGCAAGGATCTGGTCACCAGGACACAGTGGTTGGTTTGCAAGTTGTTGGCCATGATGACCAGGTTTGTGTGATTGGTTTGCAAGGAACCACTGTCACTAGGACACAGTGGTTGGTTTGCAAATAGCTGGCCACGATGACCAGGTTTGTGTGATTGGTTTGCAAGGACCTGGTCACCAGGACACAGTGGTTGGTTTGCAAGTTGTTGGCCATGATGACGAGGTTTGTGTGATTGGTTTGCAAGGACCTGGTCACTAGGACACAGTGGTTGGTTTGCAAGTAGCTGGCCACGATGACCAGGTTTGTGTGATTGGTTTGCAAGGACCTGGTCACCAGGACACAGTGGTTGGTTTGTAAGTTGTTGGCCACGATGACCAGGTTTGTGTGATTGGTTTGCAAGGACCTGATCACTAGGACACAGTGGTTGGTTTGCAAGTTGTTAGCCACTAGGACCATGTGTGTGTGATTGGTTTTCAAGTTGTTGGCCACAAGGACCGGGTTTGTTTGATTGGTTTGCAAGTTGTTGGTCATCAGGACACTGTTGTTGGTGCAATTGGTTCATAAAGAGCTGGTAATAACAACCGAGTTATTGCTGTGATTGCTGCACAAGAGCTCGTGATTAGGACCATCCAGACTGTTGGGAATCCTCCAACTTTATAACCATATATCAATAAGTCAGGACACGTATTCTCTACATCCTATGGTTATCATCCATAACTCGATTATATTGTTGTCTTTGCGGATATGGTCAAGCTACTGGCCAAAAGTCTTACTTTGTGAAAAAACACCATGAGATTTTAAAGTTAATATGACTGTAGATGAGACAGAAAGTTTATCAACCAGAAAGACAATAACATTTATCAACCAAAGACTTGGATCATAGATTCATAGTGCCAAAAATAATTGTGAACTGAAAGAGCATTTCCTTGTGAGCATCTCAATCTCAAATAGTAAAAGCCTTATTCTGCATGTCCATCTGATGATTTTCTCTAAAATTCTCGACCAGGGACCATATCACCCATATCATTATACAGGTGTTTCTCCAAGGATTTCCGATTCTACAGAACTTTTTCCATTATGAATGAATTATATGTTTTATAATTGAGCTTACTGAACCGCTATTTGTACTGAAGAATGGTGAGATCTCATGAGATTGTGAATTAAACATGAGTTTGATTTCCGTCATATCTCATGAGTGGGCTCATCAGACATGAGTTCCATCATTGTTTACTTTTAACGTTGTTCTGAATGACCAATAACAGAAATGTTGTCAAGAATTATTGGAAGAAAGGGGGAGGGAAGGACAGAGAGTTGGGGGGAGAGGGGGAAGGGGTGAGTGGGTAGAGTTGGGATAGGGGGCTTGAGGCATTGCGAGGGGGTTTGAGTGCTCGGGGTTGGGAGGAGGGGTTGAGGACTTGGGACTGGCAGGGAGAGTTAAGGACTCAAAGACGAAAAGGGGAGGGACAACGAGAGTTAGTGTGGGGGCAGATAAGGGGCAGAGGGGTTGGAAGAGGATGTTGAGGCTTTGGGAGGGGAGGGGTTGAGATGATGACTCGGAGTGGGAGGCCTGAGGACTTGGGGTTGGGAGGGGAATTTTCAGAATTGAAGTCACATTTTACATTATGCCAAATTCATTGCTCGTGAAAAATAATAAAAAGAGTGAATATTTACATTTATAAAAATAATGTAGATTATATTGATAAAAATTCTGATCAAAGAGGATACCATTCCAAAACGTCAATAATAATCAGCTGTGAATTTACTGCTTGATCCACAAGATGGCTTTACCAGGTGGTATGCCGGAGGAGATGCTGGTGGCAGTTACGGGACCCGATCCCACGGTCGTGCGAGCAGAAATTTCGATAACATATGTTGTCAGAGCTGCCAGGCCAGTGACACGATACTCGAGGGTGCTGTTAGAAAGGTTGTGGGTCACTCGGTTGTGAGTCTTGTTGAATTCCACCCAAGAAACCTTGTACCCTGTGGAGGAGAGAGAAGATAAATGACTTTTACAGGCGTAACCTTAAAATGGAGACAGGGAGGGCAATAGTGTGTCGTGACAGAAGGCCATATAGCTAACAAAATGCTGTGGCCATGACACTATGACCTAAAATGATGCTAGATGCTAGACTCCATAATTGAAACTTAAAGAAATAGTTTGGCAATTCATGACAAATGTGGGCAAGTTGCAAAAATGAGCAGATTTTGTGCACGTTGCTCATGTGAATGCAACTTAACAGTATTATGCAACAACTTTGGTCATCAGCCTACAGGGAACGTTTTGCAGTGTCCTCAGTTTTAAATAAAGCACTCCATTAGTTATAACTACTGCCAGGCATCCAAGAGACGAGCACAATCAGAGCTTATTACAAAAGCTAATTTCGCTACCCAAGGCAATAGAAACCCTTTTTTCTTGCTAAACCCCGATCAAAGGTGACAGATAAATTAAAATCATGCGACTTATTGAGATTGCATAGACACAATTGGAGGCAATAACACAATTTTCACCGTTTCAGCTATTTAATCATTTTGCCGGAGCATGCTTTATCTCCCCATGACAAATGCTTATCAGAGGGGTGTGCAAAAGGTATTATGAAAGAGATACCGCACTCACAATGCCCCAATAAAGACGAACAGTGTAACCAGGACTATATATATATATATATATATACAGTGTATATACTACATACTACATACTATATAGAGTAATAACACTCAGTCCTTCCAATAAAGCAACCAAGAAAAGGTTCACAGGATAAGCCCTTGTGCAGCTTTTCTTGGTTGCTTTATGCGGCCTGCTTTGAATATAAGGGCCGAACCGAGCATTGATTAATTCTATAGTCCCAGTTGAAGCTTGGATGATTGCGGTTGAGAGACCGGTTTCATCAACACTTGGCCTTTCTATTCAAAGAAGGCTGCTTAAAGCAACTGAGAGAAGCTGCAAGGTAAGCCTTTGCTGATTCAAACTCCACCCAAGTTCCTCTATAGCTGCAGATATTCACAAGTAGTACATACATGAGAATCCCATTGCTGATTGCCACACTTCAGCCAGCGGACTGGTTTCATCACTCGTTTCATCAGCAGCAGTGCAGACAGAAATGCGCAACACAGAAGTTCCCAAGCAAGTACCACATGCATTGTCAATGGCAGTTAACATATAAATAACAAGATCCAATCACATCTCTCACCCGTAATTGGAGGGGATAACCAATTAGCTCTCACCTAATTAACTACCTCAGTTTGCAAGAATTATGAAATTAATTAACTCCTCCCATGCTCTTTCAGCCGAAAAAAAGCTACATAAAGCAACCATGAAAAGCTACACAAGGTGAGCCATTTGAGAAGTGAGACAGAAGCCAAACAGTTCAATCTTGGTTTCATCAGACCACAGAATCTTGTTTCTCACAGCCTGAGAGTCCTTTAGGTGCTTTTTTTGCAAACTCCAAGCGGGCTTTCATGTGTCTTTCACTGAGAGGCTTCCGTCTGGCCACTCTCCCATAAAGCCCAGATCGGTGGAGTGTTGCAGTGATGGTTGTCCTTCTGGAAGTTTCTCCCATCTCCACACAGGATCTCTGGAGCTCAGCCAGAGTGACCATCGGGTTCTTGGTCACCTCTCTTTTCAAGGCCCTTCTCACCCGATTGCTCAGTTTGGCCGGGCGGCCAGCTCTAGGAAGAGTCCTGGAGGTTCCAAACTTCTTCCCTTTAAGAATTATGTAGGCCGCTGTGCTCTTGGGAACCTTCAATGCAGCAGAGATGTTTTTGTAGGCTTCTCCAGATCTGTGCCTCGACACAATCCTGTCTCTGAGCTCTGCAGGCAGTTCCTTCTGCCTGCAGAGTTTTTGCTCTGATATGCATCGTCAGCTGTGAGACCTTATATAGACAGGTGTGTGCCTTTCCAAATCATGTCCAATCAATTGAATTTACCACAGGTGGACTCCAATCAAGGTGTAGAAACATCTCCAAGATGATCAAGAGAAATGGGAGGGACCTGAGCTAAATTTCAAGTGTGATAGCAAAGGGTATGAATACTTATGTCAATGTGATATATCAGTTTTTTATTTTTAATAAATTTGCAAAACTTTCTAAAATCCTGTTTTCTCTTTGTCATTATTGGGTATTGAGTGTAGCTTGATGAGGGAAAAATGAATTTAAACGATTTCAGCACAAGGCTGCAACATAACAAAATGTGAAAAAAGTCAAGGGGTCTGAATACTTTCTGAAAGCACTGTATATAATAAGTGTTATATATATCTATATCTATATCTATATCTATATCTGTCTATATATATATATATATATATATATATATATATATATATATATATATATATATATATATATATACATATATATATATATATATATATATATATATATATATATATATATATATATATATATATCTATCTATAATTCCATTAATCTCTGTGTGTATGTGTGTATGTGTGTATGTTTGTCTGTGACCGCTGTTTCTCGACAACTACCGGTCCGATATACTTTAAACTTGCCAGGTATATTGCTGGGGACCCGAGGATGTGCCTTTTCAAGGTTTCATATTAATCGGAGAAGTAGTTACCGAGCTATGGCGATTTCTTTACCAAACACTGCAAGCCGTTCGCTTTGGACCAAACCATTGCATGTAAATAGAGGGGGGGGGGTTCTGTGGTCGTTGCGAATGGACCAAACCATTCATGTAAATAGAGGGGGGGGGGGGTTCTGTGGTCGTTACTGCCACGTGGTTTCAAAGTTTTTTTTTGTTGTTGTTGTTTGCACGCATGTTTTTTTGCACCCACGTACGGGCACGCCCTAGGATGTTTACACACACACACCCCTACACAAATTTTTTTTTTTTTTTTTTTTGGCAAGGAACGGGCACCCACGTACGGGCACGTCCTAGCTTATATATAGTACGGGCATGCCCTAGTATCTATAATTCCACTAATCTCTGTCTGTGTGTGTGTGTGTGTGTGTGTATGCGACCGCTGTTTCTCGACAACTACCGGTCCGATATACTTGAAACTTGCCAGGTATATTGCTGGGGACCCGAGGATGTGCCTTTTCAAGGTTTCATATTAATCGGACAAGTAGTTACCGAGCTATGTCCAAAAAACGATTCAACCAATCAGAGAGCAGCGAGTTATCACGTGTGCCGAACGTGCCGAACAGACTCTGCCTCGGACGGCACATTTGAGAGCGTATTCATTTATTTCACGTTGGCAAACTATGTTGGCGTTAAACTATGTTTTAAAACTAATTAAAACTACTTTGCGATTCATCGTAACTGCGATTCGTAACTGCCGTTCGCTTTGGCTTTGCGAATGGACCAAACCATTTCATGTAAATAGAGGTGGGGGATTGTCACCGTACTCGCAAGCCGTTCGCTTTGGACCAAACCATTTCATGTAAATAGAGGGGGGGGGGATATAATTTTAGATATAGATATAGTACGGGCATGCCCTAGTATATATAATAGCAATATGAAATTAATGTATGTATGTCAAGGGCATGTGCACCACATCACCTCCATTGTTTGATGGCTTCCGTGGGCACATCTAGGTCTGTTATAAGTTAAGATTTAAGGTCTTAACCAATAGACAGTGGAGCTGTCGATCATCATTTTGCCCTTTTTGGGTCTCGTCAGAACAACACACCAAACAATCACTTATTTATGATAATGAAACACCAAATGTGGTTAACTAATACAATAAACCCCCTAGCTTGGTGAAGCAGCAAGGTACAGATCATGTCCCACAACTGCCAAAACTGCACGGACTGTGTGTGAGAAACAATGGCCACCGACCACATAACGCTTCATGTCAGCCCTGCTGCACACCAAACAGCAGGTGGAGTTTTGTTCAGAAACAATAATAAAAATATACAGCCCCGAGTGGGCTGATGGTAATCCCTTGAGGTTGTAGTTCATGGAAGGGGTTTAGGGGGTGGGCACCCCTCATCCCCTTGGAGGCCACCTGATTTTTTTTAAAAATCGAAAAATCTAAGACCCGGAGATCCTGCGGACCATCTAGTAGAGGGGCTGCATTGGGTTTTAGAGCAATAGGTTGGTAAATAAGGGATGAGTAGGGATCCAACGTTTCAGGGGGTTTAAAATATTTAAGTTTAAGTTTAATCCCCACTGGGAGTCCCCATGATCCGAAATGAAAAATAAAATCCTGGGCAATGTGCGGGCTATTGAGTAGAAGGACTGTATCGGGTTTCAGAGCAATCGGTTTGCAAATAAGAGATGAGTGAATAGGGATCCGAAATTTGGGGGGTAACCCCCCTGGAAAACCCTATATCCGAAATCGAAAAATAGAAGCCCAAGCGATTGTGAGGGCCACTGTCTTGTATTCATGTGTCAAGTTTCAGAACAATCAGCCACGTGATAAGTGAGGAGTAGCAAAAATAGCAAGAAGTTAACAGACAGATGGACGACGGAGGGACGGACAGACATCCGGACACCAAGATCCATTTTATAAGTTCATCTCTTCGAGAATAGAGTTGAGATGACCTAACCAGAAACAACTCGAGAGTTCATAGAACACAATACCCCGCACAACCTTCAAGTATATACAGGTGGGCCTTTCCATTCACGGTGGTTACCTGCTTGAAAATCCCCATAAACTGCAAATCCGCAAACTTATGGGGTAATGGGGAAAATGGTTATTAAGTTATTTGGGCTGTTTATTTTCATGAATAAAATAATTATTAAGAACATAAAAAAGTATTATTATTATTATTATTATTTCATATGCAGCCTTTTGCCGAGTAGATGCTTGGAAGGATGACAAGCTGAGTCAACCCACCTGGTGTTGTTTAACAGCATGACAGGGGCTTAAACTCAAGACCTTAAGATCATAAGGCAGCCACCTTCACCGTTAATCTAACTTATTCACATTTTGTCTGCATTTTTTAGCTTTATGACTTTGGAGTAGCTTGTGAAGATTTTAAATATTAAGTTTGACTTGAAAGCATCATGAAATAAGCAGCTCAGGTGGCATCAAAATGTGAAAACTTTGGAGGAGGCGAATACTTGTGCAGGCCTATGTAAATTGGGAACTTTTAAAATGATTCTGGAAAACCAAGACAGAGAAGTTGCTTCCCATGGGTGTTTCTCGTCACGAGGTAGAGGAAGTTCTATAATAACTTGTTTTCTTAAAAACACATCAGGAGTGTACAAAGAAGAATGCTCAAGCAGTAACAACAAAACACATCATGAGATTGCATTAATCATGCTGACAAAATTTAAAGAAATTCGTCTAATAATCAATAACTAAAAGTTGTGACACTCACCAAAAAGAATTCCATTTTTATCACGTGGCTCTTCCCAGCTGATTTTCAACGACGTGTCCAGAATCTCTGAAAATCTTAAATTCCCTACTGGGTCAGGGACTGGAAGATACAAACAGGATTTTTAAAACAATAAAGAGCAATCAGATAGTGCAGACTCTTGCCATGAGCTGTTTTGTACGGTGTTTGAGTGATTGGAAAATTGGTTAAAATCATCCATAATGTAGACATTAGCATGTAAAGCATAATCATCAGTAATTTCTCCATCAGTAAGCATAATAAGCAAGCATCAGTAAGGACCACATTGGTAAAGCATCAGCAAGCTTATTCTATTCTTTAGTATGCAGGACAAGACTGTGGAGTAACATCAATGGCTGAAGGCGTGGCTGTGCTGCTGATCTAACGCCCTCTGTAGGTTAGGGAAGAAATTTGGAATGTGGCCAAGGTGCGGGTGATAGCTCGCCTAATCTTAGCACAGTAAGTGTGGTCACATAGTTTCTCCACAGTTGATTTGTAATACCCTCTCCACCTACCATTGAACGGCACTATACGGTACACATCGCGGTTCAGAGGAGGACAAACAACGCAGTATTTTTGGTTTATTATATACATTAAATGAAATTAATGAACCGCCTCATGTTCCAATAGTAGAGTGATCCTCAACTCGTTTCAGTCCACGAACCACCTGACCAATCAAAAAAAATTGTGGACCACCTCCTTTTTGAGACATGATAAAAAAAAAGATTAGACAACCAACATTTTGGTTTGAAATTTATTTCCCACGCCGTGTGACTTTGGACAATGTTCCTGTGGACAACCGAAAAAAAAAATCACCATGGACCACCAGTTGAGAACCACTACAATAGTACGTAATTAATGGATGTAGTCTCCTTCCAATAGTGTATATTTAATAGACATACTCATATTTCAAAAGTACATAATAAATAGATGTACTCACATGTCAATAGTATGTAATTAGTAGATGTATTCACATTCCAATAGAATGTAATTAATAGACATACTCACAATTCCAATAGTATGTAATTAATAGACAAACTCAAATTTCAATAGTACATAATTAAGACGTACTAACGTTCCAATAGTATGTAATTAATAAACGTATTCACTTTTACCGAATATGCAATTCGTAGATGTTCACGTATTGCAATAATATGTATTTAATTACGTACTCATAATTTAAATTGTACGTAATTAATAAACATACTGACATTCTGTGTGGACAGACAAAAAAAAAATCACTCACAGAGCGACACTTGGCAAAAGAGAACAAAGTAGATTGGCACTTGGTAGAGCATCCTTTTAACTTCACAAATAATTGGTGGTTGAATTATGTGACCTGATATGCAAATCTTCTTCAAATTAAGTTAATCGAATGAAAATTGTCAATTTTAGAAATTTGGCCTATGTTGACCTTTTGGCCTATTTGACCTCCAAAATAGTTGGTGGTTGGTTTCATTAAACTGATATGCAAATCCTATTCAGATTTCAAGACAATCGGATGAAAATTGAGAATTTTAGAAATTCAAAAAAAATTTGTTGACCTTTGGCCTATTTTGACCTTTTGGCCTATGCTGATCTCAAAAATAGTTGGTGGTTGAATTCAGTTAGCTGATATGAAAATCCTATTCAAATTTCAAGGTAATCGGATGAAAATTGAGGATTTGAAAATATGAAAAAAGTGGTTGACCTTTGCCCTATGTTGACCTCGTGACCTATGTTGATCTCAAAAATAGTTGGTGGTTGAATTCAGTTCGCTATGTTAATCCTATTCAAATTTCAAGTGAATCGGATGAAAATTGTGGATTTTAAAATCTGAAAAAGTGGTTGACCTTTGGCCGATGTTGACCTTGTGACCTGTGTTGATCTCAAAAATAGTTGGTGGTTGAAGGTGAATTCAGTTCGCTGATATGTTAATCCTATTCAAATTTCAAGTTAATCGGATGAAAATTGAGGATTTTAGAAATTTGAAAAGGTTGTTGAACTTTTGGCCTATGTTGACCTTTTGGCCTATGTTACAACAACACAACATGCATTGTAAAGGCCATTTTCCCTACTAGAGCGGGGGTTAGCCTTGCGGTTCCCATGACAATCTTCTTCATTTTCCCCTATTTTCTGCATCTCTCCTTGTTAACCCCCTTGCCCGCATTTCTTCTTCCACCATCTTTAGCCAAGTCTTCCTCGGTCTTCCCCGTCCTCTACTTCCTTCTACATTCATTTCCATCACTCTTCTCAACCAGTCACTTTCATCCTTCCTCAACACATGACCAAACCATCTCAACCTGTTCCTCTTCACAGCATCAATCACAGGCTCTATTCCCATCATCTTTCGCAATTCATCATTTGTCTTCCTCTCTCTCAACGATACTCCGCACATCCGTCGAACCATTCGCATTTCCACCCTTTCCAACCTTCGTTGCTGCTCTACGTTCATTACCCATGTCTCGCTCCCATAAATCATAACACTTCTCACACATGCAGATACACCTTTCCCTTCAGCTTCAACGACACTCCCCTCATCATCAGCACGCCACTCAGTTCCCGAAACCTCTTCCATGCACATCTCACTCTAGCAACCGTTGCCGAGTCTGATCCACCTTCTCCATTCAGCATGTCTCCGAGGTAGCAAAATGTTTTCACACCTTCCAGTTTCACGCCGCCTCCAAGATCCAATTCAACATTTCCTCCATCTGCAGCTCCCTCTGTGCACACCTTACATTTGAATGTAACTGCCACACTGGTTAATGACCCTCTCAGACCACTACATTTTTGATGAACCCACTCAGCGCACATTGAACATTGAATGGAGTTCACTCCGACACCCTTCCTACACACAGCACAGGGCCACTTCCCAGTTCTTTCCACCTCACCACATGCTTTACCACTTGCCATCACCTTCGTCTTTCCGATATTCACCTTCAGACCTTTTGTCTCCATACATTCCTTCCACTTGTTCATCTTTTCCTTCAGTCCATCCATACTTTCTGCAATCAACACCAGATCATCTGCATACAACAACTCCCATGGTAAACCCTCCTTTACGTTCTGAGCCAGCACCTCCATCACAGCTACAAATAGTAGTGGACTTAGTACCGACCCCTGATGCACTCCCACCTTCACCTGAAGGTGAAGCCTATGTTGATCTCTAAAATAGTTGGTGGTTGAATTAACTTAGCTGATATATAAATCCTATTCAAATTTGAAGTCAATCGGATGAAAATTGAGGATTTTATAAATTTGAAAAGGTTGTTGACCTTTGGCCTATGTTAACCTTTGAGTCTCAAAAATGTATAGGATTTTGTCAGATGACCAACTCTACCATTTGATGAAGTTTAGTGAAGATCGGTTTAAAATTGTGACCTGTAGGCAAGTATAAGTACGCAGACAGACAAACAAACACACACACAAACAAACCGGAGTGATCAACATACTTACCAAAAAAAAAAAAATGTTTTGCCAAGTAACAAGCACACGGACCCAAATTCAAGAATCATTCTGAGTATTGCGCTGCAATACATGTCCCCTACCGGCAGTCTGTCATCCAGAAAACTGTTGGGGAAATTACCCAGGGTTATTCACCCACAGGTTCTGAATCGTTCCCAATCGCTAATTACGGGCTCACCTGTGATTCGCACTCGGGACTTCGATTTATACACCTTGCAGACAGGTCAGCAGAAGCACGAGAAAAGAAGTTGTTGAGAAAGAACCTTTTGAGTCGCTAAATATCAGTAATTTAATATATTATCCGGTTCACGATCAATGATTGATGTGTATATATATGTTGCTCGGCTTGGCTCCGCCCCTCACGAAAGCACGCGCTGTATCGTGCTTTTGACGTTCGCGAGACGAGGCTAATGGCGGGCGTTGCGGCTTGAGGAGAACTCTAGAATAAACAAGAGATATCCATTTTTTTCATATTTTCGTTTAATTAACGATATCTGCCAAACCACGTGCCCTATCGCAAATTCCAAAAGGACATTTTAGTAGACTGAAATGCTGAACAGATCTGTGAAGTTTCCCCTCGATTGGATCAAAAATGAGGGAGCGGCTCGGTTTTAAATGTTCATGCTTAAAAACGTCATACCTCTGAAACCATGTGACGCATGACGTCATGCTCGCTGACGTTTTTGTTTGTCATGGGTATGCGATTCTGCCTGCAAAGTTTGGCGTCGATCCGTTCAGCCGTTGCAGAGAAAAAGGGGTTTTCGTGTTTTCACAAAAAACAATATGGCGGCCGAACCACGTGACCTGTGACGTCATAATTACCATTAAAATATTCTTCAGACCGAGTTCCCCATACGGTGAAAATTTGATCTCAATCGGTCCTATTATTGCAGAGAAAATCTTTTTTAAAGGAACTTAAAACTTCAAATGGCACTGAGTTAAGGATCATCAGAATTATCAGAATTCCCAAAGTTCAAAGTGCCATAACTTTGTCAAAAATGATTGAAACGTCGTGAAGTTCGAACTTGATCTGTAACTTATCATGAGGAAACCATGTGCCAAGTTTGAAATCATTAGCATTAAGAGTTTAGAAAAATAAGTCCGGAAAACTGTTCTTTGCGTGACGGACTGACGGACGGACAGACTGACAGACGGAGGGACAGCGTGCAAACCCATAGTCCCCTCCGGTGTACACCGGTAGGGGACTAATAACCTCTCCTCTGTTGAGAGCAATACAAAGCAAGAATAGGTGTTTTTAGTATACTACCTGGGTCATTTTAGGATAGTCTGGCAGGATGGTGCACTGGTGCAGAGTAAGCACAGCACTTGCCCAAACAGAACAATAAACTTCCCTCAAATTGGTTTTGCAAGCAGGGAAAGTGTTCCCCCTCTCAGATGGACATTAAGGCTTGTGTCCCTTTGGTGGATACCAAACATCCTATGGTACGTCTTTCGTGACGTGTAGAAAAGGTATTGCCAGCACCCTGAACAAATTACAAATTCCTATCCAAATCAGCTTCAGTTGAACACCAGTCCTCGCTAGCAGGTTTGAAAAATATTGGGCCACAAACCTTCACGGACTGACCCGACAAACAACATGGGAATGCTTGCGGCAGTAGTGGTGGTAGCTACTTTATTCGGGAGCAGATACCACACATTGACTTTTGCATGCACCGTCGCAAGCAAATTTGTTTGATCACGAGGTGCAACACATGATTGCACAGAACTATAATGTATAAAACTGTTGGAGTGGTACAACTTGAAAATAGCATTCCTCAAACTGGGAAAGGTGAATGTCTAACAGTTGACAAAATAACCATGCATTATCGGTTTAAGGAATGCCGGTACCACGAGAGCCTAATTCCCACACTATACTCATGAGGAATGTACCAACGGGAGCAAAACAAAGCACTGAACAAAAGATTTCGACGCTCACATTTTGCAGTTCAGGTTGGCCTATTATTCCCATCTAAGCATGTCAATAATTCCTTGATGCTTTTTGTAGGTTAAAATCCAATATATTTTATCAGTTTAACTACTGTCTCATGCTAATACACTTACACTTCAGCTAACAGTACATTTCTGTCTCTGCGAATGTCCTTATCCAGGAACGATGCACATATAAGCTTTTCCATGAGCCCTTTGAGAGTTAGTCAGCTGATCCTGACCCACAGATGACTTCTCAATCTTCACATACAATGTCAATCTGCCTTCTCTGTAAATTATGGTTCAAACCTACAAAATTATATATATATATATATATATATATATATATATATATATATATATATATATATATATATATATCTTAGTTTAATTCACCAATAATGTCCGTCCATCCGTCTGTCTGTCCGTTTGAAGGTACCGCAAAAACGGCTGAACTGATTGCAATCATATTGTCGTGCGACTCCGGTTAACACCAGAAGGTCGCGGATGGACCGAAACGGATTTAATGGAGGCGATAACCAATACGGATTTTACTATGGTCACGCGGGAGGAAGAAGGAAAATGGAGGCTGCGCAAGCGCTTAACTGCGACACCCCGACCCAGTAGGGGCAATCAACTCAAGCGGGCACAGGTTTGAATGGGAAAGGAAAATAATACAAGGGTTTATTGAACTGGAACGCAGGAACAGGAAAACGCGATAATAAACTAATAAGAAGCCTAAATTGGGACGTCCCCACACACAGATATCAGAAACGAGACACAGGAATATGAATTAAAGGAAAAGAACACGTTGTGTAAAATGTAATGGGGATTGGCCTTATCTGTCCCTCGTCTTGTCTTGGTATCGTCCACCATGCGGCTCCAAGCTCCGCTCGTGCTCGCGCACCACCAGGCCTTGCTCCAAATTCCAAAGCACCCACGAGGTCCCACAACAGGAAAAGCACCGCACGTCCAACGCAGGCTAGCGGCTCCAAGCGAGGTCGATCTTCACACACCTGCCTGCCACGTCCCAGTCAGCTCCCCCAAAGCAAACGTGCAAGAAGCAAGCGAACTCCACACGGGCTATGACTCAACTCAACATGGGCTGCGCAAGACGAAGCGCCGGATGTCCAAAAAGGCGAGCTGTGCAAAGAAGTGCACGAACCGCAAGAGATTCAAGAGCCGCTAGAGACTGCCAGAGCTGCGAAGGACGAAGAAGAGAAGAGAGAAAATGGCGTTCGGCGCTCCCTTAAATAACCTTTTTGGTGACGTCAGCCATGGTGCGCTACCAACCAGCGACTTTCACCGAACCTTCCAGCTTCATGCCTCTCGCACTCATTGGCTGGAGGTTCGCGCCCAGTGCGCCGACCAATCACAGGACCGTAGCGTGGTGATAGCACGTAGCATGTAGCGTGGTGATAGCTCGTAGGTGCAGCTGGCCGCGGTCCATGCGGCGGCGCCCCGAGCCGGCCCCCCCCTTGCCTGTCCGTCTTCCAAAGTCATGTCAGGGAAGGGAATCATTTAATGTTGCACTAAGGAGATCCTAAATAAGTGTCTAATTGTGTGCATTGCCATGAGGGACAAAGGTTTAGCTACCAGGTGTGACACACAGGGGAGCTACTCTTTAATCCCTACTCTACTTATCACTCAAACATCCTGGTATGCTCACAGGTATACTCTTAACCGACAAAACGCCTACACATGAAACTTATTACAGGTCAGATTCCTTACCGCGACAGACGAAGCACGTTACCTACACAGATCTATCTGGCTCTACATATCACTACCCTACCGACATAACACAACCCCCCCTTGGAATCGTAGCTCCTGCAAGGTTCACTGCAGGCGTTACCATTCCAGCATTAATACTTACTGTCTCACACCTACATAGCCTATGAAATAAATCAGTAGGGCTGTGGGAAGTGAGTCGGACTTCCTACCTATACTCCTTAACATGCTAATCCCCTTAACAATCATGCAATCAAATATTTACAATGATCTCATCCGTTGTTCCTGCAGAGGGAGGAAACAAAAAAACAAAACTCAAAAATCCTACCTTACCCACAAAACTTACCCTTATCTTGCAAAAATTCAAAACTCTATGCATTTGTACAACCCCGGTCTGCAGACTGCGTCCCCCGGTGGATGCAACAAGACACAACCTTACCTGCGGGGACATCCCCAATGCGCCCCTAAATTTCCACGGGCCCTGTCCAGATGTTACAGGTGAGTGACATGGCTCGGTGGATTTCGCCCACATTCATTCAACACAAACCCCTTAACCACTCACTCATTCCGTCACTCCTTGCACACAAAATCATTTCAAAGCACATATTTCACCCCCCCCCCCCCCCCCGGCAGGACCATGGCATTGATGTCGTATACATGTGTGCATTCCTCAACTAGGCAGCAGGGAGGTACCGCACAAGCAAGATGGTGGAGGCGCTTCAGGCTGTGGTGCCCGCAGTCCCAAAACAAGTCAACCGACTTACAAGTTCATTGCCCCCCCCCCCCCCCTTTACCTCTTGGCCCCGTGGCAGCCCAACAGCCCCTTTCTGCCGTTACCTCGCTGGTGATGGTCTCCACACACCAGGCTCCTCCTCTGTGGCCTCCTGCTTCCGCACAGCTACACGGGTCACCGGGGATCTCCGTTACCCCACAGCGCCCAACCAGACCTTCCACCGATGAGCTCGAATTTCCAGATACCACTGGCTGCCAGGGGTAATCGCTGCAGAGGGGGGGCCGCAGGCATCGCTCCACAGAGCTTGATCCGTACCTGCGGACACACACACCTTCCCCACCCACAAAATCCCAAAAGATATTTCCTCCCCCACTGCCATTCCATTTTCAACACAACTCAGCACAATTCCAGAAAAGATGGTACAAAAAGATGTCATAAGAGTTTTGCCATGGCCTGCCTTATGTGAAATCCCCAATTCACATTTGCCATTACACATTTCCAAAAGCACATTTCCAATAATCACCACTCATCCTCAGTTTCCACTCTCACGACCACATCAAAACACATAACCACAACACTAACACAAACACCACCCACAAGACTCTGTGGCACATATTCTATCCCCCTCACCGGCCATGTCATCACTCTCACCCGCCCCCCAACTCCAAATTACATGTCCCCAAAATTTCCACAAGCAAGTCCTGAAGCCTGGGACAGTAACCATTAAGGCCTTACCCCTACCTTGATGTACAGGTAACTTCTGGTTGGTCAAGTCCAAAGGTGCCATCCACCCATACAATCCCAAAATTTCTCATTGGGCCTACCAAATTTCACCAAATTTCTCTTTTGTCCTCACTATACTGACAGGTATGTGGATCCGCATCCAACGGTGATTATCACGACACAACTACCTGTGGCCACGACAGCTCTGCACCCCTACCATGCAAGGGTCATTGGGACAAGGTGAGCAGTCAAAACGCCAACATGGCCCATGAGTGTCCATAAGGGTGCGACCCACCATCCATCCTTCGGCCCCGCTGCGAGGAACACAGCTGCACCAGCCCCAGGTGGCCAATGTGGTGAGCACCTGCTGCCAAAAACACACTACCACACACACAACCTCGGCCCTGGGGGCACGGTCGCAGTGCGTGGCATCCCTACAGCCACGTCCCCTGCACTTCCACATCATCCCCCAGTCCGACCACAAAACTGCAGCCCCCCCAGTGCTCACCCACACTTGACCACACCAAGGTCCAGTTGACAGCCATGCTCCAAGAGGAGACCCACCCAGAAGACATGGTCCACACAACTCGGACACCCATAGCACCACGTTGACCCTCAACTACACAACTACATCCCCATGACTCCGCGTCCCAAATATTGGCGCAGTCACCCACGCAACCAATTGAAGGCTGTCTTGCTAACCTATTAATTTTTATTCCAGCCTCCAACACTCTGGTCTAGCACACCTGGATCAATAATGGTGTCAATATACAGTGTCCACCATTTATCTTCACAAAATTCACCCTTAAATTTGCATCTAACCCACAGATTACCCATGCCAAACATTTTCCACATTTCACTAATCTCAACCAAAGAAAGATGCTTTGCCATACACATGCCAGCCGAGCATGGCCCATATGCTCGACACGTTACACATCTCCCGATTCAACACTTCCATGGCTCTCTTCCAAAACCGAGAGTCCATAAATCATAACGAGACATCTGTGGAAGGTCACTCTCACACCATCACATTCCACAGATGCCCCAATGGTTGTCCGGTAGGCTATCTCCGCCCCTGTCCATTCGGTTTGACCTGCGTCCATAGCCCAGCACAGCATGGCAGGTCACCACATGCTGGCTGTCCCAGAGTCTCAGGGAGAGGGTGTCAGGTTGCATGCCCGGGTGGTCACCACATCAGGCCCAAGTTGGCCGTCCGCGGTGCCACCACCAAAGCGTGACCCATAACACCTCCCCCTAGAGGTCCTCAATAAATGCCATCCCAGGCTTGAGAAACCACCTCCGACCCCCCTGGAGGTCTTAACCCCCACCAGGATCCGGTGGTCCTGTCAGCCCGAGCCACCAGCTCGGACGGCGCCCCGATGGACAAGGGATGCCACACTCCACCAGACCCCCCATGGGGCCCAGGTCGTACCATGACACCCATGGCTGGACCCCATGTCCAAATCTCGCCAGCACAGCCCCCCAGCTGGCTGGCGTACCCAAATTTTTAAAGGGGCAACTTCTGCCCGAGGCCATCACCAATGACCTCGCCTGGTCCGAATTCCGCAGCCCGGGGACCAACTCCCTCCATGGATGTTCCAAATCCAACTCCCATTTTTATTTTATTTTAGATTTCCTTTTTACAATTTGCATTCCCCGTCCCAAACCGCAGCTGCAGGTAACAATCTTTACCACCGGTTGTTCTGCCCCTCCCTGCAGCTGTACCACATTCCCTAGGGGGACCAAATCTCCTGAGGCTCGATCTCCCGATTCTCCAATGTCCAAATCTAGCCCGGAGCCAACACACTCCCCCAACTGGTTCTGCAATTTTGGAGCCTCCATTGCCCAATCAGAGTGCACGGTGAGGGTCCCCTTGGTCACCTCAACCACCTCCTCGGACCAACTCACCTCATCCCCCAAACTCCTTTGGGCCCGGTCAACCTTGTCCTCCATGGGACTGTCCCAGGTCCCCTGCCGCTGTATCAAATCATCCTCATCATCATCATCATCCCCTTCTTCCCCAATAAATACCCAGTCCGGCTCCATCACTCGGACCCCCAATAATGTTATCCCCTCTTGCTCTGCACCACCGCCCTGGTGCTGCAAGGATTCAATTCTATCCCCCGGTTGGGGTGTTGTGGCATCCACCCGGTCCCGATAAACCTCCAGGTCATGATGTGGGAAACATTCCCTACTACAATTTTGGCACTCCACGCTCACCTGTTGGCATTCCCCATCTACCTGTACGCATTCCCCATTCACCTCTTCACATGCTGTTCCCGGCGCAATCCCCAATTTGCCTTCCCCCACGTTCGGATTCTAATTCTGCCACCGTTGGCTTCTCCTGGGCCCCATTGGCACCATTCGTTCGTCCTTCCCTCAATTCATTCGTCCAGGCATCCATTTTGTTAATCAGTCCCTCAATTTTTCCATCCAATTGTTCATTCCTTAACTTCATTTCATTCCCTTGTTCTTGTTCATTCATCACCTCCATTTTTCCCTCCAATCCATCAATTTTGCTGTCCATCCCTTCGATTTGTTCTTTCAACCCCTCCTTTAATCCTTCAATTTGCCCATCCCTTGTCCAATTCTTCCTCAATTTTATCACTCTGGGCATTCAGTTCCCCTTTTAACCCATCAATTTTATTTCCCATTCCTTCAATGTGTCCCTACAATCGATCACTCATTCCCTTTATTCCTTCCCTCAATTCATTCCCCCGGGAGTCCATTTTTCCATCCAACCCATCAATTTTTTTTTCTAGTCGCTCACTGCGCTCACTCTGAGCCTCCATTTTGTTTTTAATTTCTCTCATATCTTTACCCATTTTGTTTTCCAGCCCATCAATTTTATTACTCTGAGCATTCATATCATCCTTCAATTCCTTCCCCTGGGACTCCATTTTGTTATTCATTCGCTTCAAGTCCCCCTTCAATTACCCTTTCATTCCTCCCATATCAATTTTCAATTCCCCAATTTTGTTATTTATTCCCCGAATTTCTCTTTTCAATTCCGCACTGGTTCGCTCACTTTGCTCCCTCTGAGCCCTCATTGCCTTCATTATGTTTTAATAAAAGGCCTGGAAATCCATCGGGGCCGTCTTGATAGCGGGGGAGGTTTCACCGCTACCCTCTACCCCAACTACTTCCGACTCACCCCCAAGACTTCCCGCATCTTCCATCCTTCTTTCCTCCATATTGCCGACCTCCGACATCCGCTTTGATGAAGGTCGTTTCCCACGCGTGTTTTATCTCAAAAACCGAATAAATTTAATGACGCACCTTTCACGTCGTGCAAGTCCAATCGACTATACAAAATTTTCGCCTCCGACTACAAAATTTTGCGTCCAAATTCTCCACACTCTTGACACCAATTTTTTTTCAGGGTTCAATCCCACTACTGACTACCAGTTGTCGTGTGACTCCAGGTTAACACCAGAAGGTCACGGATGGACCAAAACGGATTTAATGGAGGCAATAACCAATACGGATTTTACTATGGTCGCGCGGGAGGAAGAAGGAAAATGGAGGCTGCGCAAGTGCTTAACTGCGACACTCTGACCCTGTAGGGGCAATCAACTCAAGCGGGCACAGGTTTGAATGGGAAAGGAAAATAATACAAGGGTTTATTGAACCGGAACGCAGGAACAGGAAAACGCGATAATAAACTAATAAGAAGCCTAAATTGGGACGTCGCCACACACAGATATCAGAAACGAGACACAGGAATATGAATTAAAGGAAAAGAACACGTTGTGTAAAATGTAATGGGGATTGGCTTTATCTGTCCCTCGTCTTGTCTTGGTATCGTCCACCACGCGGCTCCAAGCTCCGCTCGTGCGCCACCAGGCCTTGCTCCAAATTCCAAAGCACCCACGAGGTCCCACAGCAGGAAAAGCACCGCACGTCCAACGCAGGCTAGCGGCTCCAAGCGAGGTCGATCTTCACACACGATCGGCCTGCCACATCCCAATCAGCTCTCGCGAAGCAAACGTGCAAGAAGCAAGCGAATTCCACTTGGGCTATGACTCAACTCAACTCGGGCTGCGCAAGACGAAGCGCCGGATGTCCAAAAAGGCTAGCTGTGCAAACAAGAGCACGAACCGCAAGAGATGAAAGAGCCGCTAGAGACTGCCAGAGCTGCGTAGGACGAAGAAGAGAAGAGAGAAAATGGCGTTCGGCGCTCCCTTAAATAACCTTTTCGGTGACGTCAGCCTTGGCGCGCTACCAACCAGCGACTTCCACCGAAACTTCCAGCTTCGCGCGTCTCGCACTCGTTGGCTGGAGGTTTGCGCCCAGCACGCCAACCAATCACAGGACCATAGCGTGGTGATAGCTCGTAGGTGCAGCTGGCCGCGGTCCATGCGGCGGCGCCCCGAGCCGGCCCCCCCCTTGCCTGTCCGTCTTCCAAAGTCATGTCAGGGAAGGGAATCATTTAATGTTGCACGAAGGAGATCCTAACTAAGTGTCTAAGTGTGTGCATTGCCATAAGGGACAAAGGTTTAGCTACCAGGTGTGACACACAGGGGCGCTAGTCTTTAATCCCTACTCTACTTATAACTCGAACATCCTGGTATAGTCTTATATACTCTTAACTCTTAACCGGTATACTTAACCTAACCTACTTAAATAACAGGTATACTCTTAACCGACAAAATGCCTACACATGAAACTTATTACAGGTCAGATTCCTTACCGTGACAGACGAAGCACGTTACCTACACAGATCTATCTGGCTCTACATATCACTACCCTACCGACATAACAATATTTTGGGTGGGTAATCCTAGGACCCCCTGGAGTAAAATAAGCTATATTGTTTTTCCAATTTTTCCAATTTTCCAGTTTTTCCAAACACAATGGAATAATATTTACCGATATGAACAGTGATGTGGCTTTTGTTGAAATTCTATGTATCAGGAGAGAGTAGATCGACTCCTGACGAACTCTTCCTATATAAACGTGTGGCTCTGAAGTAACACGGCAGCGTGTGCAAAGCGACTGAGAAAAAGATGTAGCGGCCGCTTCCGTGTTACAGATTCGGCACGCACTCTTCACACATAAACGTGCGACTGAGAAAGACGTGCAGCGGCCGCTTCTGTTTTGCAGAATTCAATCTTTTTTCAAAATTGGCGCCATGTACTGTTTAGATTTTGATGATTTGCGTGTGATATGATTTAACGGATGTTTATATGAATCGTTTAAAATAAAAAACAATCCTTCAATTTCTGATATTTTGCCTTTTCATTTGGGCCTCCCAATTGAAGCCCCGCTCGTAGGGCGGTTACCGTTGCTAGTATATATAAATATATACTAGCTTGGCTCGGCTCACTACGCTCGCCTCACCACGCGTCGTTACAGAGGAACCGGCTTGTTTTAGTTGAGGATAATGTACCTGAGTTGTTGTGTTGTCATGATTTACCCCAATCATAATACAAACAATTATTTTGCATGAATATACGTATATGCGCTTGTGTGCTTCCCTCTCTATATATACATACAGTATATATATATGTACTGGGGGTGGGGGTATGTACACATCCAGATGCAGTTGCTGCATGTGGATATGTACGTGCCCCTGCTGGCCCACCTTAGCTGACCGTATCAAGGTTGAAGGGCCAAAACGGGTTGATGCTGATGACATCGACTGAGGACCCGGTCAGTGCGGCACACTTGTGACCAGGTGTGTTTTGAACTTATATATATATATTGTTGCGGAAATGAGGATTGTGTTTTTTTATTGTGTGTATTATTATTATTGCTTTATTCTGAGCCCTCCTTGCTCCAGTGTGTATAAAGGTCAAAAGGGCGTCCCGGTAGTTAATTCCATAAAGCATACATTGAAGGACACTATAATATCCCTGTTCAGTAGTTTATATCCTTATTATGTGTTTTAGGGTAAGGCCTTGTCTTCCATTAAAATGACACTCCATTGCACCAAGTGAAAAAGATAGATTCCCTTCATTCTTCATTCCCATTCCCAAAAACCTCCATTTCCCCTTTCGTCATGGCCAAGCCTCAATCTGCCAATTACATCCCCTCCAAGTCTCCATTGCCAACTGCACTGGGCAGTTGGCCAGTTTGTTACAGCTGTGGGTTGTTTTCGCCCCAAAGCCATCATTGAACATGTGCTCGGGTTGGGGAAGAAAGGCGTGCCCGCCCGTCGTCATCAAGGGCGGAGCCAGAGGGTCGCGCGACCAACCAGGGCCGAGGTGAGCACACCGATGGGCGTGTCCTAAAAGCCGGCGGCTTAATCGCCGGAGGCGCTATAAAGGCGCGCGCGCAAGAAGTTGCGAGGAGGTCCACGACAAAGAGGAGGTCCACGACAAAGAGGAGGTCCACGACAAAGAGAGGTCCATGACAAGAGCAGAGCTGAGTTGTGTGGTTTTGGGAAAGAGCTGGGTTGGTCGTCAGTGGTGGTCAGTGGTTGCGTTGAGTGGTCAGTGGTTGCGTTGAGTTGTCGGTGGTGAGGAGTGATTGAACCAAGAGGAAGAGTTGGACCAAGAGAGAGAGAAAGAGTGGTTTGACCAAGAAAGAGAGAGGAGAGAACCCGTCACGCCAGACCCCCCACCAGCGCGTCGGCTCCACCAAGCAGCTCCGACCCGTGATCCCGCGCACACGACAGGATCGGTGGCATCAGCGGCCGTCGAGGTCCAGCCCGACGTCCCGTGCGGGATCAAGCTCCAGCCACACACCTCCTTCCAGCCAATCCTGCCTGCAATTTCCCCATTCGTGTACATGAGTTTGTTCTGTTTGTTTTGTCCCTGGGAATAAAGTAAGACTGCATAGGATAAGCTAGTAATTTTCACTGTGTCACCTGCTGTTTCAATGTTCCCTGTACATAACCGTGACTGCTCCTTTTGCTTGTGTGTGTAAATAATAAATCCCGTTACTCTTCTGTACGTCTTCTTCTTCCTCTTTCCATTCGGTCGCTTTAGAGTTTTCCATATTGAATATCTGTGGCGCGATACGGCCAACGTTCGGGTGAATCGGGGAAACTGTTAGGTCGCGGTGCCATCCGCTCGGCAAACATAACATCCTTAACCGCGGACCGTAACAATATATATATGTGTGTGTGTGTGTGTGTGTGTGTGTGTGTGTGTGTATATATATATATGTATATATATATATATATATATATATTTATATATATATATATATATATATATATATATATATATATTTATATATATATTGTTGCGGATATGGGATTTACATCCATCCATATCCGCTTGTAAATATTCCCCTATTTCCTCCATACTTCCCAACTATCCCCAATCCCCCATTCCCTAGTCCCATTTTCTGTAAACAACACTCTGTAGACCCGACCTCCCCCTATTTCCCCCATTAAATGTCGCATCCAGGTCCACCGCATCTCACGTAGACAACTATAGGACATCTTGCTAGTTATTCTTAGTCTATGTCAGTTAAGGACTCGTTTCCATTAATTCTGACTCTTCGTTGCACCAGAATGTGATTGTATGGCACCGTTAGGAAGTTTAGGACCTCCCAATACCTCCCCGCAGCTCTTCCTCACGGTTCAGCAACAACAACAACAACAACAACAACGGCGGCGGCGCGGGGAGTGCGCGTCCTCACCCCGGCTTGGTTGGTGGGGGGTGTTGGGAGGGCACCAGGCCTTTCCAACGAGCCGCCATCGCACATGTGCTCGACGGGGTTACCAAGTAGGGGCTCGCTGTCAGCTCCTCGTCAAGGGCGAAGCCCGGTAACCCCCGCACCCAATAGAAGCGGCGGACCGGTCCCATCTGGGGCGGAGCGAACGAGCCGAGGGCATGTGACTCCCCGCTGAGCATGCGCAGGAAGAGGGAGGTGACGTCAGATGCGCGCTGAGCTTGGAGAGAGAAGGACGCCACCTCCGAGCGCTGTGACACCTCCCCGCATCTCTGGACTGGACCGTGCGTTATCCTGTCCCTGAGCCAAGGTGCACCTTGTGCTATCGACTGCCTGTCCTTCCCTGCCATCAATCCCTGTGTAAGTCAGTCTTGTTCCGTTTGTCTGTGGTCTGTCGGGGATAAGATAAGACTGTAACTAAGTGCCCATCTCTTCTGTGTCTTTACCTCATTACCTTGTAATCTACCCCTTTTCTCCACCACTAATTATATCCTCCTCCGGAGGTCTTGAGAACTGTACCCCTTGCGTCGTTTCATTTATCCCAGTCGTTGTGTCCTTTCCATCATTGATTTAGCGTAGCGCGATTTGGCCAACGTTCGAGTGGAATCGGGTGAGTTGGGGGTAATCGGGTAAACTGTGCGAACACGGCGGCCATTCCGCTCGGTCAAGCAACATCTTAAGCCGTGTCCATAACAATTGGTGTCAGGAGGTGAGATTGGACCCGAAGCGCGCTTCACGCGCTCGAAATTATTAACGGTGAAATTTGTTTTGTTTTAAAATAAAAACCCGAATTTTGAAAGTCGCGCTATGGCAGATCAAGACGGCTGGGTTCCGGTAGAGGAGAGTGAGGCAGGGTCGATCCAGGACCAAATTGAGGGACAAGAGGAGAGCGAAGCAGTGAGGGCGGCAGGTTCGCAAAATGGCGTCCTCGCGCACGAGGTTGCGGGCGCGCAAAATGGCGCCTCGCACATGGCTACGGCGGCCGCACCCGCTGCACAAGTGGGAGGGATGGCCCAAATGCAGGCCCTCATGGAGCAATTTATGGTACAAATGCAGGCGTCCCTCAACCTGCAGAAGGACGATATGAGGGCTAATAGTCAGCAATTGGGGAATCGGATGGATGCTCAGAGTGAGCAAATGAGGGCTGATAGTGAGCAAATGAGGGCTGATAGTGAGCGATTGGGTGAGCGATTGGAGGGCCAAATGGGGGGTAATGAGGGACGAAGCGAGGGGTACCGGTGAGGCGTTAGACAATGGGATAAAAGAGGTAAAGAATGGGTTAACGGGGGTAGAAAACAGAATGGCCGCTCAAGAGAATCAAATGGAAGGGATGAAAAAGGGGTTAGAGGGGTTAGAAAACAGTATGGAAGGGAAATTGAGGGACATGAGGGACCAAGCGGAAAGGGAAGTTTAAAAAATGGGGCAGCAGATAGAGGGGGTCAGAATGGGGGTAGAAACTAAATTGGATGCTCACAGGGAGGAAATGGAGCAGATGAGGGTGGCATCTGGGCAGGAGATGCAAGTGATGGGAGAAGAGATCAGAAGAGGTGTGAGTGAGGAGGTCGGAGGAGTGCGCGAGGAGGTGAGGCACTGTAAGGAGCGCATGGAGAAGGAGGTGAGAAAGGGGACTGTAAAATTGCAAGGTGGTATAGAGGAGTTGACGCTGGGAGTAGAACAACTGACAGTGGGACAAAAGGAGTTGGGGAACCAGGTAAAGAAGAACACAGCGGTAATAGAGGGTTTAAAATCGACACAGAAGGAGATGAAAAAGGACGTAGGGGTAATTAAAAAAGAGTGTCAGACGGTACATGAGGACCTGACGAGGAAAATGAACAAGGTGGTAGAGGTGATGGAGGTTAAAGAGCGGGAGGTGCGGGAGCACATATAAAAAAATAAGGTGGAGTTAGAGGAAGAACTTAAGGGGGCGCACGAGGAGATGAAGGAGGTGAAGCAGAAATTAGAAGAAGTGGAAGAAGGGGTGAGCGAAATTAAGAAGCGACGTAGAGAGGATAAGAAAGAGATAAAGGAGGAAGTAAAAGAATTGGTCCAAAGTCTGTGTTCGGATCGTGATGATGTGCTCATTAACCGGATGAGGGATTCGCAGGTGATGGAGGAGAAGCGAAGAGAAAGAGGACCCGGTGTAAGTGGTGACCAATATGGTCGTGCGTATGATGCGCCAGGTGATTTAATAAGCTTGGGGGTCGAGATAGACCCGGATGTTCGTGAGAGGCCAAGAGTGAGGTGTATGGCTGGTCCGGAGGGTATGGAACGAGGGTGCGAGCGAGAGGGTCCGGTGATGGGAGAGGTGCGAGGTGTGAGTGAGCAAGGTTGTGGTGGTATGGAATGGGTAGCGGGTTGCGGAAGTGTGACCCATGCATCGACACCAACAGGGGTAGTTTTTAGAGGGACAGGGGAGGCACGGGAGCCCCTTGGGGGTAATGTACTGTGGGGGCCCGGCCGGTTCGGCCCCGCGCTGACCCCGCAAGGGGCGACGCACGGGGTCCGGCAGGCGGGCAACGACTCGCATACGAGGTGGTCCCACAAGGTCCCACTCGCGCCGTATGACGGCAAGAGTGATCTACGCGCGTACCTGGCGCAGTTTGACTGTGTGTGTAAGGGCAACGGTTGGGGTGAGGACGAAGGTGGAGTACACCTGGTGGCCGCATTGCGCGGCGCGGCGGCGGAGGTGCTGACGGCATTACCACCGGGTGCTCTCACCCTGCCAGCCCTCCGCGACGCCCTAATTAATCGATTCGGCATTGAACAGCAGAGCGAGCTTGTTAAAGCTCAGCTCGCGCTGCGAAAACGCAAGCCCCAGGAAGCCATCGGGGAACTTGCCCACGACATTCGCCGCGCAGTGGGGATCGCACATGCTAGCATGGCAGCGGATTCCCGGGAAAGCCTGGCGCTGGACCATTTTATCCAGGCCCTCCCGGATATTGAGCTCCGGCAACAGCTCGCCATGTAGCGCCCGCAGACTCTGAGCCAGGCGGCTGACACTGCGGCCCGTTGGGAAGCAGCGAGGCCCCTGGCCCGGGGGAGCGAGCGTCACGCAATGGCGGTCCGCCAGGTGGGACCCCCGATGGAGGGCGGACCCCTTAGGGGGCCCGCCCCCGACGTGAGTCCTGACCTGGCGGGCATGGTCCGGAGGCTGGTGGACCAGCGCCTGGCGGGACCTGGACCATGGCAGGCGGCCCCGGAGGTGGCCCGCGGTGGACCACGAGTGGGTAATCCAATTCGGACCTTCAGGGGGGAAAATTTGGAATTCCGGAGACAAGCACCTTATCAGGTGAGGTGCTATACTTGCAACCGTCTGGGTCACCTGGCGCGGCACTGTCGAGCCACGCGCCGGGATGATCCCCGGCGGTTGAGGTCCTTAACTCCGCCCAGGGGGAAGCGGGTTAGCCGACCCCAGACACCCCCCCGCCAGACCCCGGGAAACTAGAAGGCCTTACACCGGCGAGCAGGCGCCCCCGTGGATTGCCTCGGCTTTAGATGCCGAGGCGGGACCCAGTACCTCTGAATAAGGGGGGCTTATTAGTGCCAGAGGACTGGGGGATTGATGAGCGATGGGCCCGGTGGGTAAGGGTGGCATCCCTGCCACCCTTCCCATGAAGGGGGGCAAATGCGCGATAGATTATGGGGTGTATGGCAGTGAAAACTAGCCCGGGTGGGTTAGGATATTGTGTGTAGGGATCTAGCGAAGATGACATTAGGTAACGTTAAGGTTAGTTAGTGACAAGGATACCTGTAGAGGGGACGCAGGTAGATTAGAGTGGATGATAATGACGAGGGAGCGCAATAGTTTAAAGGGACGACTGGGAAGCGCAAGTTTCAGAGGGGAGTAGTTAGATGAGATGATGCTGTGTGAGAACTGGACAGGTGTGTGGAGCAGTGTATGAGTAGTGAGTGTTGTGGATCAGCGCGAATGCGCTTGGGGGAGAGAAGGGTGCAGGCGGCACCAAGTATGAGAGCACAGGTGTGCAAGTACAGGTGTGTGGAATACATGGAGTATTGGAATGAGTGGTGTGGAGAGAGTGGAGTAAGTGGTACGGAGTGGTGTGCATGGTGCGAAGGTGTGGATGGGGGAAGAGTGGACCCCTTTTCACGAGTACCCGGGGAGGGTAGTTTAAAGAATAGGTAGAGGGTATAGGTAAATTGTGGTTGGATATTGGCATTTGTGGTGCGGATGCAGAATGGTATTGTGGATGGGTGCATTGGTGTGGTGAAATTGGCTGGTCGTGTGGCCTGTTAGTGTGAGTGTGAATGGTTGAGCACTCCGCCACTGTTAGATGTCGGCCAGGTGAGGCCGCAGGTGGGCTCTGGGAGCCGTTAGTGTCAGTGGGTGCCTGAGGATCCCGGGTGTGGATCGGGCAGGCCGTGCCAGAGAGGGCACTGAGGGGGTGAGAGTGCGAGAGGGCCTTCCCCAGTTAGTTAGGTTAGGGTGAGGAGCAGGTGAGCTCGGTAGGCAACAACAGTGGTGGAGGTGTGCAGGTGGGCGGACCAGCTGGGAGCGTCACACGACCCAGCCACCGAAATTGTGCGGGGGCACCGAGTGATGAATCGGGGGAGTGAGACCCCAAATTGAGAAGCACCACAGTTTGGTCAATGGGAATTGGTTTTTAGAACCCATAGTGTAAGTTGGCCAATGGATTGGCAGGGAAAGACCCCGGGTAATGTAAAGTTGTTAAAGTCATTTAGGAAATAGTTAGGATTGATGAACCTGTCGCACCATACGCAGCCACTTACCTGAGGTGGTGATGATGACTCCACACCTGTGTTTTCTTTGTTTTGTGTTGCAGGAAGGAGAATTGCTGTGTGGATTTGTGAGACGCATCACGACGTGGATGAGACATTGGGGTGATTCCATCTCTCCCTCCTTAGGAGGGACTGATGATGAATTGGTGATGGCAAATTTTGATGTTGAGTTGGAGATGGCAAATTTTGATGAGAGTTGGAAATGGCAAATTTGATTGGTTAGGAGGGAGAGAAGACGAATTTGGTTTATGGGAGGAACGGGGAAGACAGTAGGGACGTTTGTTTGATGTGTAAAGTAGATGTTTATGGGTAGTGTTGTGTTTTGTGGATACCGTAAGGGGTAAGGGAGGGGCAATGTAGGTTACCTGGGGGGGGGGGGCGTACGGTAGGAACGTACCTGTCTCACCTGGTTCCCATGTGCCCCCAGTGTGCATTACCTTATATTGCGTGCACTTTTGCGCCCTTACCACCTTACTCACTTGTCTTCTTTTGTCTCCCACCTCCGAGGATCTGGCTTTGGGGCAGAGAGAGAGGAGAGAGAGGTGCTGGCTCCGCAGTTGTGGGCCTGTACTTCCGCTGCTTGCTGCCTGGATCGATACACCATATGGACCGCAATTTTTGTGGCCGCCCACAATGGACCGCAGTTCTTTTGCGGGCAAGCACCACCCGTGGATGGACCTCTGGGTCAACGTGGCACCTACGCCATACAGGTGAACCACTTTTAGTTGGCCCCCCTGACGGCCACAATTAAGAAATGGACGCGGTTGGCGCCTTTCTTTATTTCTAAAGAAGCCAGAAGGCCAAGTGCACTCCAGGAAGGCAAGACCAGCGGCAGAACATCGGCCGGCTGCGACACCACCGGTGACCATGGACACTTGATTGTGCATTTTTATGAACACTTTATTGGTGCACCGGATGGTGCTGACTGTGTGTATGGGGTGGTGCTTTTGGTGCTTGGATGGGGTGCTCTGCACATTATTAAAGGCCGTAGGGCCACAGGGCACTCGTGGGTTGGTGTATCGATGCTGGCATGCGTGCTCTCTCTCTATGCATAACATCTGCATGTGTTCCTCAAAGAACAGGTCCTGGATCGTAGTGTAAATATCAGTGTAGTCTTGTGTAAATGATGCTCCCTACCGGCTGTATGTTTAGTTTGAGGATTCTTTCCGCGATTCGGTTATCCTGTGGGTGTGTTTCTGTTAGGAGAAGGGTGCAACGTCGCAGGGGGACATATTTACTCATTTGTGAACATCTGTAAAACTGTCGCACTCAGGGTTGAGTTAATAGTAGAGGGAACTACATCTGAGTGCCACACTAACGTAGGTAAAAATTTATCGGGTCGGGACGCCCCGAGGTAGAGAAGGGTGCAATGTTGCGGATATGGGATTTACATCCATCCATATCCGCTTGTAAATATTCCCCTATTTCCTCCATACTTCCCAACTATCCCCAATCCCCCATTCCCTAGTCCCATTTTCTGTAAACAACACTCTGTAGACCCGACCTCCCCCTATTTCCCCCATTAAATGTCGCATCCAGGTCCACCGCATCTCACGTAGACAACTATAGGACATCTTGCTAGTTATTCTTAGTCTATGTCAGTTAAGGACTCGTTTCCATTAATTCTGACTCTTCGTTGCACCAGATGTGATTGTATGGCACCGTTAGGAAGTTTCGGACCTCCCAATACCTCCCCGCAGCTCTTCCTCACGGTTCAGCAACAACAACAACAACAACAACAACGGCGGCGGCGCAGGGAGTGCGCGTCCTCACCCCGGCTTGGTTGGTGGGGGGTGTTGGGAGGGCACCAGGCCTTTCCAACGAGCCGCCATCGCACATGTGCTCGACGGGGTTACCAAGTAGGGGCTCGCTGTCAGCTCCTCGTCAAGGGCGGAGCCCGGTAACCCCCGCACCCAATAGAAGCGGCGGACCGGTCCCATCTGGGGCGGAGCCAACGAGCCGAGGGCGTGTGACTCCCCGCTGAGCATGCGCAGGAAGAGGGAGGTGACGTCAGATGCGCGCTGAGCTTGGAGAGCGAAGGACGCCACCTCCGAGCGCTGTGACACCTCCCCGCATCTCTGGACTGGACCGTGCGTTATCCTGTCCCTGAGCCAAGGTGCACCTTGTGCTATCGACTGCCTGTCCTTCCCTGCCATCAATCCCTGTGTAAGTCAGTCTTGTTCCGTTTGTCTGTGGTCTGTCGGGGATAAGATAAGACTGTAACTAAGTGCCCATCTCTTCTGTGTCTTTACCTCATTACCTTGTAATCTACCCCTTTTCTCCACCACTAATTATATCCTCCTCCGGAGGTCTTGAGAACTGTACCCCTTGCGTCGTTTCATTTATCCCAGTCGTTGTGTCCTTTCCATCATTGATTTAGCGTAGCGCGATTTGGCCAACGTTCGAGTGGAATCGGGTGAGTTGGGGGTAATCGGGTAAACTGTGCGAACACGGCGGCCATTCCGCTCGGTCAAGCAACATCTTAAGCCGTGTCCGTAACAATATATATATATATATATATATATATATATATATATACACACACACACACACCCATACAGAGGGTATGGACTCGTAGGGCAGTGGGGTAACAGTTGGACGCAATAATAAGGGAGTGAACAAACAGAAAACGAGGAGAGAGGAGGGAAGGAAATACTGCAACCTGCAGGTGAGATGGTCGTGTTAGCAAAGGTTATTAGGAAGGATGACATGAGGTGGTGCACTGCCTGCTTGAAACCCTGGAACGAAGGATGGGACAGAACTGCTTTTGAAATGGTTTCACAGACAAGAGAGGTGCGGAACAAAAGAGTGGAGGTGTGAAGTCAGTCTGGATTTTGGGAGTTTAACCAGGAGCGAGTTACTACAAGAATGCATATAGACTACAGAGTTGTTGGGGAGGATCAGATGGCTAAGAGACCAGAGGAGGAGGTGTAGAACAGAGGCCACCGATCCGCCTTTGATACGAGAGCAGCAGACGTGCTTTGGCATCATTCCAGGAGCTTTCCTCAATGTTGAGAGCCTAGTATTTCACATAATCCAGGAGAGACAGATGTGATGCTGGGCCATCAGCCAATAGGCAAGAGGAGCTATCTCTGTTGAAAATTGTTTTTTTTTTGTATGTAAGATCGAGGCTCATGTAAGAGCTAACACATTGAACATGAAAACATGCACAGACACATAAAACATACAATGAAGGGAGCAAAAGACAAGAGGGGGAGAGAGAGGGAAGCACACAAGCACAACAACAGTAGAGAACAGGGAAGTCGGTAGATCTGTGGAAGAAGGAGGGAGCGGTACACGGTATAAAGCAAATGAACACTTCTAGGAATTTCAGGAAAGAAGCTGAAAGAGACGGATTTGGGGTGTTTTAACGGGGGTAGAAAAGATCAAGGTTTTGGATCGGGGAAGATAAGAGATGGTGGTGAACAGCTGTTTTAAAGACCTGGAGGGAGGAGTGGGATTGAAGAGAGTGAGGGAGTTTGTTCCAGAGGCGGGAGAAAAGAGGAATGAAAGAGTGAAGGTGAGTGAGAGTGTTGATTTTGGCAGTTTCACCAGAAGAGAGTTGCTGGCAGGAATGTTTTTCAGTGCGGAAAGTTTTAAAATATTAAACCGTTGTGAGAATATGGCTGTCTACAAGCCTGCACACTTTTGATGCAGTGCATTCAGAAAGTATTCAGACCCCTTCAGTTTTTTCACATTTTGTTGTGTTGCAGCTTTATGCTGATATCGTTTAAATTCATTTTTTCCCTCATCAATCTACACTCAATACCCCATAATGACAAAGAGAAATCAGGATTTTAGAAAGTTTTGCAAATTTATTAAAAAGAAAAAACTGAAATATCACATTTACATAAGTATTCAGACCCTTTGCTATTACACTTGAAATTTAGCTCAGGTGCCTCCCATTTCTCTTGATCATCTTTGAGATGTCTCTACACCTTGATTGGAGTCCACCTGTGGTATATTCAATTAATTGGACATGAATTGGAAAGGCACACACCTGTCTATATAAGGTCTCACAACTGACAATGCATATCAGAGCAAAAACCAAGCCATGAGGTCGAAGGAACTGCCTGCAGAGCTCAGAGACAGGATTGTGTGGAGGCACAGATCTGGAGAAGCCTACAAAAAAATTTCTGCTGCATTGAAGGTTCCTTAGAATACAGTGGCCTCCATAATTCTTAGGCACAAGGGCTTTTTTGTAGGCTTCCCCAGATCTGTGCCTCCACACAATCCTGTCTCTGAGCTCTGCAGGCAGTTCCTTCGACCTCATGGCTTGGTTTTTGCTCTGATATGCATTGTCAGTTGTGAGACCTTATATAGACAGGTGTGTGCCTTTCCAATTCATGTCCAATTAATTGAATATACCACAGGTGGACTCCAATCAAGGTATAGAGACATCTCAAAGATGATCAAGAGAAATGGGAGGCACCTGAGCTAAATTTCAAGTGCCATAGCAAAGGGTCTGAATACTTATGTAAATGTAATATTTCAGTTTTTTCTTTTTAATAAATTTGCAAACCTTTCTAAAATCCTGTTTTCTCTTTGTCATTATGGGGTATTGAGAGTAGATTGATGAGGGAAAAAATGAATTTGAACGATTTCAGCATAAGGCTGCAACATAACAAAATGTGAAAAAAGTGAAGGGGTCTGAATACTTTCTGAATGCACTGTACACCCGGCATATGCATTCATTATTTAATAAGCTACATTTTCTCAGTAATTTATGATATTATTTTCTGTGAGCATGGCTTGCATTTGCATTTACATCACGTGACCATACGTAAATAAGGCAGATTCACATATAGTATGATTCGTGGAATTGAGTGCGGAGTGTGGTTGAATCTTGCTACTTTTTGTCGTCATCCGTCAAGTCATATTCAAGCAACGTGCGCTTTACACCTTTACACCACAGGAATGGGAGAGGCTTTTTGTTTGGAAGGTATGCATCAACGAAAAGAAAATAGGGCAAATCTGTAGAAATATTTGTAGAATATTTGTTTGTAGATATTTGTAGACAATATTTGTAGAAAATAGGGCAAAATGGAGAAGATTGTCATGCTATGATTGTCATGATTGTCAAAATGGCCCGCAAGGCTAACCCCCGCTCTAGCAGGGAAAATGGCCTTAAAATGCTTGTTGTTGTTGTTGTTGTTGTATGCATCAACGAGGGAACACTGCTGCAATGTTTTCAGCATGAAGGCCTTGCAAAAATATTCACCATCCTCAGCCGTGTGCATACGAAGAGATGGACTCCTTGGGCCATCTCCAGGCGTGGTAAAACACAGCACGGAAACGTAATACTCCGTGAATTTTTTCAAGCCAGTAATCAATCCTTTCATAGGGCCCGGTTGGGTGGCCGCAGAAGGAGGCGGCAACACGCGAACAATCACCTCTTCTGGGGTTTCGCTTCTCCAGGCAAGCAGCTGGAAAAAAAAATTCAGAGCAGGGTGGCAAAGAATAAGGGCGTAGGAAGAGGAAGATCAATATTATTATAAAAAATGTTTTTAAAAAATTGTAGAAACTTTTTTTTTTGAAACAAACAAAAACAAAAACAAAAAAAACAACAACTATAATATTCATGGGGAGAGGATAAACAAAGCATGGCCTGATAACCTGGGGCTATCATTCCCAGATAGTGGACGAAACATACTGAAAAGGAATGAACGTGAAGAAATAATTCGGCAAAAATGGGGATGTAATGCGACCGTAGTGGTATTTGATTGGATTTAATGCGAGTAAGAACGCACACATTTTGGCAGAGTACTGAAGCACCACTAATGAAACTGTACACATTGAACCTTTTGTGATATCATCAGGTTCTATTCGTTGCTCCAGGAGTATTTAAGAAGCGAAATTTTTTCCAAGTGGGAAACAGCCTAATCAGAGGAAATTACCTTCACAGACAGGTGGAGTTCACTCCTCGAGTGGCTCTTCATCACTGTGCGTACTCGTTATATTGTCATCCAAAAGATAAAGGGCAGGAAATGCTCCAAAAGGCCATCAGTTCACGAGATTCGTTAGCGCCCGTACCTGGAGAGGCCTTTTACAGGAAAGGTGTGCTTTGGCAACGCCGGTTGAATTTCCTTCACATCTTTTTTTTTCATTCAAATTAGAAAGCAATTTTTAAAATTAACTCGCCATGCTTACGGCCATTACAGCATTTGTTCAAACATCTGTGTACTGCCTCTCAAATCAAGAAAGTCACTCGAAACTGCCATTTGTCCCGATTCCAGATCTCCTTCATTGTGATCTGCCCGGTTTTTTCCCTTTTCCAGCCAAAATAATTTCCCAACATGCAAATTCTGAAGGATTGCTCAGTAATCTAACTGCTGCAGGTGCTATGCAAATTGTTTGGTAATAACTTTGACCAGCTCAAAGTCAATTATCCTTAATGATGCTGGGAGTTGAGGGGGAGAGAGAGCTTTTCAGGTGCTCAGTGGAAAAAAAAAAAAGAAAAAAAAATGGCTTGAGGAGCATGGGGAATAGCATGACATTACTGGTCACACCTTGTAACCTTGGACGATTCCATAAATGAGACTGCGTCTAGGAGGGTACCAGCGGAGCCGGAGAGTGGTAGAATTGACTGCCTGGGCCTGCAACCTCTCTGGAGCTGCTTTGGGGACTGGGGGAGAAAAAGAGATGGAAATTAAAGCGGTTAGCGCGTGTCACCATGACAGCACTTCAGCAAAGGAATTTTGCCCAAATTGTGTCAGAGACCGGCCTGGAGGATTGCTGGAATGGGAATAAAAGAGCCAGCGACAGGTTAGTGTAATAAATTCCCCAAAAAAAAATCTGTGCTGCTGAATTTTGAAAGCCTTTCTCAAGGTTCAAATGCAATGTGTTTTGGATTGCTTGGAAAAGTAGCAAGAAATGAACTCGATGAACCAAAGCGGGAAATTTTAGAGTCGGGAATAATTTTAAATGGACCGTCAATGACAAAAGCGGCATAAAAACGAGTGTGATTGAAAGAGCACACTCTACATTTATCAGTGAGCTGGACATGCCCCTACAATTGATTCTCTCATTTTGCTGCTGGACTGACTGGACTGATTTTTCTGATCCGTAGGCCACTGGATCACGTCTCTGGAACTTTTACATGGTAACATGAAAGATGAATGAGTGACAGTGTTTGAAGGTCATTTAATAAATGATATGATAGTACCTCCTTCGTGAGTGCGCTCTGTGACTGCCGCACAGTAGGGACCCAGACCAGCGGTGTTGTAAGCAGCAATCTCCACATCATAGCTCGTCCATACATTAAGGTCTTCGAGTCGGAAGCTCATAACATCCGGGTTGGGGACATTTTTATACATGTAGTCTGAGGGAGGACCCGAGAGGCGGTACCTGAATGTAGAAGACAAGGGCAACAAATTATCCGCATAAAGAGGAGATTTTGAGCGCCATTTTCTCTGCAAGACAAGAGCTGCGTTGATGCATGAATCATCCTTAGGGGGGTTAAGCAATCGGGCCAAAGAACTCAAAGATAAATGACTTTCATTATAAGTCAAGGATCAATTTATAATGCATGTATACGAGCCTCCAGCTCAGTCTGTGGGCAAATTACCTGGCTTTGGAAAGTTACAATGTCTTGCAATCCCTTAAATAATTGTGAAAACGATTTGTTTATGTTCATACATTCTCCCAAGTGATGTCAATACGAGTTGGCTGCATTATCATCGTATCACGCCTGCGTCTCGGAGGCTCAGCAACAAGGAAATGTGTTTGTGTTTTTTATATGACATGGTGCCATCTATTTTTTATGTCGACATGGCAGGAGCAGTAGGAGGTGGAGGGGTGATGGAGGATGGATTGGGTTAAGCTTATACTTGGTGGGGACAGAGCAGGAAAGGTTATTGAGGGTTGGAGGGGGAGAATTTTTTTCACAATATTTTAAGAGTTTACTTTCAATTTTAGAGTTTCAAGAGATGTTGTTTCTTTTAACCACAATGAGTGTTTTATCTATATCAACTGTATGCAATTCAAGTTGTTTTGGTAGTTTACTTATTGGGGTGGGAGGAAGAGAAAAATAGCACCCATGTCCGAAGGAAGAGGTTTAGTTTGGCATTATTAATATGAAATAGGCAAAGTCTATAAACGAACGATACCCTTGAAAATTAACCTTTAGAAGCCGTTGGAATTACCCTTTGGAACACATTAAAAATAAATTTAGAAGACAATAAAATACCCTTTAGAACCCACGAGAATTACCCTTTACAACATATTAGAATTACTCTTTAGAACACATGAGAATTACCCCTCAGAACACATTAAAATACCCTTTACAACACATTAAAAATACCCTTTACAACACATTAAAAATACCCTTTAGAACACATTAAAAATACCCCTTTGTCATGCTGAAACAGGAAAGGTTCTTCCCCAAACTGTTGCCACAAATTTGGAAGCACAAAATCGTCTAGAATGTCATTGTATGCTGTAGCGTTAAGATTTCCCTTCACTGGAACTAAGGGGCCGAGCCCGAACCATGAAAAACAGCCCCAGACCATTATTCCTCCTCCACCAAACTTTACCATTGGCACTACACCTTCCGGCAGGTCGCATTCTCCTGGCATCCGCCAAATCCAGATTTGTCCGTCGGACTGCCAGATGGTGAAGCGTGATTTATCAATCCAGAGAACGCGTTTCCACTGCTCCAGAGTCCAATGGCGGGGAGCTTTACACCACTCCAGCCGACGCTTGGCATTGTCCATGGTGACCTTAGGCTTGTGTGCGGCTGCTCGGCCATGGAAACCCATTTCATGAAGCTTCCGACGAACAGTTGTGCTGACGTTGCTTCCAGTGGCAGTTTGGAACTCGGTAGTGTTGTAACCGAGGACAGACGATTTTTATGCGCTACCCACTTCAGCACTCGGCATTCCCGTTCTGTGAGCTTGTGTGACCTACCACTTCGCGGCTGAGCTGTTGTTGCTCCGAGACGTTTCCACTTCACAATAACGGCATGTACAGTTGACAGGGGCAGCTCTAGCAGGGCAGAAATTTGACGAACTGACTTGTTGGAAAGCTGACATCCTATGACGGTGCCACATTGAAAGTTACTGAGCTCTTCAGTACGGCCCATTCTACTGCCAATTTTTGTCTATGGAGATTGCATGGCTGTGTGCTTGATTATATATACCCTTCAGCAATGGGTGTGGCTGAAACAGCCGAATTCACTAATTAGAAGGGGTGTCCGCATACTTTTGGCCATGCAGTGGATTTACCTTGACAATAAATGCAGACATTCCACCTCCACTTCTGCAATGCACCTTGAGTATAAAAAGGTAATTTTGAGTAGTTGCAAAAATAATTGCATTTTTCATTTTGTGAGCCATCCATGCACAGGAACTGTTTCATATCGCGAACACGGCCAATGCCAAATGCTATGTTTATGTGCTGGAAGGGGGAATGGATGGCTGTCTGGGAACCTTAGAACAATGCACACTCACCTTTAAGCTGTCTAGCTTCTGTACAAATATAGGCCTGGCTATAAACTGTCAATCTGGTGTTTCACAAGCAGGACGATGCATCGGCGTGCCGTCCAACAAATGGATATCAAGCCGGAGGATCTGTTGTTGAAAGTACCAGTAGTAACTCACCCACTCTTCATGAAAAACACCGTGGGACCTTTAATCCACCAACTAACATCAGAAGCCAGGACACCTGGCTTAATATCCAGCCAATGGACGCAGTGCACTTCATGATGAAATGTCCCGTCTACACCAATCCAACACTGAAAAGTCGGGCCAGGAATCAAACCCAAACTAGACAGCTCCAAGACAGGTGAACTACCTCTGCAACATCTTGTCAGACATAAAGAGTTCTTTTCCAAATCAACATCATAATTGCGGAATGCACATTTACAATAACGTATTGGCAAAAAATACCATAAAGTGTTGCATCCATAATGGGAGACTTGTGATCAAATTTATGAAGTTAATTTTTCCAATTTCGTTGATGTAAAAACTGCAAACAAGTTTATCCTATTATAGTCTAGTAGGAAGACTAGGTCCCCCTGCACCCCCCGGAGATATACTTCTAATCAGTGTTTCTAGATTGGAAAAAATGTGTAGAAAATGACTAGCTATGGCCCCAAGCTGAAAAAATGTCCCACATACCATTTTTATGCAAATTACTGCTGCAAATTTTATGCAAAATTATGCAAATTTTATGCAAATTTTTGATGAGGAGTAGAGTTGAGGGGTCTTTGAGGGCTTCATCGAGGTGCTCTCGGTTGCAAGACTGGGTCATTCTGAGAAGCACAGCAGGGTCAGAGATCATGATGTTCTCCTCCTCAGTGAATCTCTCCATCAACAGCCTCTCCATTGCCTCACACACTGTTTTGAGGCAAAAGAGGGACTTTGCGTAGGCCTTTCCACTGAGAACACCTTTGAGAGATCCACTTGTTACTAGTTGTGCCTCAAAGAGAATCTCTGCATATCCAGAACCACGCATCTTGTGTCCAGTGAGCATCCCGATGTAGTTCATGGATGTGTGGAAGGGTCCAATCGTTACTACATGACTAGCAAATTCATTTGGCCAGCGCCAGATGATGGGAAGGGCTTTCATGCAGACACCCAGATCAAATGTATTCAGGACCCATCTCTGACCCACCTCAGCAGTTGCTGCCTCGGAACGCTTCAGTAGCTCACGAAC